>NC_000083.6:32410142-32774308 GCF_000001635.26 Mus musculus
TATGTATGTATGTATGTGTACCATGTGTGTGTTTGATACCCATGGAGGTCAAAAGAAGGCATTGAATTCCCTGAGACCAGAGATACAGATAAAGACAAATCTGAAACACTATGGGGGTACTGGAAACTGAACCCAGATTCTCTGAAAGAGCAGTAAGTATTCTTCTATTTTAATATTTATTATTTTATGTATGTGGGTACACTGTTGCTGTCTTCAGACACACCAGAAAAGGGCATCAGATCCCATTAGAGATGGTTGTGAGCCACCATGTGGTTGCTGGGAATTGAACTCAGGACCTCTGGAAGAGCAGTCAGTGCTCTTAACCTCTGAGCCATTTCTCCAGCCCCAAGCAGTAAGTATTCTTAACAATTGAGCCATAGCTCTAGATTAATATACATAATATATAATACACACACACACATATATACACATGTATGTGTATATACACACATATACACGTGAGATAAGGTCTTCTGTATTCCAGCCTGGTCTTGAGTTTTCTATATATATATATATATTGCAGGTCATTTTTTTTTATTAGATATTTTCTTTATTTACATTTCAAATGTTATCCCCTTTCCTAGTTTCCCCTCCGAAAATCCTCTATTCCCTTCCCCCTCCCTCTGCTCCCCAACCCACCCACTCCTGCTTCCTGGCCCAGGCAGTCCCCTATACTGGGGCATAGAACCTTCACAGGTCCAAGGGCCTCTCCTTCCATTGATGACCGACTAGGCCATCCTCTTGCAGGTCATCTTTAGCTACATAGTGTGTTCAAGGCTAGCTTGGGCTACAAGAGGATGACATGAACTCCTGATTTTTTTGCTTTCTACCCCTGAGCCCTGAAATGAAAGGTATGTATCATCATGCTTCATCTATGCAGTGTGAGAGATGGAGCTTATGCTTTTGTATATGCTAGGCAAGCACTCTATTACTGGGCTACACTTTCAGCTTTATTTTAATTAATTAATTAACTAATTAATCAGAATTAGTTAGGTTTTTGCAAGACAGGGTTTCTCTGTGTTAGCCCTGCTGTGTAAACTAGGTTGGTCTCAACTCCACCTGCCTTTGCTTCCCAAGTTCTGGGATTAAAGGCATGTGCATGTAAGTTAATAAATTGATTAAAATTTGGGATAGGGTTTCATTATGTAGCTATAGCAGGACTGGAGCTTGCTTGGTAGAGCAGGTTGTTCTCAAATTCACAGAGAAATGCCTACCTCTGACTTCCAAAAACTGAAATTAAAGGTGTGGGCCATCTCAGCCATATTTTACTAAAATGATAATTTATGGTTGTATATATTTACTGGGTACAATATGATGTTAGAGAATATTCCTATGATGGAAAATGACTAATCAAAATGGGAGGCTTTTCATTTGTGGTACTGAAAGTAGACCCCCCCAGGCCTCAAATATGCAAGGCAAACATTCACCTATGAAGTGTTTCCCCAGTCTAATGGAGGGATGGTGTGGTTAGTAAAGCCACCGACTGTCCCTGTAAAGTCAGAGGTTTCTGATCTGATATGTTTATAGTTTAGATAGGCCCACCCCATTCAAACCACTCTCTGTGCACAAGAGCTACTCCGTGTTCTGCCACATTGACTGGGGTTAGGGGTTGGGGTGGGGATCATCCACAGAGGTCAGAAGAGGATGTTATCAAATGTTATGCTCTGTCATCCTCTGCTTTATTCTCTGGAGACAGTATATCTCATCAGATTTAGAGTTTGGCCGGCAGCCGCCAAGCCTCAGCAGTCCTCCTGTGCCCACCCTTCATAGCGCCAGGGTTGCAGAAGCATCCGGCAGCGCCCAGCTTTTTACATGAGTAGTGGGGATTTGAACTCAGATTCTTATTCTTATCTCCTGAAGCACCTCCAGAGGTCTTCAGTGTTATTAGTTTTCTGCATACTGGGCCACTCCCCACATTTCCCCGTTTCACTTTCTCTTTTCCTTTCTTTTTCTAGTGCTGGAGATGAAACCCAGGGCTCCCGGTATACTGGACAAGTGCTGTCACTGAGCCACAGTTTCCGGTTATGTTTTTCAATGTAATTTTTTTAAGGAAATGGGGTCCAATCTGCTCATTCTGTGACCAACAGTCCCAATGTGCCTTGAGCTAACACTTCTGAGAGTGGCCCTCTACCAGTGACCCAGGGATTCCAGTGGAGAGAATTACTGTTTGATTACAGTTTGATGCTGTCTTCCAGTAGCTGAGTTCTGCTTGCCTGCAGTGGAAACCGCCTTGACTGCTGCTCTGGCTGCTTTCCCCCCAGGTTTTGCCTTCTTACTCCCCAATAGGGAAGTTCTAGGGTTGCCTCCAAATCACCATTTTGTACTGAAATTAATTTATTTGTTTTTGTTTTCTCGATTCTGTAGCACAGGTTAACCTCTAGCCTTGGTGGCAAACAAAACGCAAGGGTCCATTTTCAGTACAAAAGTCCCTTAGATGGGCTTAGGTTTCAGGTAAGCAAAAGGAAGGCATTGGCTTCTTTGCCCTAACAGCTTGTGCCTTCTTCTTGTCTGGCCTTTTAGTTAACCTTCTTTCCAAACCAAGGTTATCTTTACAGGATGAGAGGGTACAGGTAGCATCATGACCAAGAGCAAACATTGAAAAAAGGGGGAGATGGATGGATAATGGAACTCAGGCAACATGCAGCAAAGCAGGGGAAAGGAATTTTGATTAGGACCATTAAAAAAAATAAAAAAGGACAGTTTTTTCCCAATGGGGCGCCATTGCCAGTTTTGTTGGCATTTCACCTTACAAGGTCGTAAAATAAACTGCCTCAATTTTTGTCATCCCGACTCTCTTGTACTCATTGTCAGGAGGGATCAGTCCCTAAGACCCACGGCTTCCAAGAAAACCTCCCCTCCTTCCTCTATCTTCCAGTTGCTATGATTACAAGTATGAGCTCCCATAGCCAGCTTGATTTCTGTTGTAGTGCTAGAATGGAGATCCAGAGCCTTGGATGGGCAGTGGCGGCAATGCCTTTAATCCCAGCACTAAGAAGGCAGAGGCAGGCAGATCTTTGCGAATTCAAGGCCAGCCCCGTCTGCAGAGCAAGTTCCAGGACAGCCACGCCACACAGAGAAACTCTGTAGGAAAACAAAACAAGACAAAAACCACAAAACAAAACAAAACTAAAAGCCTCTTGCTTGTCAACTAGGTTCTCTCCCACTGAGCCACACACACATTGCTTGCATTTTGGTCTCTGAGGAAGGTGATACTCATAGAGATTTCCTTTCAGTGGTCCCTTTATTGGAGGTCTGTGGTTGCTCAAAGGATCATCAGGGATAATACCTCCTGGATCTTCAAGGGTCTCTCAAAGGAGTTCTTAGTTTTCAACCTAGAAGAAATAAGAGAATATGAAACTTAGGTGTAATGTGTGGTTGGGTCTGCCCTCCTTGCTATGGAATCTTGGATATAGAACAGGACAGGAGCCCAAAGTGAAGGAGTGGACACCAAGCTGATGGGGAAATGTCTACAATCCCAGCACTTGGGAGTCTAAGGCCAAATGATTTGGAAAGTTTAAGGCTAATCTTGGGCCCAGCATCCAGGAGGCAGACAGATACATCTGTGTGAGTTCCAGGTTACATAGTGAAAACACTGTCTCAAAAAACAAAAAACAAGAAACAAAACAAAACTAACTAACCCAGGTTATACCACAAGTACAAGCCCCTATTAAGACAAATCAACCTTGCAAATACAGAAGTGGATGCTCACAGTTATCCATTGGATGGAGCACAACGTCCCCAATAAAGGAGCCAGAGACTGTACCCAGGGAGCTGAAGGGGACTGAAGCCCTATAGAAGGAACATCAATATAAACTAACCAGTACCCTCAGAGCTCCTTGGAACTATACCACCAATCAAAGAAAACACATGGTAGAACTTGTGGCTGTAGCTATATTTGTAGCAGAGGATGGCCTAGTTGGTCATCAACGGGAGGAGAGGCCCTTGGTCCTGTGAAGGCTCTGTGCCCCAATATAGGGGAATGCCAGGACCAGGAATGGGAGTGGGTGGGTTGGGGAGCAGGGGGAGGGGATAGGGGATTTTCGGAGGGGAAACTAGGAAAGGGGATAACATTTGAAATGTAAATAAAGAAAGTATCTAAGAAAGAAAAAGAAAAAAACTCAAACATGTCTGCAGGCAAGGGCAGGCAGATAAATAGCTTAATGAAAACAGGAGTGGCAACATAGAGGTGAGGCTGGAGGATCCGAAATTAAAGACCATCCCCCACCTTGCCTCAAAATCAAAACAGCAGGCCAGGCGTGGTGGCGCATGCATGCCTTTAATCCCAGCACTTGGGAGGCAGAGGCAGGCAGATTTCTGAGTTCGAGGCCAGCCTGGTCTACAAAGTGAGTTCCAGGACAGCCAGGGCTACACAGAGAAACCCTGTCTCAAAAAACCAAAACAACCAAAAAACAAACAAACAAACAAAATAAAAACAGCGGCTGGAGAAATGGTTCCATCAGCAAAGTGCTGGCCTTGCAAGCATGAAGACCTGAGTCTGATCCCCAGAACCCACGTAAAGATGCTGGGTGAAGTGGCATCTTTCAACCCCAGCGCTGGGGATCTGAAGACAAGAAGACTTAGCCGACTAGCCAGCAAACCTAGCCATTTTGGTGAGCTTCAGTCTGATGAGAAATCCTGTCTCAAAGGAGGTAGATAGATGCCTTTCCTGAGGATAACACCAGAAGTTGTCTTTAACACCACAGACATAAACACACACATGCAAATGCATGTGCACACGCACACACTAAGAAGAAAAAAGAAGGAAGTAGCAGTTGGATGTAATATATTTCAAAAGCCTGCAATCTCTGCACTTGAGGCAGAAACAGGAGGGTGGTGGGATCGGAGGCAAGCCTGACCATCACAGTGAGTTCAAGGCTAGCTTGGGTTAGACTTGTGTTTCGCAAACAAAACAGACTCTGGTAATGTGACTGTGTGGTCAGGTAGTGGTAGAAATCAGAGGCTGGGTGAGATTTTTAGTTTGGTTGTGCTGGCTAGGTCTAGATTGCTCTAATGTAAGGAGCCTCAGGAGTCAGGGAGTCAGAGGCTATCAAGAACCCGCAGGGTTGTGATGAGCAGAGGAGAGCAACAAAGGAGTAGGGACTGGACTGAGGTTTTGCCAACAGCATAATTTGGAGCAGGTAGGTTAGGCTTGTATGAGCAGCCGCCTTCACACTAGGAGTCTGGAGTGAGTTCTAGGCTGGTGTCCTGAGGTAGTGTAGGCAGAAGGGTTTTATCTTAGGCATTGTCATAAATTGATAAAAAAATGTTATAAGACAAATTGCTCTTCAGATGAGAGCTTTGAGTAGCATCAGGCCACAAGCATGATGAGGCCCCGAAGAGAGAGAAACTTCAGTTCCCAAACAGCCCAGGCTGTAGCTGTGGCTGAACCGCAACAGTGGTTTCGGGGAGAGAGCTGGACAGCAGAAGTCTGTAATCTAACAAAGCTAAGTAAAGAAGGCCGGACTGAGGTCAGAGGGGTGGTGTCAGAGGTGTTAGGAGTTAGGCAAAAGGTGAGATGACTGGGGCAGGGCTAGGGCTGAAGTTGTGTCCCAGAATAGACAGGACAAATGATGCCATAGAGAGACTGAAGATTGTGCCTGAGCCATGTTTCAAAGGTGCATGGGTGACAGGCTAAGCTCAGGCACAGGGACAAGCAGACTCACCTCTGTGAAGTGAGGCCAGGTGCGCAGCAAGTTGAAGAGCGCGTTCCCGGGGCAGTGGGTGAGCACTAGCTGGCGGTGGCCAAGCAGCTTGTAGTCTGGCCGCAAGAGACCTGCGCGAATTGCGCAGCTCGGGAGCGCGTCGCGCACCGTGTTCAGCGCAGCTTCGTTGGGCAGTGACCCAGTGTAGTTGCCCACGAAGGCCACACCGAAGCCGCGGGAGTTGTAGCCGCGTGTGTGCGCACCTACCCAGTGCCAGCCACGGCCCTGGTACAGATAGCCGTCGGAGCCTACCACGAAACTGCGGAAGGGATGGGATATTTAGGATCAGCGGGACTCTGTTCCTGTGCCTTACAACACCAAGTGCAACACACTGCTTCTGTTTCATTCAATTTAGTATCATTTGAACACCAAGTGCAAACCCGGAAACCTTTCTTTCTTGCAAAATGGTGCAGAATACCCTAATCATAGCATTCAGAGAAAGAATCAGGCAGAACTCTATGAGTTCAAGACTAGCGGTTTCCACATAGTGAGCTGCAGGCCCGCTGAGACCGTGTTTCATTTGGAGGAGGAGGAGGAGGAGGAGGAGGAGGAGGAGGAGGAGGAGGAGGAGGAGGAGGAGGAGGAGGGGCAGCAGCAGCAGCAGCAGCAGCAGCAGCAGCAGCAGCAGCAGCAGCAGCAGCAGCAGCAGCAACAACAACAACAGTAGGAGGCTGTGGTGGCCTAAGCCTTTAATCCCAGAACTAGGAAGTTCGAGGCCAAGGTTCCAGGACAACTAGGGATACACAGAGAAAACCCTGTCTCTCAACAAAACAAAAGAAAACAAGCTTTCTCCTTTTTGAATCTACCCCTAAGAACCAGTCACATCCCTCTTCACTCTTCTGGCACTCTTCTCTCACTCTCCCTTGCGGGACTCATAGCCCCACCTCAGTTTTGGACCTCGCCCCTTATTTTGACCACAGTCTGTTTTTTGACCATGCCCACTACAAAATTCTACTACTACTTGCTCATGTCAGCCCACTAGTTCTACTCCCTGCCTTCCAGTCCCTTCCACAGTGGACTAGGCTAGGTCCACCTGTAGCCGATGTCATCCCACTTGCGCACATCCTGGTGGAAACGCTGCATGGAGCGCATATCGGCGGCGCAGCTCTGGAAGGTGGTGCAGGGTGGCGCTGGCACGTATGTGTGATGCAC
Organism: Mus musculus; assembly: GCF_000001635.26. Lineage (NCBI taxonomy): Eukaryota > Metazoa > Chordata > Mammalia > Rodentia > Muridae > Mus > Mus musculus. The sequence goes on from NC_000083.6 coordinate 32,416,997, forward strand.
ATATAAGAATCCAAGTGGCAGCCGGAGTGGTGTTGGGTGGCCTCGGTAGGGAGCCGCTCCCCAACGGCAGCGGGGGTGAATGGCTGGGCATCCTTCAAGAGCAAGGGAGCATTAATTAGACTTGGATTATCAAGCATTTCCTCTGGAAGACAGAATCTCTATTAAAATGAACCTGTGGGGCATCCCTCCGGCCTCCAGGGTTTGACAAACATCTAGTTTTAGGCCAGGGAGATGGTTCAGAAAGCATACACAAGAAAGAAAGAAAAAGAGAGAGAGAGAGAGAGAGAGAGAGAGAGAGAGAGAGAGAGAGAGAGAGAGAGAGAAGAAAGAAAGGAAGATAGATAGATAGATAGATAGATAGATAGATAGATAGGATCCACTATATGTCCTTCCACTTCAAGGAGAAAACCCAAAAGTGTAAATATGGTAGTGTATCCCTGTTAATTTCAGCATTTGAGAGATCAAGGAAGGGGGCTTTCAAGTTCAAGACCAGCCTGGGCTATATATGTAACCTTGTCTCAATAAACAGGTTAAAAATAAATCAGCCCGCATGTGTTGCCTTCCAGTTGTGTGCTGCCTCTTGTGCCTGATAGGTGTGGAGTTCAAGGTCTTATGAGGCCCAGGCTGCCCTTGATATATATTCAAGAATGACCTTGAACTTCTCAGGCCTCTACCTCTCAAGAGCTAGGCTTACCAGCATGCACCACTATGAACAGTTTACTGTGGTGGTAGGAATTGAATACAGGGTCTTTCTTATGCATGCGCTCTACCCCAACCCCCCCCCTTTTAACATTTAAAAAAAATCATATAAATTCTTATTTATTCTTCAAGGACCAACTCTAGCATTTCTTTGCCCATGAAGTTGTCTTTATCTATAGATTCTGCTGTCCCCCTGGATTTCCTGAGCCCTGGATCCTGTTGATCCAGGGGGATCACAGCGGGCCGTAAGTGTCTACTTAGGAGGAGCCAGGGGGAACTCCTTACCCAGGAAAGCCTCAGTGAACTCCTTGGTAGCCAAGGTGGCTACCTGAGCCAGCTGCTCTTGGCTAATGTTCTGCAACTGTAGGTGTTCTGGCTCCAGTTTCTGTAACAGGACAAGGGCCTCCCATACCTGCTGGGCCAGGGTAGGGGCTGAAGTCAAAGCAGCACCGTTCTGCCTTCGGAAGTTACTTCGGAACACCGGATCTCCATTCACCCCAGCTCCATAGTACTCTCTTAGCAGGTGGCTGAGGGGTGGGTGGGGCCTAGGGATTTGGCTCAAGTGGTTCCCAAGGAGAGCTCCATCTAAGGCACCATTGAGGAAAGCCATGGTGAGCCTGGATGCCTGGGGGTCCAACAGTGTGAAGACCCTGGGGGCAGTAAGCTGGTCCCAGCAGCCCTCAGTTCCCAGTCCTGGAGGACTCCAAGTCTGGGACCTGTGGAGGAAGGTCAGACCTAAGTCACCAGCCAAGGTGATTGCCAGGAGTCTGTCCACAGTGGTGGGAGTCTTGGCTTTGTCGTTTGGTAAAGTGGCTCCAACATCTGGAGAAGAGGCATTTGGAAAAGCATCCATGAGTCCTGGCCAGGTGGCTCTAATATTGGCCAAGGTGTCTCCAGTATCACAGGGGATAGCCAGACAATCTGAAGGCAAGTTAGCAACGCTGTGTGCCTGTAGACCGGCCTCTAGCCCAAACAGCAGAGGCTTCACAGCTACGGTGGAGCCATCAGGTGCCAGCACCACTCCATATTCCCGCCCATTCTGTACATCGTGTTGAGCCACCTCAGAAATCAGTGCTTGAAGCTCCGGGCTGAGAGAGTGAGGATCTGGCTCTGTAGTGTTGTGGCTTGGTGCCTTCAGCAGCAAGCGCTGGTGAAGGGAATTGTGGGTGCTGGAGTTCTTGGCTGACAGAATCCATGCAGAGGCAGTGATGCTGGCCTCAGTCACTGGTACCTTTTGCTCAAGTTCAGCAAGGGCCTGGATGATGGAGTCCATGAGCAGAGGCAAGGAGGAGGCTGCAGGAAGAAAGAATGAGTCAGCCCAGCCACCCAGCTTCATTTGTTCTGGAATGTTCCTCTGTTCAGGTCACATTTTCCAAGTGTTCCTAGCTCTTCATCAGACACCATTGTGACCAGCACTACCATTGTGTAGAGGAAGAAACGGAGGCACCCAGACTGTTGCCTGGTGGTTAAGGAGGTAGAACTGTCTGAGCACTGGGGAGCCATGGAAAGACTATAAACAGGATAGAGGCCTGGCCAGGTTAGCATTTGTGGTGGTTTAAATAAAAATATCTCCCATAGGCTCATAAGTTTGGCCCATTGGTCATTAGGGAGTGGTGCTATTGGGAGGGTATAGGAGGTGTGTCCTTGTTGGAGTGGGTGAAGAAGCCCACTGGGAGTGGGCTTTAGGGTTTCAGAAGCCCAAGCCAGGCACAGTGGCTCTCTCTTCTTGCTGCCTATGGATCAAGTTGTAGAACTCTCAGCTCCTCCACTACCATGTCTGTGTAGCATGCTTTCCACCACGCTAAAAATGGACTAAACCTCTGAACCTATAAACCAGCCCCAATGAAATGCTTTCCTTGATAAGAGTTGCTATGGTCATGCCTGTAATCACCTCATTTAAAAGTGCTGAGGCAGGAGGATCACTACAAGTTCAAGGCTAACCTGAACTACATAGTTCCCTGCCATCCTGGCTACAGAGTGGGATCTTGTCTCAGACAGACAAACAGACAGACACACAGACAGGTGAACAGACAAACGAGTAACCAAAGGTGGGGGAGGAGGATGGGTTTTCCCCTCTTTAAGAAAAGGAATGCAAGCCAGGAATACTGGCACACGCCTTTAATCCCAGCAGAGGCAGCTCATCTCTGAGTTTGAGTCCAGCCTGATCTATAGATCGAGTTCTGGGATAGCCAGAGCTGTAGTAAGACCTTGTCTTGAAGAACGAAAGAAGGAAAGAAAGAAAGAGAGAGAGAGAGAGAGAGAGAGAGAGAGAGAGAGAGAGAGAGAGAGAGGAAGGAAGGAAGGAAGGAAGGAAGGAAGGAAGGAAGGAAGGAAGGAAGGAAGGAAGGAAGAAGCAAACAAACAAGTAGAAGTTAGAAATGTTTGGTTATCAGGTCCACAGCAGAGTTATGGGTTGTTGGATAATTGCCAATGTTTATTGAACCACTTATCATGTGCCAGTGACGTATTTAACCTATTTAATCCTCACAAAGCATTATACGGTATATCTCATTAGCTTCCTGTTACAGATGAAGCATCTGAAATGGAACTGTCATGTTAGTTGCTTCAGGTTACCCAGCTAGGAAGTGGAGGAGGTGTGATGTGCATCTGAGAAGGTAGGTTGTTTTGTTTGTTGCAGGGGCTGCTTCTATATTGGAGGCTGGCCTCTAACTCATTATATAGTCCAGGCTGACCTTCCAACTCATGAGCCTCCTGCTTCAGCTCCTATGTTCTGGAAACAAGTGTTTGTACATCTAGAGCCTCAAGGTCATTTTAATCCTAGTGTCTGGAATTGGTGCTCTTTTGTGGGCAATGCATTCTGTAACTTGGCTCTTTTCTGTGTAAAATATCCTTTCTCTTCTACTTCTCAACCAATCCAAGCTCTCCTTCCTCCCATCCTGGTTCTGTGTATCTCTTCTCCAGGAAATTATCCTTAACTTTTGCCTCCAGGTCTCCAGGTCTTTCTGGCATCCCTTCCTTGATTCTATAGGACTTGAGTCATGTAAGGTGCCAGCATGGCAGTTTGCTAAGAGCTGGAACCTTGTCCCATTAGGGTTGAACAAAGCAAGTGCCCCCCCCCCCCAGGCCTCTATCCTCGGACTCACCTGCCCCTGGCTCTGGCCACAGCAGCAATCCAAGCACGATCCAGAGGGCACCCCAGGCCTTCATGGTGGGTCTCCAGTTCCAGGGCACAGACCCAGCAGAGAACCTCGGAGGCCCTAGGAGGATAGGAGCATGAGAATTAACCTGTCGCAGTCACCCCAGCGAGGTAAGGTTGTGTGGGAGTAGAGAGCCTAGGTCAAGGTTATCTGGTCTCAAAGTCCTGTCCCCGTCCAGAGTGACGTGATGGGTCAACAAGACAGGTCCCTGCCAAAAGAAGTCCGTAGACTGGGAAGTTCACACTCCAGAAATGTAAAATTATAATCAATTATTATTATTATTTTGCAGAATTGGGATTAAACCTAGGGAGTTAAGCAAGCTGGGCAAGCACTGTGCCTTTGAGCTGTGTCCCCAGCTTCCATTTATTTATTTATTTATTTATTTATTTATTTATTTATTTATTTATTACATTTTATCTTATTTTATTTGTTCTAAAATATTTTTAAAAAGACTTTAGTGAGTTAAAGTCCAGCCTGGTCTACAGCCCCCCCTTTTACATTTTATTTATTTTATCTTATTTTATGTATTCTAAAATATGTTTTAAAAGACTTTAATGAGTTTCAGGGCAGCCAAGGGCTATGTAGAGAGAACCTGTTTCAAGCAAACCAAAACAACAAACAAACAAACACCACCAACAAAAGACCTCCCCCAAACCAAAAACCAAAAACCATCCACTCCTGTGTTTAAACCAGGCAGTGGTGGCCCATGACTTCAATTCCAGCACTCAGGAGTCAGAGACAGGTGGATCTCTGAGTCTGAGGCCAACATGGTCTACAGAGAAAACCTTGTATCAAATAAAGTGTGTGTGTGTATGTGTGTCTGTACACACACACACACACACACACACACACAACTGAAAGTCTTTGATAGGCTATTTTTCTGCTGATGAAATGAGCCAATCCAAGCCAGATTTGAATATAATAAAGGCAGGTTGATTGGGAAGCTGTTTTAGGTGAGTTCACTGGTTCTAAGGACTAAGGCCAGGGAAGTCACCATGGGGGTGGGGTGGGGAGAAAATAGAGAAAGGGCAAAAACGAAAGTACAGAGGAGAGGAGAGGAGAGGAGAGAGAGAGAGAGAGAGAGGGAGAGGGAGAGGGAGAGGGAGAGGGAGAGAGGGAGAGAGGGAGAGAGGGAGAGAGGGAGAGAGGGAGAGAGGGAGAGAGGGAGAGAGGGAGAGAGGGAGAGAGGGAGAGAGGGAGAGAGGGAGAGAGGGAGAGAGGGAGAGAGGGAGAGAGGGAGAGAGGGAGAGAGGGAGAGAGGGAGAGAGGGAGAGAGGGAGAGAGGGAGAGAGGGAGAGAGGGAGAGGGAGAGAGGGAGAGAGGGAGAGAGGGAGAGAGGGAGAGAGAGAGAGAGAGAGAGAGAGAGAGAGAGAGAGAGAGAGAGAGAGCACAAAATGCAAAATGTTTGGATTATATGAGGAGCACCTGGGGGAAGGGCAGCTCTGCCTGGGCTGGAAAGTTCATGGTTTGGGGACAGGGTATACCAGGTAAGAGACCGAAGACCAGCTCTGCTTTGATATGTAAAATATACACTTCAGGCCCTTGTGTCCCCCCTCCCCAATAAACATGCCTTTAATATATTCTAATCTGGCTTGAATTGGCTCATTTCACCTACAAAGAAATAACCTATCAGTATTATTATTGTGTATACGTGTGTAGTGTGTGCTCATGGGCTATGTGTATGTACCACAGCATGCAAGGGAAGGTAAGAGGACGACTTTTGGAAGTCAGTTTTCTCCTTCCTCTTGGAGATCTAGAGAGAGAACTCCAGTTGTCAGGGTTTGCACAACAAAATGCCTTGACCCACCAAATCATCTCTCCAGCCCTTTTATTTTAATTGTGTATATATGTGTGGGTTTTTGCAGGAGGGCCATGCCTATGAAAGACAAAAGAAGTCATTGGATTCCCTGGATTGATTGATTGATTTATTGATTTATTTATATTAATCATCTCTCCAGCCTTTCTTTCTTCTCTCTCTCTTTCTCTTATCTCACCCAGCCCTTCCTTCCTTCCTTCTTTCCTTCCTTAACTTCCTTATTTATTTATTTATTTAGACAGCCTAATGTAGCCCAGGCTGGTTTCGAACTCCTGATCCTCCCAACTCCATCTCCACCTCCCCACAGTCCTGATATTATAGTGGTGTGCCACACATTGCTATGTTTTTACATCTTATTTTGGGAAAGGGTGTTTCTATGTAGCCTGGGCTTGCCTCAAACTCAGGGTCCTCCTACCTTAGATTCTTAAGTGTTAGGATTTTAGGTGAATACTAGCTGTACTGGCTAGTTTTGTGTCAACTTGACACAGCTGGAGTTATCACAGAGAAAGGAGCTTCAGTTGAGGAAATGCCTCCATGAGATGCAATTGTAAGGCATTTTCTCAATTAGTGATCAAGGGGGAAAGGCCCCTTGTGGGTGGGACCATCTCAGGGCTGGTAGTCTTGGTTCTATAAGAAAGCAGGCTGAGCAAGCCAGGTGAGGCAAGCCAGTAAAGAACATCCCTCCATGGCCTCTGCATCAGCTCCTGCTCCCTGACCTGCTTGAGTTCCAGTCCTGACTTCCTTTGGTGATGAACAGCAGCATGGACGTGTAAGCCGAATAAACCCCTTCCTCCCCAACTTGCTTCTTGGTCATGATGTTTGTGCAGGAATAGAAACCCTGACTAAGACACTAGCATATCTAGCTTACATTCTGCCCATTCTTGGGAGTGATACTTTGAAGTCAACCCAGTTCATCCTGCCCTGTCTCAGAAGTGACAGCCCTCGAGCTGCCTGCTAAGACAGGCTAGGCTGGCTAAGGTGGAGGCTTGTTTCTGTTGTCTGAGATTTTTTTTCTTTTCATTTCTTTTTTCCATTCTCCTTCCTTCCTTCCTTCCTTCCTTCCTTCCTTCCTTCCTTCCTTCCTTCTTTCCTTCCTTGCTTCCTTCTCGCTCTCTCTTTTACTTTTCTTTAAAAAACAAAAACAAACAAACAAAAAAAACCAAGGTCTTGCTATAAAACCCTCAGAACTTTTGCTGTGTAGACCTAGCTGCCTTCAAACACAAAGATCTGCTTGTTTCTGCCTCCTGAGTGCTAGGATTAAAGGCACACACCATCATACCCAGAGACATCCATCAGTTTTTAAAGAAGAGAGATATCTTTTGGCTTACAGTTTCAGCAGTTGTAATTCTTGGTCAGTTGGTTGGCCTGGACACTCTGGGCCTTTGAGGAGAGAGGAACTTCTGTTGGAGAAAGCTGCTTACCTCACATAACGGAGATGCAAGAATGGGGGAACGAAGGCTCAGGGTACCTTTGAGTGACTTCCTCCCACTTGCCCTCACCTAGCACCCAGCCTTCTGGGAACTTTTCATATCTACATTCTAGCAAGCAGAGAGAGGAAGCCTGTGGTTAGAGTCACCTCCCCTCCTGTGCTGCACACACATCCCTCCCCCCAACAGGATGCTGGAGAGGTTGGGGTCTTCCTCTTCCTCTTCAGCTTTTAGTCTCTTTCTCTCTCCCTCCCTCCCTCCCCCTCCCTCCTTCCCTCCTTCCCTCCCTCCCTCCTTCTCTGTCTATGTGTGTGCATGCATGGTGCATGTGTGGCACAGGACTGTGAAAGTCAGTTCTCTCCTTCTACCAGTGATCAAATTCAGGTTCTCAGGCTTGGAGGCCTCTACACACTGAGCCGTCTCATTGGCCCTGCTTTTTTAAAGTCTGAGAGTGTGCATGTTTGTGTGTGTGTGTGCGCATGCATGCATGTGTATGCGTATGTATGCGTGTTCATGTGTGCATGGTGTGTGAACATGACTGCATATACCATGTAGGCACATTCATTTATGGTGAGAGGAGAATATCAGTATTTTCCTCTACCCTGTTCCCCATATTGCCTGGAGACAGGGTTCCTCCCTGAACCAGGAGATCATTGCTTGGGTCAGGCTCCCTGCAAGTTCCCGGGATCTACTGTCTATCTCTGCTGCCAAATGCTGGCTTTACTGGTTTTTATCATGGTGGAAGGAGATTCTAACTCAGGCTCTCATGCTTACGTAGCAGATGCTCCAACCCACTGAGCCATCTTCCCAGTTTCCTCTGTTTTGCTTCTTGAGAAAGGGTCTTAATCTGTAGCCGATGCTGGCTTTGGACGGAATGCAATCTTTCTGCCTTAGCAAGCTAAGTGTTAGAATTATAGGTGGGAGCCACGATGCCTGGCTTCTGAAGATGCCTCCCAGCCAAGTTCCAGCCCCTGATTAAACAAAGAGAAGGGCTCTGGTTTTATCCGAGGAACCCACCTAGGTTTGTAGTACAGGATCTGCCCTCTTCTCCTGGTGCTGATGTCCGAGTCCTGCTGAATGGTCCTGTCTCTCTTCACCTCCTCCCCTTACAGGATGTCCTTGAATCTCTTACATAGCCTAGGTTGGCCTGGAGCTTTCCCAACCTCCTGCCTCCTCCAAGGTGTTGTGATCTCAGGCCAGCCAGATCTAGCTCCCCTTTATTCTGGCATCAGGTGGGGCTGGCTCCTTGAGGCTGGGCAGTATGGAAACTCCCCTCTTGGCCTTCCACCTTCAAACCAGCCTTAAAAGTTTCAAAGAGGCCCACCAGGCTAGGGACTCAGCATGAGGCAGGTCCCAGGCCAGGCTGGGGAAGCCCAGACTGAGCCAGACTCGGAATTCCCCAGGGAACTACCCCAGGGCCTGCTCACCTACCAGGTATTCTTCCCTTCTCTCCTCTCCTGTCCTCCCTCTCCCTCCCTCTCCCCCTCTTCCTCCCCCTTCTCCCCCTCCCCCTCCCTCTCCCCCCCTCTCCACTTTCTCTCCAGGGTCTCATGTAAGGTGACCTTGAGCTTACCATCTTCTTCCATCAGCACCCAAAGGTTTGGGTTATAGGCATGAACCATTACAGTTCGTTTATGTGGTGCTAGGAGTTGAACCTAAGGATTCACTCATGCTAGGCAACCACCCAACCAATGGATGTGTCTTCAGCCCCAGTTATTCTCTTCCTAGTGACCTATGATGAAGGCAGGTATACAGAGGCAGCTCAGAACTCAGATCACTGAGGCATGATATTTATTGAATGGTCTCTACTTCTCAGGGGAGTGTGAAGTGATATTGTCCATCAAGCCTAGATTTTTTTCAAAGATCTAGGAATGGAAGGCTCTGTCTGCTAAAACATGTGCTGGGAACAGAGATGGATCAGCAGGTTAAGGTGTTTGCTGTCACCTGAACTGAAGGCCTGAGCTCAATCCCTGGAACCCACATGGTGGAAGAAGGCATCCTCCTGAAAGTTGTCCTCTGACTTTCACATGAGCCATAGCAGTACCTCTACAAAATCAATGAATAGATAAGTAAATTAGAAACAAAGTACATAGGATGCATGTTCTTTCAGGGCTGGCTCTAGGGTGAAGCTTGCCCTTTCGTAAAACTGATAACCCCAGTTACTAAGATAAATTGATTTTTAAGAGAGTCCATTTATTATTTATTTAATAGATAGGTTCTGAAGCATGCTGGGCTAGAACTCTCCCTCTAAACTGTATCATCAGTCCCCTACCCTCTTTTGAAACAGAGTCTCACTAAATAGCCAAGTTGGCTTGAATTTATAATCCTGCCTCAGGCTCCTGACACCTGGGAATACAGGATTCTCAGTCCATTTTACTTTTTAAAAATATTTGATGTGAGATCTCACTATGTAGTCCAGGCTGGCTTCAAACTAGTGATGTCCCTGCGTTGGTTTCCCCAAAAAAGTTTTATGCTAATGACAAAACTGAGCACAAAATGTAGAGGTATTTTTGTAAGCACTCTCCCTGCTTCCACACATGCAGGGTGTCTTGTTGTCAACATCCTACATCACTAGTGAGAATCACTAGTGAGCCTATATTTGCACATCAGGCATTCAAAGTCCACAGTCTACATTAGTGTCTCCTCTGTCTCCTGGTGCTGCTCCCTTGGACTCCTATCACAGCTACTATTTGTTGTGCTGCAGGTGGGTGGGACCCAGGGCCCCACACATTAGGTAAGTGTTCTATCCAGGGGCTAAACTCCACCTTCCTCTCCTCCCAGTCCTACCCTCACAAAGTTCTCTCCCCCATTACACCCCCTTCTTTTCAGAGAAAGAAACACCTCCCATGGGTACCAACTTGCCCTGGCAATCAAGACTTAAGTCCCAGCAGAGTTTAGAGCATCCTCTCCCCCTGAGGCCCAACAAGGCAGCCCAGCTAGGAGAAGGGGATCCAAAGGCAGGCAAGAGTTGGAGACAGCCCACACTCCGATTGTTAGGAGACCCACACGAAGATCAGGCTGTACATCTGCTACATATGAGCAGGGAACCTAGGTCCAACCCATGCATGCTCTTTGGTTGTGGTTTAGTCTCTGTGAGCCCCTGTGGGTCCAGGTTAGTTGACTCAGTAGGTCTTCTTATGGTGTCCTTGACCCCTCCAGCTCCCAGCCCTTCCTCCCACCCTTCCATAAGACTCCCTGAACTCCACTTGGTGTTCGGCTGTGGGTATCTGGATCTTGTTCCATCTGCTGTTGGATGAAGCCCCTCAGAAGGCAGTTATGCTCGGCTCCTGCTGCAAGCAAAGCAGAGTATCATTACTAGTGTCAGGGGCTATGTTTCCTTTAAAAATTATTTAATTTTATTTGTGTGTGTGTGTTGTATACACATTGGTATATGTAGTTGCATGCACTCCTGTGTGCTTGTGTGGAGGTCAAAAGTCAACATTTTCCTGGTTTGCTTCTCTTCTCTTCTCTTCTCTTCTCTTCTCTTCTCTTCTCTTCTCTTCTCTTCTCTTCTCTTCTCTTCTCTTCTCTTCTCTTCTCTCCTCTCCTCTCCTCTCCTCTCCTCTCCTCTCCTCTCCTCTCCTCTCCTCTCCTCTCCTCTCTCTCTCTTTCTTTTTTCCCTCCTTCCCTTCTTCCCTTCCTCCCTCCTTCCCTCCCTCCCTCCTTCCCTCCCTCCCTCCCTTCTTCCCTCCCTCCTTCCTTCCTTCTTTCTTTCTTTCTTTCTTTCTTTCTTTCTTTCTTTCTTTCTTTCTTTCTTCCTTCCTTCCTTCCTTCCTTCCTTCCTTCCTTCCTTCCTTTCTTTCTTTCTTTCTTTCTTTCTTTCTTTCTTTCTTTCTTTCTTTCACTTCCTGAGACAGGGTCTCACTATATAGCCCTGGCTGTTCTGGATCACACTGGCCTCAAACTCATAGAGATCTGCTTGACTCTGTCCACCAGTTACTGGGATTAAAATCATACACTGCTACACCTGCCCCTTCCTGGTTTCTTGAGATGGGGCTAGGTATATGGAATGTAGCCCAGATTGGTCTTAAGCTCATGGCACTCTTTTCTGCCTAAACCATGTTTGTTCTAGAATTACTGACATGTCCCAACCGCAATGCTTAGATTCACCTCCCCGCTCTTTTCCTCCCTCCCTCCTTCTCTCTTTTTTGCTCTCTCTCTTTCAATCAATACTGGGAACTGAACTCAGTGCCTTGCACATGCCTTTGAGCCATATTCTCTCAGTCCTTGTAACTGAAAATAATTTTTAGTTATGTGTGGTGGCGTACGGCTTTAATAGCAGAAGGTAGTGTGCAGATGGCTCTCTGTGAGTTCAAAGCCAGCTTAGTCTGCATAATGAGTGCCAGGTCAGTCAGGGTTACATAGTGACCCTCTCTCAGAAAAAGAAAATTGTGTGTGTGTGTGTGTGTGTATGTATGTAAATGAAATCCTGGGGGGGTTTCTTCACTTCCTTTGCTCCCGAATAAATGAAGGGAGTGTCTATACCCACTCCAGCTTGTTGTAGCCCCTGAATAATGGCACAGAGACCTAATATATTATATATGTTAGTACACTGTCTCTGTCTTTAGACACACCAGGAGAGAGCATCATATTCTATTATAGATGGCTGTGAGCCACCATGTGGTTCCTGGGAATTAAACTCAGGACCTCTGGAAGAGCAGTCAGTGTTCTTAACTGCTAAGCCATCTCTCCAGTTTTTGTTAACTGGCTGAAAGCACTAAGTAGGGCAGGTTCTGAGCTATTCTAACCTGACCAGGCTACCAACTACCGAGCCACATTCAGCACCAGAACTAGCCATCTGGTCTTGTCCTGGCTCACTCAGGTCCATGTGTGTCTTCATGGCTGCTCTCTCATCATGACCTCATGGTGTGTCCTCCGGGTCCATCTCCTTTTCTCCTTTTCTCCTTTTCTCTACTCCTCTGATTCTGTCCTTGGAACCCCTTACTGGGACTGGAAGTCCTGCTCTATTCTCTTCTCCTGCCTAGCTACTGGCTGATCAGCACTTTATTAACTAATCAGAAGTAATGGAAAACAATCTTTACACATCATTGATACAGAAGATGCTCCAATAGTCATGGCAGTGCCAACGTCCCTATTGCAACCAGATCTCTGGGCACCGCACTCAGCATCTGAAGTGTACAGTCCACAACACCATCCCCCATTGTTTATGTTTTGTATGTAAGTGTTCATATTGGCTGTGGGCACACACTCGTGCGTGCATGTGTGCGCATGGGCACGTGTGCATGCGTGTGTGTATCCATATGTATGCTCCTGCCTGTAGAGGCCACAGGTTGGCATGGATTGTGCCTCAATTCCTATCACATTACTTTTCGTGAGAGGATCTCTCAGTGAATTTTTTACTTGTAGATTCAGCTAGGTTGGGTAGCCAGTGAACTCCAGGGATATGCCCCCTAGTTTTGGAATTACAGAAATGAAACATCATATCTGTTTTGTTTTTTTTTTTTACAATGGTGCTGAGGGTTTGAACTTAGGTTCTTAGAACATTTTTTTTCAGCCTCTCTCTCTCTCTCTCTCTCTCATTTTGAGATAGAACTTCACCGAGTGACCAGCCATTCCTTGAACTCAATATGTAGCCTAGGCAGGCCCTGAACTATCAATCCTCCTCTGTCAATCTCCGCAATGGCTGGAGTTATTGATGTACCATCAGATCTGCCCTCACCTTATGTAGCCCAAGCTGAAGGCTTGCCCTATCTTTTCTTTAGTCTTCTTTTTTGTATGTCATTTGTTTTGTGTGCCATAGTGTGTGTGTGTGTAGATGTGTGTGTGTGTACAAATTGTGGGAGTCATTTCCTTCCACTGTGAGAGTCCAGGGAATCAAATTCAGGTAGTCAGGCAGTCAGGCAGTCAGGCAGTCAGGCAGTCAGGCAGTCAGGCAGTCAGGCAGTCAGGCAGTCAGGCAGCCAGGCAGCCAGGCAGCCAGGCAGTCAGGCAGTCAGTCAGTCAGGCAGTCAGGCAGTCAGGCAGTCAGGCAGTCAGGCAGTCAGGCAGTCAGGCAGTCAGTCAGTCAGGCAGTCAGTCAGGCAGCCAGGCAGCCAGGCAGCCAGGCAGCCAGGCAGCCAGGCAGCCAGTCAGTCAGGCAGTCAGGCAGTCAGGCAGTCAGGCAGTCAGGCAGTCAGGCAGTCAGGCAGTCAGGCAGTCAGGCAGTCAGTCAGGCAGCCAGGCAGCCAGGCAGCCAGGCAGCCAGGCAGCCAGGCAGCCAGGCAGGCAGGCAGTCAGGCAGTCAGGCAGTCAGGCAGTCAGGCAGTCAGGCAGCCAGGCAGCCAGGCAGCCAGGCAGCCAGGCAGCCAGGCAGTCAAGCTGTCAGGCAGTCAGTCAGTCAGGCAGTCAGTCAGTCAGGCAGCCAGGCAGCCAGGCAGCCAGGCAGCCAGGCAGCCAGGCAGTCAGGCAGTCAGGCAGTCAGGCAGTCAGGCAGTCAGGCAGCCAGGCAGCCAGGTAGCCAGGCTCCGTGGCAAGCACCGTCATCTACTGAGCCATTTTGCTGTCTTTAGGCCCATAGTCCATATATTATCTTTGACCAGTTCTCTTGCCCCTAGATAAAGGGAAGCCTCGTTCTGTAGTGCCTAGAGACAAATTAGGTACCAAGGATTGTTTGCTTAGTATGTGAAAACCTAAGTAAGAAAGGCTTTGGGGCCAGGTTGGGTTAGGTTCTGAAATGCACGAACATCCATGCCCACACATCAGATACCCAGTCACCAACGCACCTGGGCTGGGCTGGGCTGGGCCTGGGTGGCAGCAGAAAATCTGGAGATTCCATAATGAATCACCCCCTTCCCCAAGCTTCCCTCCTAGTTCTCGAGGCCTGCCTGTAAGGAGAAAGCAGCGTCTCCGGGCTGTCTGTCAGTTAGTAAGCCAGCATCTCAGGCAAACAAACACTGATCAGAACCTGGAGCACTGGCAGAGACAGGCAGAGCCTAGGGGCTCTCTGAAGAATCAGAGTCAGAAGGGCAGGAACTTAAAGCAGGGCTAAACTTGGGATCGTGATCAGGGTGAGAAGCACTCATTATGGGGCTTTGTGAGGTGCCAAGGTCTCCAGGATTCACAGGGTGGAATAGGAGAACTGACTTCTGCATGTACACCATAGTGCATCTACACATATACACACGCACCAACACACACACATACACACACACACACACACACACACACACACACACACACACACACACGAGCACACACAAATAGATAAAATAAGAAAAAGAAGAAGAAATTTGCTATGAGGATATCGCTCAGTGGTAGAGTATTTGCTTAGTATATACTAAGGCCCTAGGTTCATTCCCTAGACCTGCAAATTCTGAATCCTAGAAACAAATCAAGTCATATTCTACTGTGGTAGGAGTCACGGCAATCATTGCAAAACCCTTGGTGATGGTGATGGTGATGACGATGTAAACTGCATGCATTGTGGAGAAGACTTCTCCTCAGGACTAATGGAGTGGTCAAAGGAACCCTCTGTGAGTTGGTTCTCTCCTTAACCATTTGGGTCTGTCCTAGTGATTGAACCCAGGTCAATCAGGTACAGGTACAGGCTTAGCGCCAAGTACCTTCACCAGCTAACTCATCATACCAATTCAAGATTTTTCATTTGATTTTTTTTAAAATTGAGATTTCTTTTTAATGGCTCACTTTGTAGACCAAGCTGGCCTCAAACTCAAAGAGATCCACCTGCCTTTATCTTGAGAGTGGTAGGATTAAGCCGGGCGGAGGTGGCACACGCCTTTAATCCCAGCACTTGGGAGGCAGAGGCAGAGGCAGGTGGATTTCTGAGTTTGAGGCCAGCCTGGTCTACAAAAGTGAGTTCTAGGACAGCCAGGGCTATACAGAGAAACCTTGTCTCGAAGACCCCCCCCCCAAACAAAACAAAACAAAACAAAACAAAACAAAAGCAAAAGCAAAAGCAAAAACAAAAACAAAAAAAAAAAGAGTGGTAGGATTAAAGTATGTGCCATTCTGCTCTGTCCTGGGTTGAATTTTTCTGTTTAGATTTACTTATTTATATTTTAGGTGGCCTGGAGGGATAGCTCAGCCAGTTAAGAGTATGACCATCTATGAAGGGATCTGATGCCCTCTTCTGGCACGTAACTGTACATGCAACAGCGCACTTATACATAAAATAAACTTAACAAAAATAAAAAGAAATATATTTTATGTGTATGGGTGTCTTGTTTATATGTATGTTTGTGTATGACATGCAGGTGTAGGCCAGAAGAGAGTGTCGGATCTCCTAGAATAGTTACAGTAGGTGCTGGGTGTGAAACCTGTGTCCTCTGGGAAAAGCAGCCAGCGCTCTTAATCACTGAAGCAGTCTGTAGCCCCTGAGTTGAGATTTGATAAGTAATGAGATTTTATTTCTTCAGTGCTGGGTACGGCTCTTCATCAGGGAGCCAAGCTCTTAGCCCCTCACTGGAGGTTCTATGCAGGGATTCTTCTCTTAGGCTGCATTCCCAGCCCACCTCCTCTCTCCTTAAGATTTATTTTATTTATGAGTACACTGTCGCCGTCTTCAGACACACCAGAAGAGGGCATCGGATCCCATTACAGAGGTTGTGAGCCACCATGTCACCACTGGGAAATGAACTCGGGACCTCTGAAGCAACAGTCAGTGCTCTTAACCGCTGAGCCATCTCTCCAGCCCTGTGTCTGTTTTTTTTTAATTCAGTTCTAGATCTTACATATATTACTGAATAGAGCCAGCTAATGGGCTGACTGTTTTCGTAAACATTTTTTGGTGGTATATAAAATTTATATGATATAAAATTGCATTATTTAAACAGTTTTTAAATAGGTGAGCTATTTTTATTTGAGTTTTGTTGATGGAGATGGAATTATCATGTGTGATAAACATTTGTTCTCTCATCCCAGCTCAAAATTTTTAATGGGTATAAAAAAAATCAAACTCTGTGTGTGTGTGTGTGTGTCTGTCTGTCTGTCTGTCTGTCTGTCTTAGTCACCACTGTTCTACTGCTGTGAAGAGACATCATGACTGTGGCAACTCTTATAAAAGAAAGCATTGTTTTTAAATGGGGGCTTGTTTACAGTTTCAGAGGTTTAGCCTATTATCATCAGGACAGGGATCATGGCAGCAGGCATGGCAGGCATGGTTCTGGATAAGTAGTTGGAGAGCTACATCGTGATCCACAGACAGAGAGACATTGGGCCTGGCGTGAGCTTTTGAAACCTCAAAGCCTACCCCAAGTGACGTGTTTCCGCCAACAAAGCCATACCTCTTAATCCTTTTAAACAGTGCTGCTCCCTGGTGACTCAGCATTCTAACACATGAGCCTATGGGACCACTCTTATTCAGACCGTCATAGGAGGGAAAGGCACCTGCTCTCAAACCTGACAACATGATTTTAATTGTGCCCCACTCCCAATCCATATGGTAGAAGGAGAGGACTAATCTCTCAAGTTGTTTCTGACCTTCAATATGTACACGCTGGCATCAATCAACCAACCAACCAACCAATCAATCAATCAATCAATCAACATAACTTAAAAAGATATGTTCAGGCCTAGAGAGATGGTTCAGTGATTAAGAACATCGTTCTTGTACCTGGGTTTGGTTCCCAGAACATACACCAGTAACTCCAGTTTCAGATGATCTGATATTTACTTCTGATCTCTGCAGGCACCAGACAGGCATGTAGCCTACAGACATGCATGCAGGTAAAGGAATCATATAAATAACACAAATAAATCATGCACACACACACACACACACACACACACACACACACACACACACACACACACGAGATGGCTCAGTGGGTGAAGCCTGCAGACTTGAGTTCCATGAAGCCTACATGGTGGGAGGGAACAGTAACTCCTGCCCTTTTTGTCTGTGACCTCCATATATATGCCATGCACGTGCCCTTCCCCAATGTATACGTGATAGGGAATGTAAAAGAGTCCTAATGTAAGGGTTTGTTGTTCGCTGGAGAATCATGCTTCAGACCCAAATGGTGTGCAAAAGCCAGGAGCGTTTTATTCTGCAGAAGCCCAGCATGTTGGAATCTCTCATTCCAAAATGGAGAGAACCAAGTGAGCTTGCACATTAGGGGAATTCCGGGATAGGTGAGCTTTCTCTTACTCTATCTCTAGGCATTCCAGAACCATTATCGGGGCGTGAAGGCTGGAGCCTGGGTTTTTCTATTAGTAATTGACTTGCCTGGGCTTCCCTGGACTTCCCAGTTCTTAGGCCTAATCAATCTCCTTAACTGTCAATTTGAAGTCTGTCATGGAGTCAGTCTGTCTCATCTCTCTCACTACAGCTAGTCAATGTGAGAAGAATAAGAAATGCCAGAGTGTTCGGCATTAAATGGGTCATTCACCTCCTCCCTAAGGCTTAGGGATCTTGGAAGAGGAGGAGGCAGAAAGATTGCAAGAACCAGAGGTCATGGGTGACTGCCACGAAACTGTCTTCTGGACATGACAGGGGACACCTGGCACACATGAACTCATGGTGGCTGAGATGCATACACAATCGAAGACAGAATCACAGCATGAAGTGGTGGGGTGGTCAGGAAGTCCCACCCTAGCTGAGAGGCTGTTTACCAGTAGCCAAGTGATGGCTGTCGGGAGGGGGTGAGTCAGTTTCCTTTAAGGTTGTGGCATCTGAGAGACTGCTCACGTTCCAGTAGATGATCCTACATCCATGAGATACAGGCAGCATTTAGTGTTAACTCACTGGGTTAAAAAAAATTTACATGAAATTGGGAGGGAGTTGAGTAGTAGGAGATAAGGCAGGAATTGGAGGTGATGGGAGAGAGAGATTTGATTAAAACACATTGCATGCATGTATGAAATTCTTAAACAGTAAAAACTCATTTAAAACATTTAACAAATTCCTGGTCTGCCTCTACTTCTAGTAAGTAGTTTCATGACTTGCCCTCATTCCGTCCACCTTGAGAATGGAAGGAGAGCCCCTCCCATAGACACTGTGAAGGTGGAATCAGGCCACAGAGATGCAACACTGTGTGGGCTGGGATTGAGGAACAGGGCCCTGGGAGTGCGTGGGAGGGTGTGCTCAGGGTTCTCTGTCCTACACATCTGTCTCAGAGGCCCCAGCTATGGCAGAGTCTAGCCAATGGGCGTAATCCATCTCATTAACCTGATGTCAGGGCTCCCACATCTGAGGCAAATCCGGGCCCACAGGACTCCATTATTTCCTCATCTGGAGCGCCCCTAGATTCCTGTGGGCTTCCGGGCCTCAGGGCCGGGACTGAAGCCCATCTAGAGCAGCTGCCAAGCTGTTGAAGCTGGTTTAGGCCAGCACAGGGATTAGAGGAGTCCAGAGTACCAAAGGAAATAAAAGCTGTTTGCTGTTGGAGCTGCTGACTCTCTGCCTCCAGGAGTCTCCAATAGGCAATAGGTGTCCTGAGCTGAGTTTCTGGAAGGGATGGGAGAGATTTAATCATCCAGGCATCTCATCCTGGAACTGGGAAGAAGTTTTGTAAATGAAGATGCAGGACTTTATGTAGATGTGTGAGCTCAGTCCGTGAGGGAGTGCTAGGGCCCAGGTTGAGTGGAGTAAATGGGCCTGGAGGGGAGGGCCTGGGCAAATAACCCCCACTGCCCACAGGCTAACTTGGTGTCACTCCCTCAAAAGAGGGACACAGGAGACAGGCACATTGACACTGGAGAGTTGGAGACAGGAGGATCAGAAGTTCAGGCCAGATTCAGTTACACATTGAATTCATTGCCATCCTAGTCTGGATAAGATAATGTCCAAGAGAGAGTTTCTTTGTTTTGTTTTGTTGTTTGTTTTTCAAAATAGGGTTTTTCTGTGTAGCCTTGGCTGCCCTGGAACTTGTTCTGTAGATCAGGCTGGCTTTGAATTCACAGAGATCTACCTGCCTCTGCCTCTTGAGTGCTGGGATTAAAGGTGTGTGCCCTTAACCACTGATCCATTTTTCCACCACCCATTCCTCTCCCCATCCCCAGACAGGGTTTCTCTGTGTGGCCTTGGCTGTCCTGGAACTAGTACTGTAGACCAGGCTGGCCTTGAACACACAGAGATCCACCTGTATCTGCCTCCTGAGTGCTGGGACTAAAGGTGTGCACCACCACGACCCCACTTTTAAAATAAAAAGATTATTATTTATTGTTATGTCTTAGATGTTTCACCTGCATGTATGCCTGTGTACCATGTTCATGCATAGCCCACAGAGTCCAGAGAGGGTGTCTAATTTCTTGAGTTACAGACAGTTGTGAGTGGCCACGTGGGTACTCAAAATCAAATCCAGGTCCTTTGGAAGAGCAGATGTTGCTCTTAGTCACAGTGCCATCTCTCTGTCCTCCCACCTGCCTCCCCCCAAACCCCCATCACAGGCAGGCTCCACCATGATGCTAGGTTTCCCTTCCCATTACCTGCTCTTTGAGAATTTCCTTCTTTTGATCATACCAATTTATCTCAGATCCTTCCTCTCTTTTTTCCCAACTTCATTTTCTCGTTGTTTAAAAACAACCCACTAAGTCCAATTGGAACTGCTCTTGTAGGAAAGGGTGTGGAGCCATCTGGATCAGGGCCATCATCAAGGGGCCACATTCTTGAAAAAATTCCTACTTTCTCTACCTCAGAGCCATCCACTGTCAGCAGCCCCTCCTCCTTTCATGCTGGAAGTTCTAACTGGCTTGATCTTGTGCAAGAAGTCACAGTTGCTGAGACTCACATCCAGCGGATAGCTCCCCTCCCCAGCTTCCAGCTCTCACATTTTTCTTGCCCCCTCTTCCAGGACGTTCCCTAGGCCTCGGAGGGAGGAGCTAGTGTAGATGCCCCATTTAGGGTTGAACATTCACGGAGACCTTATTCTCTGCCTTCTAACTGCTGCCCACGGCGAAAGAATCTTCCCTGGCCAAGGTGGGGATGAACTTCATCTTGTCTCTTGCCAAGTAGAAGCTTTTTAGCCACTCCCTTTGCTGTTTTCTCCTCCAGAGTTTAAGTGGTAAGGCTTCTTGTCTGCCATCTTACTCAGAGGTCCTGCATCCTGTTTCTTGAGACAGAGAGAGCCTCACAGTAATAGAAGTGTCCTGGAACTCACTGCATAGCCCTGGCTGGCCCTTGACATTCAATGCACATAATATAAAAAAACAAATTAAAAAGAAAAATATGTATCTTGCACACGAATCATTGGCACACATTTTGTTTTGGGTTTTACTTGTTACTATGTAATTCTGGCTGGCCTCCATTCATTTTGTAACCCAGGTTGCCCAAGAATTTGTGAGTGATTCTCTTGCTTCTGCTCCTAGAGTCCAAGGATTCCAGACATGAAATTATTGGTTTAGGTTGGGCATGGTAGTGTATGTCTTCAATCTCAGTACTTGGAAGGCAGAGGCGGGAGGATCTGTGAGTTGCCGGGCAGCGTAGTCTACACAGCAAGTTTGAAACCAGCCAGGGCTACATAGCGGGGCCTTGTCTCAGGTTTTGTTTTATTAGCACATGCTATGGCATCCATCTGGAGAGTAGAGGACAACTCTGTGCATCGCCATGGATCAACTCAGGCTTGGGCAACAAGTACTTTTACCTGCTAAGTCATCTTACTGGCCTGGCTTATATATTTTTTATTTATTTGTTTTTTTGTCATTTAATGTAGAAACATCATGTCTTAGTTTGGGTTTTACTGCTGTGAACAGACACCATGGCCAAGGTAATTCTTTTTTTTTTTTCTTTTTTTTTTTTTTAAGTTCTCCAAGATGGGCTTGTTTAGGTGTTGAAGGGAAAGGCTCAGCAACTTTTATTTACGCACTCATTAGAGAAGATGAGCAAAGGTCAGAGCACCTCTGAGCTCGGACACCGACTTGGTTTACTTCTGTCTTTCCTACCGACTAGGGTTGGTGCTAAAGACTGGGTTCCAGGGCACCTTGCGTCTACCACGTGCGAGCAAGGCCCTCCCGGCATCAATACTCAGGCCTGGTCTTGCCTCCAGTCTTAGGGTGGGCTCGTGGAGTACTGCTTTATCAGCTGCTTGTGACCAGGATTACACACTCGCTCAGGCTGGATGCTTGAAGGAAGAGGCAGTTCATTTGTTGACCAAGGTAATTCTTAGAAGGATGACATTTAATTGGGGCTGGCGTACAAGGTTCAGAGGTTCAGTCTATTTTCATCAAGGCAGGAGCATGGCAACGTCCAGGCAGGCATGATGCAGCAGGAACTGAGAGTTCTACATCTTGATCCAAAGGCAAACAGGAAAAGACTGGCTTCCAGACATCTAGGAAGAGGGTCTTAAAGCCCATGCCCACAGTGACACACCTACTCCAACAGGGCTATACCTCCAAATAGTGCCACTCCCTGGGCCAAACATATTCAAACCACTACACATCACCTTTGTTGATAGTTTAGGATTACAATAGACTATTTATATTCTTATATGTGGGTAAGTGAATAAATTGTGCTATATAACACCAATTTCCTTTTCTCATGGCTTTTATAACTTTACATGCCAACTAATAAAAATGAGTGTGTAAAGTACCCCCACTCTCCACTATACCCCACTCAAAATAGCAGTCATCAAGAAAACAGGAAAACATGATTGCTCAGTGGGTAAATATGCCTGCTGCCAAGCCCGGCAGCCTGAATTCAGTCCCCAGAGCTCGCATGGTGGAAGGGAAGACCTGACTCCCACATGCTTTCCTTTTACCTGCAGATAAGCACCAAGGCAGTTCTCATGCGCATACACATACCCACTAAAGTAATGAGTTAACTAATTTTTAGAGGAAAATAAATGACAGCAAAAGCTAGAAAGCATGTCGGGAAAGAGGAGCCTTAAACACTGCTGGGCTGGGAGTTTAAATTGGTGCAGCCACTATGGAAATTTGAAAACTTTCTCAAAAAAATTAAACATGGAATTTCCATAGGATTTGACTCCTGGACATGTATCAGAGGGACCCTAAGTCAGCGTACATCAGAGACACATGCCCATCCATGCTCACTGCAGCAGCTATATTCACAATAGCTAGGAAATGGAGTTTACCTAGGTATCTGTCAATAGATGAATAGACAATGAAAATGTGTGTATTTGTGCATTTGTGCTTATGTGTAAGCATGTATGCATGTGTGTATGCATGTGTGATATTACACAACATGAAAGTGGAAGAACTATTTGGGAAGGAGGAAGAAGAAGAGGAAGAAGAAGAAGGAGAAGAAGAAGAAGGAGAAGGAGAAGAAGAAGAAGAAGAAGAGGAGGAGGAGGAGGAGGAGGAGGAGGAGAAAAAGAGGGTTAGAATCTGACTGACTTCAGTGAATGACATAACACATCCCATAATGTTTCCAATATGTTGAATAAAGATATATGCTAAGAAAGATTCAAAACATACTTACAAGCTTTTTAACTTGACCCTGTAGGCTCCTATATATTCTTCAAAGGTCTTTGGCAATAGCCTCCTTTCCAGAAAGCCATCCTTTCTTCTCTGGCTTCCCCAGTTCCTTTGTTCCCCGAGACGCCAAGAAATGCTTATTATTGACTTTGATAACTTGGGACCATCTTTTTCTGGCTTCATCCATTCCAGACCATGAGCAAGTACTCTGGACAGAGGTGACATGGGTTTATGTCCAGAACAAAGGGCCCGCCTCTTAGCTGTGTGCCTCCCAGCTAGGCTCCTCTGGGCAAAGAAAAAGTTCTAGGTCAAGATGGCCAACCTCTGGAATTCTGCTCTCTGTCCTCTTCTGAGTCATTGTGTGGGGGTGGTGACTTTACTGTGGGAGTATGTCACCTGTGTGGTTCCTTGGCCTGAAGAAATGTGTGTAAGGTTCAAGGAGACCCCAGTTTCAATAAGGCTTCCTAGCTACCTAGGTAGAATCCTTTCTTTTTGTGTGCCTCATTTTCTCTATCTCTATAATCGGTACAATAGTGTTCTTATCCCTTTGCTGTGGCAAAGAAATTGTTGGGGCGTAAATCTATCAACTCATTTCCCACTACTTACATGTTACTTACTGATAGAAATTCATAGGGCAAAATGTTAGCTACTTACTTATTTTTGAGACAGGATCTCATATAATCCAGGCTGACCTTTAATTTCATACGCCCTGAGACTGATCTTGCTTCTGCCTCCCAAGTGCTTTGATGTATAGGCATACACCATCATATTCAGTTTATTTTATTTAAAGACATTAAAAAAAAAAAAAACTCATGTTTTGGCTGGCATAATGGCCACGGATGGGATGGGATCAAGATGTGGGAAAGGCTCTGCTGCCAAACCTCACAACCTGAATTCACGCTCCACACCCTGGATCCACATGTTGGAAGGAGAAAACGGACTCACCAAAGTTGTCCTCTGCATTCTCACACGAACTAAATAAATACAACAGAAATGATATTTTCTTGAGCGTGTGTGGATGTGGTGGTCAGAGAATAGCTTCCAGGAGTCAGTCCTCTCCTGCCATGTGTCTCAGGGATCAAAGTCAAGTTGCCAGACTTGGTGGCCATGGACTTTCACCCACTGAGCTATTTTGCTGCCTTTATTTTGTTTTCTTGAGACAGAGCTTCAGGGAGCACGGGCTGGTTTTGAACTTGTGAAGGGTCCTTCTGCCATACCCAAGTGCTAGGATGGCAAGTGTGTGCCGCCGTCCTCAGTGAAATTAAGCATCATAAAGTGAACAATTTGGAAGTGTTCACTGAGCCATCAGTGACATTTAGCACACCAACAGAGTTGGGCAAGCACCACCTCCATCCAGAGCCAAAGCAGTTTCTCCATCCCAATGGACAGCCTAAGCACGTTGCTCCCTGTCCCCATCCCTCTAGTCCCAGACAGCCTCAGCTCTGGTCTCTGCGCCTGCTCCTGGTGCTGCCATTTTATATGAATGGCACTGTATACTGTCCAGCTTTCTGGGTCTGATTTCTTTCAGCATCACTCTGCTTTCATGGTTCAGTCACGCTATGGTGTGTGTTGGTGCATCGCTCCCTTATACAGTTGGAGCAACGCCACACCGGATAGCTAGACGACGGTTTCTTTATTCATCACTGGGTGCTCACTTGAGTTCTTTCTGTTTGTGCTCATTTGAACTGTGTTTTGACAAACATTGCAATGTGCACAAGTTCTCAGAACACCCAGGGGAAAGTGTATGTGGGTGTGTGGGTGTGTGGTGTGTAACTGTGTCTGGATGTCAGGAGACAACTACTTTTGGGAGTTGGTTTTCTCTTTCCATCACACGGGTTCCTCTCGGATTGTCAGGCTTCACAGAGGCGCTTTTACCCATTGGAACATCTTGTTGGTTCTTTTTTGTTTTGTTTTGTATTTTTAAATACAAAAACTCAATAGGTAGCCCAAGCTGGCTTTAAAGTCTCAGCCCTCCTACCTCACTCTCCAGAGTGCTTGTGTAACCAAGTAAAAGTGTGTGCCACCGGGCCTGGCTCTGTTTTGTTTTGTTGTTTGTTTTCTTTTCCCCCACCTCTTTGTCTAATGTTTGAGTCAAGTTTCATGTACTGGCTTTGAACTTGCCAGGTAGCCTAGCATGGCTTCAAACACTGGCCCTTCTGCTTCATTCTCTTGAGTACTGGGATTACAGGCGTATGCTGCCTGGCCCAGTTTTGTCTCCAGACATTAACTATTATTGTTATGACTAGTACTGTGTATATTTGTGTGTGCTCATGCATACATTTTGGTGCGTGTGTGGAGGTCAGAGTTGGGAGTTGGAAAGTTGGTTCACTTTCCACTGGGGGATCCAGGTATTGAACTCAAGTTGTCAGGTGCATACTGCAAGTGCTTTTTAATCCAATGAACCTTTTTTTTAAAGATTCTTATAGCCCAGGCTGACCTTGGCCTTGAACTCTCTATGTAGCTGAGGGTGTCCTTGAATTCTTGATCACTGACCTCCTCATTTCCAGTGTGTACAGGTGTGCACCACCAGGCTGACCTTTGCTTTCAATCCTTCTAGTCCTCCATGGAAGAGAGTCTCTGCTGGGCTGTGTAGCTCCTGTGTGCAACATTCTGAGGAACGAGCTAATGGGGACAGGGAAGCACAGGTCTTCAGGCTGGGCGGCAAGTGCCCTTCCTTGCTGTCTTAGTTAGGATTTCTATTGCTGTGAACAGACACCATGACCAAGACAGCTCTTACAGAGGACAACATTTAATTGGGGCAGACTTATGGGTTCAGAGGTTCAATCCATTATCATCAAGGTGGGAGCATGGCAGTGTCCAAGCAGACTTGGGGCTGGAGGAACCAAAAGTTCTACATCTTGATCCAAAGGCAGACAGGAGAAGAATGGCTTTCAGGCAGCTAGGAGGAGGGTCTCTCAAAGCCCACCCCCACAGTGATACTCTTCCTCCAACAAGGCAGCATCCCCCCCTAGTAGTGCCACTCCCTAGGTCAAGCATATTCAAACCACCATACCTGCTAACCGGTTTCCTCCTGTTTTTGCCTGGCACACAGTGGCATCATGCAAGAATGTGAACAATGTGTCTTTCATTGCCTCCTCTGACTTTTCCTCCAGACCCTGCTCGCCCTGTCTCCTTGAGGATGCTGTTCTCAAGCTGGCTTGGACTGGATACATTGACCATATTCTACATTAGATATCTAGGTCTTCCTAGGGACCTCACCCTATTTTCATAAATCTTTATCTGACATTTTAAAGAGGAATTTATAGATAAAGTCTCTTGTAACCCAAGTTGTAGTCAAGGACAATTTTGAGTTTTGCTTTTTATTTTTAAAAGAGAATGTGTATGTGTGTGCCATGTGTGTACTGGAGCTTTTGGAGACTAGTAGAAGTCATGGGATCCCCTGGAGCTGGGGTTACAGATGATGGTAAACCATGTGATGTGGGTGCTGGGAACTGCAATCTATCATCCTTCAACTGACTGACCCTCTGTCGTTGTTATTGTTATTTTCTGTGCTGGGAATTGAACTCACGTCAGGCACATAGATGTTTTACTATCTGAGCCACACCCACAGCTCTCTCCCTTTTGTTTGTTATAAATACAAATTTTCTTCCTCCTACATGAATTTATAAGGATGAAGAGTTCTTCCAGCTCAGCCCAGTGAGATGCCTCAGATGGGCGGTGGGTGAGTGCGCTGTCCCTCTTCAGCCATCCATCATCCTCAGGCTTCTATCGGTAGTTTCTGAGGACAAGGACCACCATCCCAAGGCTTCCCTCTGCACCTACCCGCTCTCTCCTCCAAACACAGACTCTTACTAAGCCATCAAACCCCACCCCCCAGTAGCACTTCCTCCAGGAACCTTTTTATGTCCCTTCCAGGTCTCACTGTGTAGCCCAGGCTGGCCGGGAACTCTGATTCATTTGCCTCAGCTCACCAAGTGCCACCACGCTCAGCTCTCATCTGGGTTTGTACTGCTGCTGCGCACCTTCTCATCTGGAAATACTCCTGCCCTCTCCTCCCACTGGTCTTTCTCTCTGTTCCTCTTTCTTAACCGGTTCTCTCCTAGTCCCTTCTCGAAAACTTCAGCTTATATATTCCTCAGACCAAAACATTTTTCTTTGTCACTATGAGTTGTCTTCTGATCCCTGCATTCAATGTGTCAGCAAGTCCCACTTGTTTCACCTCTATGAACATCCCTGAGCAGGGACATGCGTGGCTCAGTGGCAGAACGATTGCCTGGCATGTTCAAGGCCCTGAGTTCTAACTCAAGCACTGGAAGTAAAAAGCAAAACCAAGAGAGCAGGGCTGGGGTGGTGCCTGCCTTTAAAAAAAATCCCAGCACCAGAGAGGCAGAAGCACACAGATCTCTGGTCTACAGAGTGAGTTCCAGAACAGCCAGGGCTACACCTGGGAAACACTGTCTTGAAAGACAAACAAACAAACAAAACCAATAAAAAAAAAATCTCCAAAACCAAACTTCCACTCTCTTTTCCCAGCTCCTAGCCAGACCAGGGAAGCGCCCGGGAAGCGTTGTTCCACCTTCAACCTATTCCTAATGTTGCAGCCAGAAGGCACCTGTTACAACCTTTGCTTTGCACCTCTTCTGCTGAGAACCTGTGTAGCTCCCACTTTCCCCAGAGTGATGATCTCAGTTCTGGCCAGGTCAGATGTCTGAGTAGGTGTCTTAGTTAGGGTTATTATTTCTGTGATGAAACACTATGACCAAAAGTAACACGGGGAGGAAAGGTTTATTTCACTCTCAGTTCCATAGAACAGTTCCTTAGGAAAAGCAGTGAGAGCAGGAACTCAAATCAGGTCAGGATACTGGAGGCAGTGCTGCTGCAGAGGCCATGGCGGAGTGCTGTTTACTGGCTTGCTCTTCATGGCTTGCCCATAATGCTTTCTTATAGACCCAGGACCGCTGCCTAGGGATGGCACCACCCACAGTGGGCTCAACCCTCCTGTATTAATCACTAATTAAGAAAATGCTCTACAGGCTTGCCTATAACCCAGTTTGAAACTCACTCTATAGACTAGGTTGTCCTCAAACTCACAGAGATCCTCCTGTCTCCGCCTCCTGAGTGCTGGGAATAAAGGTGTGAGACTCCACCACCTGGTTTGAAGGCATTTTCTCCACTGAGGCTCCCTTTCAGATAACTCTAGCTTGTGTCAAGTTGGCATAAAGCTAGCCAGGTACAACTGACCCCTTGTCAACTTGATATACAAACATATCACTTTTAAAGCCTTTCTTTTGTCATTTAACCCCAAGATGCTATGTTAATATCATATTATAAAACATATAACTTTAAAAGTCCCACAGTCTTTACAAACTCAAACATATTAAAAGTTCAGTTTCTTTAAAATGTCCAGTCTCTTTAAAAATTCAAAATTGTGTTTTAAAAGTTCAAAGTCTCTCAATTGTGGGCTCTTGTAAAAATCAAAATTAAGCTAAATATTTTCTTACTTCAAGAGGGAAGATCCAGGGCTCAGACACAATCTGAACAAAGCAAAACTGAACTCCAACAGTGAACACAACTCAGTGTCCAACCACCTGCAATGCTTCTGCTCTGGACTCCTCCTAAGGGCTTGGGTTAGCTCCCTGGCCCTCTGCAGCATGTACAGCTTGTCTTCTGCCTCCAGCTGGTTCCACTTCACTCCTGCTGCTGTTCTTGGTGGTGATCCCACGGTACTGGCGTCTCCAAAACTGCTGGGGTCCCTTACTGCAACTGGGCTGCACGCTCACCAGTAGCTTCCTCTGGGCTCTCCTGGCCTCCAGCTCTGTCACACTGTGCCAAACCTTAGCTGTTCTCCATGAACCCTTCATGCCTTCAAAACCAGTACCACATGGGTGACTCTTAACCTACCAAGTTCGGCTGCCAGCGTTACAAACAATCTTGGCTGCCTCTGGAGCCCAGCTTGTGTGCTGACTCTGAGGAAACACTTGCCCAGATTTCAGCTCAGTGATGCTGCTCTCTTCTTAATCACAGCTGATTCTTCAGCCCCAGATGACCAACATCCGTTGTCTCATCAAAGCAAAAGTTTTACTTCAGTGGTTCTGGTCTCTTGTTAATCACAGCTGATTTTCCAGCTCTGTCTGAGCAGCCACCGCAGCGTCTTCACACAAAAGGCCCCATAAAGTCTTGGTTTCCCTCTGAAAGTCCCCTAGCCAGGTCTCCTTCGTCTCTGTTGTACTCAACATCTCAACATTCTTTTTTTGCTTGTTTTGGTTTTGGTTTTTTGAGACAGGGTTTCCATGTGTAGCCCTACTTGTCCTAGAATGCTCTCTCTCTCTCCCCTCTCTCGATTTGTTTTTTTTGAGACAGGGTTTCTCTGCGTAGCACTGGCTGTCCCGGAACTCACTCTGTAGACCAGGCTGGCCTCAAACTCAGAAATCCTCCTGCCTCTGCCTCCCAAGTGCTGGGATTAAAGGCATGCGCCACCACTGCCCGGTTTCAGTGTGCTTTCTTATAGAACCAGGACCACCATCCCAGGGATGGCACTGAACTTTGGCCCATAAAGGACTGAGATCTCTCTCATCAACCACTAATTAAGAAAATTATGGTGGCTGGAGAGACGGCTCAGTGGTTAAGAGCACCGACTGCTCTTCCGAAGGTCCTGAGTTCAAATCCCAGCAACCACATGGTGGCTCACAACCATCCATAATGAAATGAGATCTGACGCCCTCTTCTGGTGCATCTGAAGACAGCTACAGTGTACTTACATATAATAAATAAACCTTAAAAAAAAAGAAAAGAAACTTATGAAGGAATCTTCTCAGATGAGAAGGTTCCCTCCGTTTAGATAACTCTTGCTTGCATCAAGGTGACATAAAACTATCCAGGACAGTATCAGGCAAAGGTGTTTGTCACCAAGGATGACCTGACTCATCCCCAGAACCCACATGGTGAAAAGAGAGTGCTGACACTGAAATTCACAGACATGCACACTCGAAGTAAATAAACTGGGTCCTCTCTGTAAGAGCCCGCAGGGCTGAACCTGGTGAGCTTTACAATGTTCTGCCCTGCTCTCCTCCCCCATTTTCCATCTTTAGCTCAGCTCCATCTGCACCCACTTCCTGGCTCTTCTTCCAGGCCGAGGGCAGCCTTGGGGTCTCGAAAGCTGTATCATCTGGTAGAGAGGCCTCTTCCATCACCTTGCCTTGTTGGATTTTACCCTCTAGTATGTTGTGTGTAGAGTTGCCCATTTTTAAAATTCAAGCATACAAGATAGTCAGCGTCTGTTGAATGAAAGTATGTTCCACAGCGGATATGGTTGGAGAAAAGCCCTGCCCATAGGGTGACAGTCACAGCCTGACCTAGGGAGTTGGTAAGCAGATGTTGCCAAGAGCACTTTTGTCAGGTCTGAGCCCCTTTAGCTGATGTGTGGGGCATGTCGATATTGATGACTTGAGGGGGGAGCTTTGCCTTGTGCCTTTCCACTTGGCTCAACATATGGGGAGCTACAGGTGACACCAGGAAGAGGGAAGAGAGTGAGGCTGCAAACACTCCATTTCTTTCCGTGCAGGGTTCACATGTAGGTCTGTGTCCCTGGAGGGAAGGTATAGTTCTGACCACAGAGTCTTGTGCACATAACCCTGTTTGGTTCAGCTTCTGGGAACCACTGAAGTTTGAACCAGGTCCTAGGACTGGTAATAGTCTTGGTAACAGGACTGATAGCTGTTTCTTTCCTCCAGGGTGATTCTATCAAGCCACCTTCCCTCTGTTTCAATGTTTTTCTGAACCTATTGTGGAACTTAGAGCTTTATGCATACTATGGAAGTGATTGATCACAGAGCCACTCCACTAGTTCATAATCTTTTAAAATAGAAATAACTCAAAGGCAGGAGAGTTGGCTCAGCAGTTAGGAGCACTGGTTGTTCTTGCAGAAGATTGGGGGCTCAGTTCCCAGTATCCACATGGTGGCTCACAACCATCTATAACTCCAGGCCCAGGGGATCTGATGCCCTCTTCTGGCCTTCTCAGGCACTGCATGTGTGTAGTACACAGACACACATGCAGACAAACATCCATGTATATACAAATAGACAACAATATGAAAATAATAAATTGAGTCAGGCATATTGCATACCTCTTATGCCTGGACTGAGGAGGCTTGGCCAGGAGGGTCAGCTCAGGGACAGTATGGGCTATAAAGTGAGACACTGTCTTAAAAAAAAGAAAGAAAAGGAAGAGAATGAGGGCTGAAGTGATTAAGGGCACTTGTTGCTCTTGCAGAGAGCCTGGCTCAGTCCCCAGCACCCACATGCTGGTTGTGACTCCAGTTCCAGGGGGTATCTGATACCCCTTTTCTGAATTCCTTGGGCACCAGGCACACACATGTATGTACAGACATACAAGTAGGCGTAACATTCATACACATAAAGAAATAAAGGCTGGACGATAGCTTAGCAGGTAAGGGCACTTGACAACAAATCTGGTGACTGGAGTTTGGCCTCTGGCACGCATGCAGCAGAAGGAGAGAACCAAATTCCATAGGTGGCTCTCTGACCTCCATGCACACTTGCACCCTCCCCCACATACATGCATCTACACACAAATAAACACATGTAAGAATAAGGGGGAAACAAGAGAAAGAAAGGGCTTGAAGCTAGAGGTAGTAGCACAAGCCTGTAATCCCAGCACTTGGGGGTAGAGACAGGGTTCAAGGCCATCCTCAGAGACATAGTAAGTTTGAGGCCATCCTGGACTACATGAGGCACTGTCCCCAAAGCAGAAAGACATGTCATTAACTTTTATGACTGACTGCTCTTCCATCACATAGATGAACCGCTTTCCCTTCTCCTTTTATGAGCAGATTAATTGCTTCCATTGTTTTTAGCATTCATTGCGAGTACTACAGTAAGCACAAAAGTGGACATGTGTATGTATTTTCAGTTCCTTGGGGTCTGTACTTAGGGGTAGACTCTCTGAATGATGTGATAACCCTCTGTGATGAACTTCTGGAGCCCCTGAAGCTCCACCTTTACATTCCCAGCCACAGTGTCAGAGGAGAGCGAACCCTTGCTCTCAATCTCATCTGATGTCAGCTCTGGGGGCCCTGGGAAATAGCTTTTTATTTTATTTTAATTACATTTATTAATTTATCAGAAGAGTTGTATCCTCTGCAGCATGGAGGTCAGGAATTGGTTCTGGTCCTTTCATCATGTGTGTCCTAGTTAGGGTTGCTATTGCTGTGATGAAACAGTGCGACCCAAAGCGGGTTGGGGAGGAAAGGGCTCACTCGGCTTACATTGATTTAACTGCTCACCATTGAAGGAAGTCGGGACAGGAACTGGAACAGGTCAGGAGCCTGGAGGCAGGAGCTGATGCAGAGGTCATAGAGGGGTGCAGCTTACTGACTTGTTCAGTCTGTTTTCTTTTCAGAACATGGGACCTCCAGCCCAGGGGTGGTACCACCCACCATTAGCTGGGCCATCCTCCATGCATCACTGTTTTTGAAAACAACCTATAGGTTTGCCTATACCCTAATATCAAGCTTTTGTCAAGTTAACATAAAACAGCCATCAAAATGTGGGTCTAGGGATCAAATTTGCAGCCACCTTTACCCATTGAGCCATCTTTCTGATCTAAAAAATACTTTTAAGTTTTTCTTTTTCCTTGACAGTCTCTTTATATAGCCTGACTGGTCTAGAATTCACTATCTAGACCAGACTGGCCTTGAATTTACAGATATCAGCTTGCCTCTACCTCTACCTCTCACTTTTTTTTAAGTTTAAAAAAAAGTCTTTAATTATGTTTATTTGTGGTGGAGTATATGTGTGCACATGAGTGCTGTGCCCATGCAGGCCAGAAGAGGGAGCTGGAGTACAGGTGGTTGTGGGTTGTTTAGCATGAGGGCAGTGAATGGAACCTGGGGCCTCCTTCAGAACAGCAAGTACTCTTCATTGCTAAGTCATTGCTTTAGATCCCGGAAAGACCTTCTAAAAAAATTAATGATGGATGCTAGGTATTGTAGCACATGCCTTTAGTTTCATGGAAGGCAGAGGCAGATGAGTCTCTGGGAGTTTGAGGTCAGCTTGTGTCAAGATCTAGTAAGACCCCCATGTCAAAATTTATTTTTAAACTAATGCTTTGAATGTCATAGATGCATACTACTACATTTTGAGCAAACTCCTCCCTCCATCTTACTCTCATCTCCCTCTCCCCAACACTCCTCCCTCCCACTTTCGTGTCTTTCTATGATTTAATAGTGGCTTCTTACATAAGCGTGTGTTGAGGGAGTGCTATTTTCTGGAGCACTGACAGACAGACCCTGTGTTCTGCCTCTGTGGATCACACAGCTGTCCTGAACCATCTCCCGAATCTAGTCATGGCTGTCTCATCCAGGTTTGGTCTCTTTGCCATCCTCTCCATCTTGTCTCATCTCTTTTGCCCACTCCCATGCTGTGAGCCAGGAGGTGACCATTGTGAACCCCTCCATGTGGACCTTGTGACTCTCCCATTTGGTTCAAGCAATCAGGAGGCACAGCAGGCTTTCGAGGGAAGGAGGAAAGTGAGGGGCTCAGCCCAGGGATCCTTTAGTTGCCTGGTAACCACGTAGCTCTGCACGTTCCCAGGGTCCTATGATGAGACCATTCATGTGATGGCACTGGTCATTTTCCTTCCTTATCTCCACCTCCAGTCAGCTGGAGGACAGCCTCTGCCTGTCCTCATTGTGAACGTGCTACCAACCACAGCTCTGTCCTCCTCCTCTTCAGCACTGCCGACACTTGTGACCCATTAATTCTCTGTTGCTGGGGTGTACTGTGTGTGACAGGACACTGAGCTGGTCTCTGGTCTCCACTGATGACGTGCCAGGGGCATGCCAATTTTACCCCGATGTGATGACCCAAAGGAGATACTTGTCTATGTCTGCTCTGGCAACTGCTTACTAACAAATCAATCCCCAAACTCAAAGAGGCAATATTTGCACTAAACCAGACTTAGGGCTAAGCTCCCTGCAAATAACACCTCATCTCACTGCCCATTTTATCTGTAGAAGGATGAGTGGCTCAGAGCAGTTTGTGAGTTTCCCAAGACCACACAGCCAGGACACCTACTGTCTGTCAGTGCCTCTCCACCCCAGACTCTTTGGTTTTTCTCTCTTTGCTGGTGTTCATCTCTCTGTCTCTTCCAGATCCATATCCAGCCTGTGACTGATAATGGCTAAGCGTCTTGGGCCTAGCCTCAGCAAACCCCTTCTACCCCACCAGTCCTCATTTATCATCTTCCATCTTCAGCCACTAGAAACATCCTTCCCAGGCTCTCTGCCTTTGGGGATTTGTGAACCTTCTAGTATCTTTGTTAACATCAACAGCAAATTCAGTCCACACAGCTAAAATGATAAGAAAGTTCTAATGTGCTTTAAAGCTAGCAACCAGTATGGGGTTCTTCCTCTGCTCAGATACTATCCGTGATTCCTCATTGCCAACCAGATCAACTCCTTCTCTCTGCAACTGACCCTCATAGCCCTTCCTGTCAGCTACAGGACCCTTCCAGCCTTCTCATCTCTCACACCCAAGGCCTGGAAAAGCTACCTGCCAGGCTCTACCTTCTGGTTTCTCTGTGTCTGAGCTCCACCCCCTCTTGCAAGCCTGTTGAAATTCAACCTCTCCCTCCCCACAGGCCTAGCTCGAATGTCACATGCTTCAGGCCACCTAGTCTGCCCTCCCTTCTGTGGCTTCCATGCAGGAAAGCTTCAATTATTTCTGTCTCTTGTTCTTCACCTCAAATCCCCACCCTTCCAGGGCAGAGTCACTGAAGACAGAAAGAAATCTTTGAAGTGGAGGCCAAGTGGACCTTCTTAAATTTGTTCTCTTCTTTCTCTGCCCACCGACCCAAGTCAGTTGCCTGCCACCCACCAGCCTGCTCAGCCCTGCCATATGGTCTGTCTCACATTCAAGGGTGGGTCTGACTGGATACTTCTGAAGCAGATGGGCTGGCCAAGGACAATATCCTGCTGCAAGGTCAAGTGCCTATGAATGGGTGGGTTTGGTTGAGGTGGGACCTGAATAGTCTAATGCTTCTGGAGACCCTCCCCTCATCTTGTATTTTTGCATCTGTTCATTTAAACTGTATATATTTAAGCTACATTATTTACATTATTTTGTGTACATGAGTGTTTTGTCTGTATGTTTGTATGAGCATCATGTGCATGCCTGGTGCCCTCCAGGTCAGAAGATGTTGTTGGGTCCCTTAGAACTGGCATTGGAGATGGTTGTGAGCTGTCATTTCTGTATTCACTAAGGTAGTGTGTGGGTCACAGTGGTCTGTGGTGGGCCTGTAGAGGTCAGGGACATCTTGTGGGAGTTGGTTCTCTCCTTCCATCACGAGTCCTAGGGATGAACTCAGGGAGTCATGCTCGGTGGTGATTGCTTTTACCTTGAACTCTGGTGGCCTCTTTTTGTTTTTCCTTAGAAAAATTTTATTATTCTTATTTAAAGATTTGTTTTTTTATCATTTTTGATTATGTGTAGTGTATCCACCTGTGTGAAGATGTATACACATGGATGCAGAGCCTCTGGCTCCTTCAATCTCCTGGAACTGGAATTACATACAAGCAGCTGTGAACAAGTGTTTTACATCTCTGACCCAGTTCTCCAGAGCCCCTTTTCTTCATTACTCTATCTCTCCTCTATCTGTCTGTCCGTCCATCCATCTAATCTATCTATCTATCTATCTATCTATCTATCTATCTATCTATCTATCTATCTATCTATCTATGGTTTCCTTAAGTAGTCCAGGCTGGGCTGGAATTTGTGATTTTTCTGCTTCCAAGTCCTGGGACAGTGGATTGAGGGGATTGTTTGGACTGAAGGAACAGCTGCAGAATCCGGCCCAGGAGGGCAGGTAGGGCAGGCTCCAGGAAAAACAAGTAGCCCTCCGCCCTGGGGCTGATGGAGTCTGAGAACTCTTGAGAGGCCCCAAAGAATACTCCTGTGGAACAGTGAGAGTCTCGGAGGTGATGGTGCAGGAAGTCCTGTGCAAGCTTGGGAACCCGTTCTGGTATTGGAGATGAGTGACCCAGAGTGGAAATGAGGCTCTGATAGGAGTCAAGACCAGGGAGTCGGAAGGGTCAGGCTCTTAGTTGTCTGCATTTTCACGCCTCCCTCTTTGTCTGTTAAGCTCTCTCTTTCTCTGTCTGTCTCAGCCTCCTTGTCTCAGGTTTGCATCTTGGGGGCCAGACTTGCAAGCAACCGGGCAGGGGCGTTGCCAGTATGGGCGTGGCCCCGGAGTTGTGAGGCGGGGCTCAGCGCTCAGCCCGAAGCTTGTAAAGGGCTGGGGCTCAGCCCGGCAGGTTTAAAGGGTTGGGGCTGTCAGACTGCACTGTCAAAGAAGCGGATCTGGATCGAGAGCGGCAGGCTGAGACCCGGGTGAGTGTGTGGGTCCAGCGACTGTGGCCTTAGCGGGGCGGGGCGGGGCGAACATCAGTGGGCACAGCTAATTTCAGGACCCCACGACCAGTGATGAGGTTGAGTGACCAGGAGCAAGATGTTGCTGTATCCCCAAAGGTTGCTGGGATTATGCTCATTTTTATTTCCTGAGCGCGCTCTGGTGTCCCGGGAGTCGCTTCTTTTTGAGTGCGGGTTGTAGAAAGAGAGGGGGCACTTTTTGGCTAGAGATTTCTGTTCTGGGACACCTCCTTATAGGGTTTGCCTGAGTCGTTGATGTATTTATTGTCTTGAAGAGAAAGCCTGAGCTGGGCGTGTATTTCTGGGACACAAGTTTTTTTTTTTCAGCATATTTGAAGCTGTCCATCTTGCCGATGGGTCTTTTGGTTGTGGTCCAGCCGCAGTCAGGAATGCTGTGCTCATCCACAGAAGTGTCAGCATCTCCAAGTTCCCTTCTTTGCAAATAAAACAGTGGTCCAGCCTCTCTACCTTTGTCTATGAGCCCCGAAAGTTAGTCAAAGATTTGTCCTGTAAGTGCTGTCTGGTGTTTCAGGGGCCTGGCCCAGACTGGTTTAGAACTATTGATGGGCTGGCCACCTTGGTCTCTGAAAAGGGTTGTGGCTCACTACTTGGGGAAATCTCTGGCTTGAAGTGAGAGATAAGGAGGAAGAGGCTGCCTTTGGCTCCCGCATAGGCAAGAGTCCCTTTATTGGTTAATATACCTCCACAGTTCATTGTGCATTCATTACCCCACAGTTAAGCCTTCTTTCCCTCCCCTCCCACCTCCCAATTTCTCTGTCTTGAAGCTGACTCCAGCAAGAGCCTGTAACATCTAAGTGCCTTGAAGATGAAACCCCCTGAGATCCCTGCCCAGACCCTGATTTGATTGTGGGGGGAGATGAGGGCTGGAGCAGGGGATTACAGACATTCAGAGGGCAAGCTGGGATTGGAACAAACAAACCCTGGCTGACCTCAAAATCCTGGGCCACTTTCTGATGGCCTCGACATCTCTGTAGAGCCCAGCTTGGGTTTCCGAAAGGTAACATTAGCTATGGGCTCATGTCTTGGCGGTGACCAGAGTTGGTAACCACAGAGGGGCTTGGATGACCTGGGAAACATTCAGAGAATGAGACCTCATCTCTCCTATTCAACTAGCCTTGGACTTTATTCTGTAAGTCCCAGATGTCTAGGTAGCAAGGATGGACATGTTGACAGCATCAGGTGGCCCTACCTGAGAATGAGTAAGCACTTTCTTTGTTTACTTTTGCTTTTAATTTGTGTGCGTCTGTGTCTGTGTTTGTGTATGTCAGCACAAGAGTGAAAGCTACAGAACAGCTTTCAGCAGTCTGTTCTCTCCTTCAAGCACGTGGGTGTCAGGGACTGAACCCAGGTTGTCCAGCTTGGCAGTAGGTACTTTTACCCACTGAGCCATCTTGATGGCTCATATATATTCTATATGTCATCATATCTCTGTGAGGTGGAGAAATATGATTCCTGTCTGAAGCAACTGGGGCTCAGAGAGGTGTGGACACTTGCCTCAAGTGGCACGGTTACCAGGGAGAGGGCACTATGGAATCCCTTCTGTGGCTTGGGTCCAAGTGTGCCGTGTTTGCAATGGTATGCAGAGGTCATTACGTCCCAGGTTGCCACTGCCTTCAAACTTCTTTTAAAGGCAGTGCTTATTTTGGGATGGGACAAAGAATATACACGTTTCAAGCTTTTTTTTTTTTTTCTTAAAGACTGAACTGTTTTTATTTTTCCCATTTTTTAAAGATTTATTTATTATTATATGTAAGTACACTGTAGCTGTCTTCAGACACACACCAGAAGAGGCCATCAGATCTCATTACAGATGGTTGTGAGCCACCACGTGGTTGCTGGGATTTGAACTCAGGACCTTTGGAAGAGCAGTCAGTGCTCTTAGCCGCTGAGCCATCTCTCCATCCCCGTTTCAAGCTTTTATGGGGCTTTTCTCTACTTGATTTTACAACTTGGCTCTATCCTCAGTTGTTACAACTGACCCTGAGCTTTCCCTCAGATTTCCAGAAATTTGGGCTGTTTTCAATCCAGACCTGGAGTGTGGCCCTTTGATGTGGAGGACTCTCTAGGGGCAGGTAGATATTTTATATTGAGAGTAAAGGGTAGGCTGGGACAGGAAACAGATAGGCTGGGAAAGGGGAGCTGTTTTGTGGGGTGATGTGTCAACTTTGGGATGTTCCCTGGCCAATACTTGACCCTCAAGAAAAGGCAGTATGCAGTGCCTGGCACTGGCCAGGATCCATATCCTGGGTTCTTTTTTGTGATCCCACATACCTTGTATAACAAGTCCCTGACTGGCAATTTACCAGCCTAACCAGTCAAACTAGGCTCCCTGGGTGTGGGCTGGGCTGGGCTGCAGGGTTGGTCGTTGGTACCACTGATGCCAGATAAGGCAGTTCTAAGCAGAAGGGGTGGAGTGCTAAGGCACTCCCGGGGCAGACTGGGATGACAGTAGGGTCTGGTTCATGGAAGAAATGGCCCTGCTAGCCTTCCACAGGCTTCTTAGGGTGCTGCTTTAAATTTGTTCCAACTTTTATTTTGCTAAGAGAGTGTCTCTTGCAGCCCAGGCTGGCTTCAGACTGACTATGTAGCTGAAGATGCCCTTGACCTTCTGATTCACCTGCCTCTACCTCCCAGGTGCTGGGATTACAGGCAGTGCCATCACATCTAGTGTTCTGTGATGCTGGAGATCAAACACAGAGCTTGCATACTAGGCAAGCACCCCACTAACTGAGGCACACGCTCAGTCTCATTTCCTTTACTTCTGCAAAAATACTAATAAGCTGTAGGCATCAGTTTATGCCTGTTATCCCAGCACTTTAGAGGCTGAGTGAGGTAGGAGGATTTTGAGTTCCAGGCCAGCCTGGGCTATTGAGAAAGTTTGTCCTAGCCTAGGCTATAAAACACTATTTCTTTTCTTTTCTTTTCTTTTCTTTTCTTTTCTTTTCTTTTCTTTTCTTTTCTTTTCTTTTCTTTTCTTCTTTCCTTTTCCTTTCCCTTTTTCTTTTCTTTTTTTCTCCTCCTCTCTCCCTCACCCTTCCTCCTTTTCTCCCTCCCTCCCTCCCCACTTCTCAGAGACAGAGTATCTTTTTGTGTAACCTTGGTTGTCCTGGAACTTGCTCTGTAGACTAGGCTGGCCTCAAATTCACAGTCATTTGTCTGCCTTTGCCTCTTGAGTGTTGGGATTAAAGATGTGCATCACCACCACCCAGCAAGACACTATTTCAGTCCAAAACCATTCCCAACAACTTCAAGAGATAAATCCAGTTGTTGTTTCTCTCTCTCTCTCTCTCTCTCTCTCTCTCTCTCTCTCTCTCTCTCTCTCTCTCTCAGGGTCTCACTATGTAGTTTTGGCTATTCTAGAACTCCCTTTGTAGACCAGGCTAGCCTTGAACTCACAGAGATCTACCTGTCTCTGCCTTCTGAGTGGCTGGGATTAAAAGTGTGTACCACTATACCCAGCCCCAAAATTTTAAATTTTACTACATTTATTTATAGAGTGTGTGTGTGTGTGTGTGTGTGTGTGTGTGGTGTGTGTTGGTAAACACCTTTTCATACTGAGCCTGAGCCTTCTTGTTGGATCAATATTGCCTTAAAAACCAAACCAAACCAAACAACAGTCTTACTGTATAGCTCATGCTGGCCTTAAACTCTTGATCATCCTGCATCCTACCTTGGCCTCCCAAATGCTGGGATTGCAGCCTGCACCACCACACCTGGCTATTGTGTTGTTGCTACTCTTTTATATTTGTAACGATTTGTGCAAACATATATATATGTGTGGTTGTGCACATGAGTGTAGGTACCCGTGGAGGGCAGGAAAGAGTGTCAGGTCCTCTGGAGCTGGAGTCGGAGGCACCTGGGAGACCCCACTATGGGTGCTGGGAACTGAACTCTAGTCCTCTGGAAGAACAGTATATGTTTTTAATCTGGGTTCCTGGCATTGAACTGAAGTCATCAGGCATATGTGGCAAACACTTTTACCCACTGAACGATCTTTTGGGACCCATATGTGCATTTTTTTATTGAGGCTTAGCTACTTACTATAAAATTAACTATTTTGTTAAGGACAGAATCCATGGCCTTGCACACACTCTCATGCCTTGACACACACTGTCATGTTCTTGCACACATTGTCATGCCCTGGCACACACTGTCATGTTCTTGCACACATTCATGCCCTGGCACACACTGTCATGTTCTTATACACACTGTCATGCCCTGGGACACACTGTCATGCCCTGGCACACACTGTCATGCCCTGGCACACAATGTCATGCCCTGGCACACACTGTCATGCCCTGATAACACACTGTCATGTCCTGATACACACTGTCATGCCATGATAACACACTGTCATGCCCTGACACACATTGTTGTGCCCTGATAACACACTGTCAGTCATGCCCTGACACACACTGTCATGCCTTGGCATACACTGTCATGCCCTGGCACACACTGTCATGCCCTGAAAAGACACTGTCATGCCCTGATAACACACTGTCTTGCCCTGACACACACTGTCATGCCCTGGCACACACTGTCATGCCCTGATAAGACAATGTCATGCCCTTATAACACACTGTCTTGCCCTGACACACTGTCATGCCCTGACACACATTGTCATGCCCTGACACACACTGTCATGCCCTGATAACACACTGTCAGTCATGCCCTGACACACACTGTCATGCCCTGACACACACTGGCATACCCTGGCACACACTGTCATACCCTGGCACACACTGTCATGCCATGATAACACACTGTCATGCCCTGGTACACACTGTCATGCTCTGGCACACACTGTCATGTTCTTGTGCATACTCTGCTCACACTCTACTACTTAGCTGTATTCCTCCACTGAAACAACTCTTACAGTGCACAGGTTACATATGTTTGATTTAAGTACCTTTAAAAAAAGATTTATTTATATTATTTATATGAGTACATTGTAGCTGTCCTCAGACACACCAGAAGAGGGCATCAGGTCCCATTACAGATGGTTGTGAGCCACCATGTGGTTGCTGGGAATTGACTTCAGGACCTCTGGAAGAGCAGTCAGTGCTCTTAACTGCTGAACCATCTCTCTATCCCTTAAGTACCTTCAAAAATGGTGGGCACCCACCAGCTCTTCAAGGCTCCAAAAGGAGACCTCATACCCATCAACAGTCGCTCGCCACTCCTCTCCCCTGACCCCAGCACTCACTAATCTGCTCTCTATTCCTGTGGCTGTTTGTACTCTGAACATTTTTCATTTCTAGGGTCACAGATGATGTGTGTGGCCTTTGTGCCTGATGTCTTTTACTTACAGTTATGTTTTCAGGTCCATTCATCTTCTAACATTGTAACAGCCGTATTCTTTCTCATGTCTGACTAACATTTTATTGTGTAAATATATCATCATCTTTTCATCTGTGGTGAGCACTTGGGAGTTTTCTTCTTTTTTGACAGTTGTGAATCATACTGATATAAAAATTCTTTGAATAGTTGTTTTCCAGT
This sequence comes from Mus musculus, assembly GCF_000001635.26. Classification (NCBI taxonomy): domain Eukaryota; kingdom Metazoa; phylum Chordata; class Mammalia; order Rodentia; family Muridae; genus Mus; species Mus musculus. The sequence continues at coordinate 32,458,356 of NC_000083.6, forward strand.
TTTTTGGGTATACACCTGAAAATAGAATACTTGGTCACATGATAAAGTAAGGTTTAATTTTATGTGAAACAACCTAGTTGTTTCCTGTGGTGGCTACACTTCAGTTTGGTTTTTTTTTTTTTTTTTTTTAAAGACAGGATCTCACAATTTAGCTGTAGTTGGCCTGGAACTCACTATGTAATCCTGGTAGGCCCCAAACTCAGAGAGAGAGAGAGAGCTGTCTCTCAAGGCAGGGATTAAAGACTCATGTGAAGATTCAGAGTTGACTTGAAGGAATTGGTTTTCTTCACTCACCATGTGGGCGTCAGGGATTGAATTCAGGTTGTTAGGCTTGTCAGCGAGCACCTTTACCTGTGAGTCATCTTGCTGGCCCTCAAAACTTTTTGTAGTGTGTGTGTGTGTGTGTGTGTGTGTGTGTGTGTGTACTCGAGAATGTACTTGCATGCACACATGTGCAACTGAACATGTGAATTCATTTGTAGATGTGCACGTGGAGGCCAGAGGAGGAACCCACTCTGCAATTTACTCTGTTGAAATAAAGTCTCCCATCAAACCTGGAGCTCATTGCTGTTGTGTTAGACTGACCAGCAACAAGCATGGTTATCCTCATGTCTTACTGCCCTGCCCCCAAACAGCATTGAGCTTCCAAGTTTATGCTGCCATGTCAGCTTTCTCTGATTCTATGTGGGTGATAGAAATCTGAACTCAGTCCTCATGTTTGCATAGCAAATGCTTTTACCCAGGGAGCTGTTCTCTCTCTCTCTCTCTCTCTCTCTCTCTCTCTCTCTCTCTCTCTCTCTCTCTCTCCCTCCCTCCCTCCCTCCCCCTCTCCCCCTCTTCTTCCATCCCCCTCTCCCTCTCTTTCTCTCTGTTTCTGTCTCTCCCTCTCCTTCTCTCCCCCTCTTCCTCCCCCCTCTCTCTTTCTTGAAATGAGGTCTGGATCTGAAATCCATGAACTCATGATTGTCTTAGAATTACAGACATGCTCCATCATTTCTGGTTCCAGTGAAGTTAAAAATTTCTTGTAGCATGGTAGCCCTTGCCTTTAATCTCTGCACTTGGGAAACAGAGGCAGGTGGATATCTGTGAATTCAAATCCAGCCTTGTCTACATAGTAAGATCCAGGCCAGCAGGTGCTATATAGTGCGATTGTCTTAGTTAGGGTTTCATTGCTGTGAAGAGACACCACGTATAAAGGCAAACATTTAATTGGGACTGGATTACAGTTTCAGAGATTCAGTCCATTATCATCATGGTGGGAAGCATGGCAGTATCCAGGCAGACATGGTGCTAGAGGAGCGAGACTTCTACATCTTGATTCAAAGGCAGTCGGGAGGAGATTCTCTTCTGCAGGCAGCTAGGAAGAGGGACTCTTCTGCACTGAGTGGAGGTTAGCATAGGACCTTAAAGCTCACCCCTGCAGTGACCCACTTCCTTCAACAGGGCCACACTTATTCCAACATGACCATACCTCCTAATAGTGCCACTTCCCATGGGTCGAGCATATTCAAACTACCAGGATTACCCTATCTAAAAACACAACAAAAGAAATCCCACATTTATTTATATTGGTGGGGTGACACACAGCCAGGGAGTAGATGTGAGGTCCAAAGAACAGCCTGCAGGAGTTGGTTCTCTCCTTTTACCATGAGGAGTTGGGAGGCTGGATTCAGGTTACCGGGCTTGGAAGCAAACACGTTTATCTGCTGAAGCAGGCCCCAGTATGTTGTTGATCAAGGCCTTTCTTGGACATCCAATAGACCTTTTCAAATTATTCCCATTCTTCAGACGAGGAACTACCTTACCCAAGAGAGTCTCAGTTGGAGACTTAGTACCTTCCCCCAGGAGCAGAACTGAGAGTGTGACCTCAGGTAGGCTGGAGTCCACACTTAACGTGGGATGAGGTGAGGTGGGCACAGAGCCCTTCCTATCCTTGTGTAGTGCCCCTTGTGTACCCAGCCTTCAGAATCAAAGCCAGGAGTCCTCCAGCCAAGATTCCTTTTGTTGAATTGACCCACTCAGAAAAAGAGATTAAAAAAAATTAATTGTTGGAGAGAGCCTGTGTAACCTAAAAATCCCCCTCCCTCTCCTTTTGCTTAAAACTATATAAAAAGCATTCTATTGTAGTGGCATTTAATATAGAAATGGTGTTGCTATACATTAATTTTTTTCCTAGTGTTTTTAAAAATTAATTTTTAGGGGCTGGAGAGATGGCTCAGTGGTTGAGAGCACCGACTGCTCTTCCGAAGGTCCTGAGTTCAAATTCCAGCAACCACATGGTGGCTCACAACCATCCATAATGAGATCTGATGCCCTCTTATGGGGTGTCACTAAGTGTACTTACATATAATAAATAAAAGAAACCTTTGGGCCAGAGAGAGAAGAAAAAAAGTGTCTGAAGACAGCTACAGTGTACTTACATATAGTAAATAAATAAATCCTTTAAAAATTAATTTTTAAAGACACCATGTATGCATATGCCTGGATGCATGCATATACACTTGCGCACACTCATAACTGCAGGGCTTGGGAAACCACTGGAGCTGGAGTTATTTGTGGTTGTGCGCTGGCTGTTGTGGGTGCTGGGAACTGGTCAGGTCCTTTGCAAGAGCAGTAAGTGTTTTTAACTGCTGAGACATCTTCCCACACAAAGCCACTCCCCAGCCTGGAGAACCTATCTATCTATCTATCTATCTATCTATCTATCTATCTATCTATCTATCTATCTATCTATCTACCTTAATAAAAACATGTTTAGTTTTGATGCAGGGAGGGGATGAGGCAAATCTGAGTATTTGGGATTCTTCTAAACACAGGACGGGGAAACATTGTTGGGAACTGAAACAGAAAACAGCTCTGATATGAGATTGCTGAAGACCTGGGACTGGTATGGGGTCCCCCAGGAAGAAGGGGAGAGGATACAGGGAAGAACCCCCAGAACCTACAACTTGCATGACCAAGAGGACTCTACACTGGCCCAGGGGAAAGGATCCTCGGTGAGAAAGAGAATGTTGGCAGTGGGAATTCCTAACAGGCTGCAGAGCCAGGCTGAAGATACGGCGTGTGTTAGAGCATAGGCCTGACAAGCATTTAGATGCGTTAGCTGGCGAGCATGCAGATCCGAATTCGGTTCTCAGCACCCACATGAAACACTGGGCACGAAAATATGAGTCTTCCCCTCTGGAGAAGCAGGGAGAGGAGGCTCCGTGAGACTTGCTGGCCAGCTAGTTAATCAAACCAGTGAGCTGTAGGTTCAATGAGAGACAGTAGTGGTTATGGGAGCAAGACAGAGAGCAGTTGAGAATGAAGCCTGCCATGCATTACACCAGCACCCATGAAAACTGAAAGCAAGCAAACAAGCAAGTCAGAAAGAAACAAACAAATGAATAAGTAAGAAATGAATCTGGGAAGATGGCTCAGTGGGTAAAGGCACCTGCCACGGAGTCTGATGACCTGAGTTCAATACCTGGACTCTCAAGGAAAAAAAAAACAGTTCCTGAAGGTTGTTTTCTGCCTCCACACACAGAGTGGAGATAAATATCTGAATAAATAGATGTAATTTAAAAGTAAACAAAGACAGAAAAAAGGGAGAGGGTGGAGGAAAGAAAGAAGGGAGGAAGGCCCCCAACACAGATTCTGGGGTTAGAAAGTACCACATTGGAGAGATGGATCAACAGGTGCAGCTACTTGCCAAGAGATTAATAGCCAAGAGTTTGATCCCTTGACCAAATATGGTGCAAGGAGACAACCAATTCCTGCAAAATTTCCTCTGACCTCAGCATGATACCATGACCCACAAATAAATAAATTCATGTAAATTTTACTAAAAGAATGTTCCTAAATGCTACTCCCCTCTGCTCCCTCATTAGATACCTTGTACCTGGTCTCCTCCCTCATGAGCCAGGGCCACGTCTGTCATGTTCACCACGTTAGTTCCAACGCCTAGAACTGAGTCACACACATCACTGGGCCTCTGAAGGTATCTGCCACCCAGTGTTTTGAAAAAAAAAAAAAAACCACCACCAACAAAACAAAACATAAGGAGCACTTAGTGAGGGTGTGGTAGGCGGAGGCACTTTGGAAAGGATCTCAATGGATGGGACTGGCTTCCCTGGCCTTGCCAGAAGACTTTCCATCAGCTACTGTTAAATTGTTAAACAAATAGAGTTATGGATACTTCTTAGGGTGTGTGTCCTTGGGAGCTGTGCAGGTGAAATGCTACCTACCTCCTCCTCCTCCTCACTCCCTCCCCCTCCCTTCCCCTTCCCTCTCTCTTCTTCTCCCCATTCCCCCTCTCTCCGTTCCCCTCCCCTCTTCTTCTTCTTCTCCCCCTCTCTCCCACTTCCTCCTCCTTCATTTCTCTTCTCTTCTCTTCTCTTCTCTTCTCTTCTCTTCTCTTCTCTTCTCTTCTCTTCTTTTCTTTTGTATTTTGATACAGAGTTTCTCTGTTGCCTAGGCTATCCTGGAACTCACTCTATAGAGCATATAAATGTTTTCTGCATATTTGCCTATGAATCCTGTATATGCAGGGCATCCACAGAGGTCAGAAGAGGGCACTGGATCCCCTGGAACTGGAGTTGTGGATGGTTGGGAACCACCGTAGGGTGCTGAGAATCAAACCCATGTCCTCCACAAGAGCAGTCAGTGCTCTGCGAAACCTCTGAGACACCTCTCCAGGCCCCCTTTAAAGATTTGTTATTTAAAAATCCTGTCTGTCTCTATCTATCTATCTATCTATCTATCTATCTATCTATCTATCTATCTATCTATCCTTGGTTTGTCAAGACAGGGTGTCTCTGTGTGGTCTGGCTGTCTTGGACTCACTTTGTAGACCAGGCTGTCCTCAAACTCACAGAGATTCACTTGCCTCTGTCTCCTGAGTGCTAGGATTAAAGGCGTGTGTCGCCTTGCCTGGTTGTGGGTTGTTTTGTTTTGTTTTGTTTTGATACAGGGTCTCAGTGTGTAACCCAGACTTAGAATGGCTTTGGTCTCAGAGTGACTCACCTATCTCAGCCTCCTGAGTGCTGGCATTACAGACCCTGCACCACAATGCCCAGCTTGCATGACTACTTTTGAGCATCTGCCTGGGACTTGACACACAGAGCTATTGTGTTTCAGTTTGGGAAGATGCTTACTTCTTCTGCCCCTGACTCAGAGTCTTCCAAAGGGAACACAGCTGCTCTTCTTGGCCTATACTCGTGTAAGTGTGTGTGTCTGTGTACATGCCTGGGTGCTGGTGAATGCATGCGGAGGCCAGTGGAGGACTTCAGGTGTCCCTTCTCTTTACTTTCTTTCCTTAGGGTGGGGTCTCTCACTGAACTTGAGTTTGTCCTTTTGTGGCTTCTGAAATCTGCCAAGTTTCCAGCCCTGCACTTGCATCTGTTCCCCAACCCTGGGCTCATAGGTTTACATGTTCGCACCTGTTTTTGTAGTTCTATTTATTTTTAATTTTATTACATTTATTTTGTGTATGTGAGTTTATCCATGACTCCTGTGTGAAATATCAGAGGACTACTTGGTGTAGTTGGCTCTCTTCTCCCACACTGGGATCTGGGGAATTAAACTCAAGGCATCAGACTTTCACAGCAAGCATTTTCATCCACCGACCGATCTGAAACGCCCAATAAATAGCTTTAAATTGTAATAGAATAGAGTCTACAGAAATTCCCCTTCTGCCGCTGTTTTGGGGTCTCATTCAGCAGCACAGAGCACATTCACTATGTGGTACAGCCACCCATCTCCATGCTATGAAAGCTGTCCCGTTATACACGCCTAGCAGGTGGCTCTCCTTTGCCCGTTGAATCGTCCACTCCGCTTCCCCTCTCCAGATCTCAAATGACTCCAGAGCCTTAGATAAATAGGACAGCATTGTTGCTTTGGTTTTCCATTTATTTGCTTCTTGTTTGTTGTACAAGTCAGAGACTTACAATATAAATCAGGTTGACTTTGAATGCACAATCCTCCTGCTTCAACCTCCTAAATGCTGGGATTACATTCATGAGCTACAATGAATGTCTAGCTAATATTGATCTTTCTGAGGTGGGCTTATTTCATGGAGTATAATGTCCCCTGGATTCCCCTGTAGCACAGCATATGCCTGATTTCTCCTTCCTGGTCTTCACTGAATAATACTCTTCCATATGTATATAACCATCTCTTACTTATTCACTCACCTGTCTAGGGACAATAGGGTGGTTTGTGCTTTTTGGCTGTGTGAATATTGCTGCTATGGACAGGCTGTACAAATAACTGATATCTTTCATCTGGATATACACCCAGAGGTGGACTTGCTGGACTTAGCTCTTGTGTGTGTATGTGTGTGTGCGTGAACACACGCCACGGCATACATGTAGAGGTCATAGAACAACTTATGAGAATTGAGTCTCTCCTTCCACCATGTGGGTCCTGGCAATCAACCTCAAATGATCAGACTTGATGTCGAGTGCCTTTACCCATGGAGCCATCTCTTTGGTTTTTTCTCTCTCTGTACACTTGCATGCATGTATGCACATGTTTAATAGAATGATAAGGTCTCATGTAGCTCAGGCTAGAATTAGACACCTGGTGTACTTGAGGATGGACTTGAACTCCTGCCTCAATCCTCTGAGTGCTGGAAAGAGCAGGCACTACCACACACTGCCATCTGTTTCGTTCTCAAAGGAACAAGCAGAGTGCATTCTGAAGTCGTTGAACTGTTTGCTTTCTCCTCTGTGGTGCGCACAGGTTCCAGTTTCTCCACTTCTTCACCAAAACTTTATTTTCTTCTACTTCACTTTTGCAGTGCTAGGAATTAAGCTAGGGGCTTTGGGCATGCTGAGCCAGGGTTCTGCTCCTGAGTCATGTCTTAGCCCCTCACTGGGGAATTCTAGGCAGAAAGACTACCCCAGAGCCACACCCCAGCCTCTCGCTGGGGACACTCTAGGCAGGCACTCTGCAGCTGAGACACGACCCTGGTACTCAATTCTTCCTTGGATTGAAGGAACTGAGCTGAGAGTCGACTTCCTGGTCCTTGTGGGATTCCCAGAGAGGATGGCTTCACAGCCCTGTGGTGTGTGGGGCTAAGTCTGCAGAGCATGCAGCCCTGCTCACTTTTTACCTCCTGTCACTGGTTTATTCCCTTCAGGAGCTGGCCCAAAGTCAAGGATCTGAGTCCCGACAACTTCTCTGAGAAGCAGTTTCAGCAAATACCAGTAAAGAAAGAAGAAAGCCAAGAGAATTGAAAGCAGGTACCAGAGGGAACACTTACATGTACATGTTGAAGAGGAGCATGTTTCCCTATCCCCAGAGATGGAGACAGACCAAGTATCCATCAACAGATGAGCAAGTGAACCAAAGCGTGGCTTGTCAGCAGTACAAAGATCCTAGTGACGGTCCTGGCAGGGTGGCTGCCCTTGAAACAGGTCGAGGGAATGAGCCAGGCAAGAAGAGAAGGAAACCCATAGAAACACAAGGGAGACCAGGCACTGAGTAAACAGTCTGGGATCCTTCACTGTGGCATCCTAGCACTTGGGAGGCACTGCTCAGCAAGAGGAAAAGATCCAGCCTTAGCTACCAGAAAGTTTGAGGCTAGCCTGCTCTACATGAGACCATGTCTGTTTTAAAAGGTCAAGAGAAAAAAAGGAAGGGAGATTAGTAGATGTCAAAATTTGTATGGACGTGACTGCTAATGGACACTGGGTATTGTTCTGATGAAAGTGCTGCAGGGAGGCAGTGGCTGCACAATTTTGTCAAATTGCTAAATGCCAGTGGAAAATGCACTTCCTTATTAATTTCATAATTTTTATTAATTATTTATTCTTGTGATGGGGTCTATTCTCTGGCAGTTCTGGCTCTGCACATACTCTGAATCCCAGGCTGGCTTCAGGCCAACACCACCACACTTGGCTTCCAGAAATATATATTTGAGACAGTCTCATTAAGTTTTTGGTCTGGCCTGGAACTTACTGTGTGATCTGGGACAAACCTTGGATATGATTTCTTTTCTTTCACTTTTATGTGTATGTGTATGTGTGCGTGTGAGGATATATATGTGCATGCACATGTACATAGATGCCTGAAAAAACCAGAAGAGGGCGTCAGATCCTCTGGAGCTGGAGTTACAGGTGGTTGTGAGCTGCCTGAGGTTGTGTGCGGGGAACAAAACTTGGGTCCTCTGGAAAAGCATGAAGTGTTCTTAACGACTGTGCCATCTCTTCAGCCCCTCAGACCTTGATTTTTTTAATCCTCTTACCTCAGTCTTTGGAGTAGCAGGGATTGTTGGCGTGTGCTATCAGGTCCAGTTTTCTTCTCAGACTCTAAATAATCACCATTATACCTCAAAGAACTTTAAAAGAATGTATTCGCACATGAGAGAGAATTGATGTTCCCTTCTTGCCTGCCTCTCTCATCTGAAAATGTCTAGCTATAGCACCCAGGCTAGCCTCACTTGTAATCCCCCTGTCTCAGCTTCCTTTGTAGTGGGAATGTAGATGTGTGCTACCATGCTTGGCCTGCAATTTATTTTTCTGCATTTCACTTATTTTACTTGACCCACATGGTTGCACAAAACTGCAGCCCCAACTACTTGAAGGGTGAAACTGAGTATAACTTGACATCAAGAGTTAAAGCTAACCTGGGCTATATAGCAAGACACTGTTCAATTGATCAATGAACCAGTGAAAGAAGATTGAGTGCCTCATTTTACTTAACATTATGTTTTCCTGAACCTATTTGGCCAAAATAAACTGTTCTTTTTTTGTGGCCAAATAATATTCTATTATATGAATTGCTCATTTAACGATGGCATTTTAGGGGCTCGGATGATGACTTACTGTGTGCCCTGCTCTTACAGAGAAGGTGAATTCTGCTCCCAGCACCCATGTTTGGTGACTCACAACTGCCAATAACTCCGGTCCCAGAGGGACCCACTGTTCTAGTCTCTGAAGGCACCTGCACATGAGTACACAGACACATACCCACAATTAAACATTTAAACTTCCAAATATTATAAAACATGATGTTGTATATTATGTGAATCTTCACTTTAGACTGAAAAAAGTAAGAAGAAAAAGGAAAAGAGAAGATAGTAAGAAAGGGAAGGGAGAAAGCCAATCAAGCACGCTCTTGCTTTGGGCTGCTGGAGTTAATTCTGCTGGGATTAATGTCTCAGTGTTATCAGTGTTATTACACACACTTCACACACACACACACACACACACACACACACGAGAGAGAGAGAGAGAGAGAGAGAGAGAGAGAGAGAGAGAGAGAGAGAGAGAGAGAGAGTTAGTTGGTTTACCAAGACCCTTGGGACATTGGTTGAGGGCTACTGTGTGTGTGTGTGTGTGTGTGTGTGTGTGTTACCTCCCAGGACTCTGACCATCTGTGCCCAGGCAGAGAAAGCCCAATAATAGGAGGATCAAGAGGGTGCCCTGGGGCTGGGTTCATGGAGGGAGGTTAGAACACTTGCTGGGTGTAACATCTCCAGTACTGCAAAATAAACACATAAATAAATAAACAAATGCAAAATGCATACATACATAAATACACAAATAAATAAGTAGAAAAGGAAATAAGGGTGAAAAAGTAGGGTTGGGGAGGTGGCTCAGCAGTTTCAAGCACCGCTTCTCTTCTAGAGGACTTGAGTTCGAGGCCTAGCACCCACTTCAGGTGGTTCCTTGTAACTCCTAAGCCCTCTCCGAACCTCTATAGGCACTGAACGCACAAGCATAACCCTTCACCCCACAGAAACACATAAACATGAGACTTTTTAAAATGTTATTTTTATTTATTTATTTTTTGGGGGACAGGGTTTCTCTGTGTAGCCTGGGCTGTCCTAGAACTCACTCTATAGACCAGGCTGGCCTCAAACTCAGTGATCCACCTGCCTCTGCCTTCCGAGTTCTGGGAACAAAGGTGCGTGCCACCACTGCCCGGCCACAGTGGGTTTGTTTTTGTTTTTTGGATTTTTTGTTTGTTTGTCTGTTTTAAGAAAGACGTTTGTGCTGACAAAGTGAAGGTCGTAGGTCAGCTGGAAGAGACGCTGAGTCTCTCCTGTGTGTGAAGCAAGTAAGCTAGAGCCTGGGTTTCTCCTAGCCTCGCTGATTGGTTCCTGTGTGTCTCTTAGGATGCTGCCCCTCACCGACTACCTGTTGCAGCTTCTGGGGCTGGAGAAGACAGCCTTTCGAGTGTATGTTGTGTCGGCTCTGCTGCTATTGGTCCTTTTCTTCTTCTTCCGCCTGCTGGTGCGGGCATTCAAATTATTTAGTGACTTCCGCATTACCTGTCGCAAGCTGAGCTGCTTCCCAGAGCCTCCAGGCCGCCACTGGCTGCTGGGTCACATGAGCATGGTGAGTGTGCAGGGGCAGAGCTGGGCAGGCTGGGTTAGAAGTAGGAGACCAAAGTTCAGAGAGGGCAAGCAATTTGCCCAGGCTCACACAGTTGGGAGGAGGCAGAGCTGACTATAAACTGTCTCCTGCTGGCTAGCTTTCATAGTTTTGGAAGCTGTAATGCAGGCCACTGGGGGTTAAATGGCATCAGTGGTCTTACTGGAGCTGAATGCCAGGCAAGATGTACCCACGTGTACAATAGCGGCGGTACAGTTATAGGCATAACCAATTGCTTTTTAAAGAAAATTATCCATGCCTAGAACAGCATCAACAGCAACCGGGGTGGGGAGAATGGCTGGAGAAATGAATGTCTCAGTGGCTAAGCTCTGAATGCTCTTCTAGAGGACCCAGGTTCAATTCCCATGCACCCGCATATGTCTGGCTCATAATTGTCTGCAGGAACAAGATCTGAGGCTCTCACACAGACATACATGTAGGCAAAATACCAATGCACATAAAATAATAAATTATTAAAAACTAAATAAAAAGTAGTAAAAAAAAGGTAAAGTTTTTTTTTTAAATAGTTCTAAAGCTACCAGAAGCAGGGAAGTACTGGTCCCCACAAAATTTGGGGCCCAGGGCCCAGAGTGGGGGCAAGGAGGGGGCTCCTGGAGATTCTGCTTTTTTAACTTTACCTCTTGGGGTGAATCTACTCTCACTCTTTTGTTTGTTCTGTTTTGAGACATGACCTCTCTATGTAGCTCTGACTGTCCTAGAACTTGGTATGTACACCAGGCTGGTCTTGAACTCGCAGGTCTGCATGTGTCTGTCTCCCAAGGGCTGGAATTAAAGGCACTAAAGGTGTACACCATCATTATTGGAATGCTGTGATGCTACACTGGGATTCAAACTCTCTCCTTGCATTTGTTTATTTGTTTGTTTGTTTTTTTAAAACAAAGTCTTGTCATGTAGGCCAGACTAACTTCAAACTCATAATCTTCTTGCCTCAGTCTTTTGAGTGTTGGGATTACAGACATATGTCAGCATGCCTGACTACCTATTTTTGCTTTTAATTTTTCCTTTGAGACAGAGTCTCACTCTGCAGCTCAGATTGGTCTGGAATTCATATGTATCCCAGGCTAGCCTCAAGATCACAGTGAGTCCTCTTGCCTTAGCCTTATGAGTGTTGAGATTACAGTTGTGAGCAATCATGTCTGAGACACCAAGGGTCTCTTTAAAAAGTTAGGGAGCTAAGCAAGAACTGAGAAGCCCAGCTTAGGACCATGGCTACAACCCATTCAAGACACAAAGATTAGTTTGCATGGTAACACAAACCTCTAGTCCCAGTTACTGAAGGAGTTACTGAACTTAGGAGTCTGTCTTAGGCAACGTAGAAAGACCTTGTCTTTTGTATCTGGGCTGGCCTTGAAATGACCATCTTCTGGATTCTAGTCACGACCCTCTCTTGCTCACGTACCACTGTGGCTCCCTGTTATCATGTAGAGCAGTGGTTTTCAACCTGTGAGCTCCAACCCCTTCAGAGATAGAATGACCCTTTCACAGGGATGGTCTAAGACCATTGGAAAACACAGATATTTACATCATGGTTTTCAGTAGCAAAATTGCCGTTATGGAGTGGCAGTGAAAATAATTTTATGGTTGGAGGTCACCATAACATGAGGAACTTTATTAAAGTGTTGTGGCATTAGGAAGACTGAGAACCACTGATCTAGAGGAAGGATAAAGATAATTATTCGCTACACACATAGTCACAGGCCAGTCAGATCTGGGCCTCTCTCTCTCTCTCTTCCTCTCTCTCTCTCTCTCCTATGCTGTCTTTGGAATCCAGGTTCTCACACATATGAGGCAATATCTCACACATTCTACCCCACAGGCATGTCCCCAAACCCTCACTGGGGGATTCTGGTCAGGAGCTCTATCCCTGAGCCACGCCCCAGCCCCATTGTTCTTTCTTGTTTTAGAGTGGGGAGCAACTCAGGGAAGCTCAGCAAGGCACCATGTCTTTGCTTTTGGTGTTCTAGAGGGAAGAGAGAGTAGTGAGAGGGAGAGGAGGGGGAGGGAGGGAGGGACAGACTAAGCCGAGCTGTCAGGTCCTCATTGCCCCTTTCTATCTGCCACAGTATCTTCCCAATGAGAAGGGCCTTCAAAACGAGAAGAAGGTGCTGGACACCATGCACCACATCATCCTGGCATGGGTTGGACCTTTCTTGCCTCTCCTGGTGCTTGTTCATCCTGATTACATCAAGCCTGTGTTGGGTGCCTCAGGTAGGCAGGTTGGACCGCAGAGGGATGAGTCAACTTGAAACTCCCAGAACCCTTCTAGGGTTACAGACATGTGGGTGCCCCACAGGAAGTGTGCCTTGAGTAAGTGTTTGAGGGATGGATAGAAGTTCACCAAACTGGGGCCGGCAAAGCAGGTTGTGAGAACATGGACAATTGTGGGGTGGTGTGCAAGAGTTTCAGGAACATTGTAAGTCTCAGGCGCACCTGCTGGAGTCACATCTAAGCAACTGACTTATTCAAGGTTTTGGTAAGTAATTGTCGTTCAATTGTAGGCCATGACAGTCCATTCATTAAGACTGTGACATGCCTACCATGACCAAGCATTTCGGCGGCCCAGTGGGCAGCCTGCTGGCAGGGAAACAGAAGCTAGTACCCCTGTCTGCTGTCACCACTTATCCCAAGTGTGCCAGATGAGTTCTCACATCCTCAACACTCTGCTCCAAGGGCTCCTTCTTCCAGGAAGTCTTCCATAATCACCCAGGGGTCTATTTTCTAGGTGTGCCATTTTCAGTCCTAATCCTTCAGGGTGGGTGAGTCTATTCAGGCTCATTCCCCTTGGAATGGGTCCTCAGCATAGCCTTGCACGGAGCTGAGCGTCTTCATAGCCACACACTGTTGGGTGTGATTCTGTGTCTCACTTTGCTGCTGGGGTGTCAGAACCACAGTTTGGTACTTGGAGACAGGGTCTCTCTTTGTAGCTCAGGCTGGCTCACACCAATGATTTGCTCAGGTGTGTGCTATCACTCTGTTCTCTTGTGCCTTAAAAATGTTTATCACTGCTGGGCAGTGGTGGCACACACCTTTAATCCCAGCACTTGGGAGGCAGAGGCAGGCGGATTTCTGAGTTCGAGGCCAGCCTGGTCTACAGAGTGAGTTCCAGGACAGCCAGGGCTACACAGAGAAACCTCTCAAATAAACCAAGAAAAAAATGTTTATTATTACATTTTAGTGTGTGTGTGTCTGTGTGTCTGTGTGTCTGTGTGTCTTTGTGTTCATATTTCCATAATATTGTGGAAGTCACTTCTCTCCTTCCCCGTGTGAGTCCGGAGGGTGGAGCTGAGGCTGTAAAGCTCAGTAGCAAGCTCCTTTACCCTCAGAGGAAGCCACCTTACTGTTTTTTCCCTCTTCTACTGTCTTTTCTCTTGTCTTTCTCTCTCTCTCTCCCTCCTCCTCCTCCTCTTCCTCCTCCTCTTCTTCCTCTCCTCCCACCATCAGGTTCCTAGGCTGAATTCTCCAAAGAGAGCCTCAACTGTGTTGAGGCACTTGGCAAACATGGCTGGTTCCCTCTCCTCTTTCCTCCCCGCTCGGGTCTGTAGCCCTGGCTGCCTCCACAGGAGCCAGATGGAGAGCTGAGAGGGACTGAATGGAGCCCAGTCAGCCTGGAGCGGAGGATGGGGTCTCAGCAGCTTCCTGCCCTCCTGGCCCTCGCTGTGGGCCTGGCCACCCGTCACTGCCACTGTTGGCCAGGATGCACACACACACCCAGCTGCGTGCTCTTCCTATTGAGGACCTGACCCAGTGTACAGTGCAGTGTTTGTAGGTGAACCATCTGTGATGACTGGGTGTGTTCACACGGTTGTGCAACAACTTACTCTCTAGTTTTGAAGCTTTTTCACCAACCTACACAGCTTGTGTTGTGAGGCAGTGCTGCTGTGGTTCCTCCCTGCTGTCTCTCCTGGCTCCCGTAACCTGCTTTCTCCCAGAGGGCCTTGATGCTTCTAGATGCTTTGGTGTCTGGTTTCTCAGTCAGCCTCTTGTCTTCCAGGTTCATCTGCACCGTTGTACAGATCAGTCTTGTGCTCTCTTTATGATCCATTGTATAGATGTATGTATGTATGTATGTATGTATGTATTTATTTATTTATGTATTGTATAAGTGGATCCCATTTCCATTAGTCACTTTATGCTAGCTGCTTTGAACAATGCAACTGGAGACACTTACACACAGGGCTGCACTCTCAGGCCCACCCCATCAGCACCCAGGAACACTTACATCCAGGGCTGCACTCTCACGCCCACCGCACCCACACCCGAGGACACTCACACATACGGCTTCACTCTCATGCCCACCCTCTCTCCACACCCCCAGCCTGCTTTTTGTCCTGTTATTTCTTCTTTTAAAAAATTAACATCCCAAATGCTGCCCCTCTCCCATAGTCCCTCCACCTCCTCTCTCCCCCTCTCCTCTGAGAGGGTGAAACATTCCCTGGGTATCTCTCCCCCAACCCTGGCACATCAGGCCTTTGCTGGATTAGGCATGTCCTCTTCCACTGAGGCCAGACAAGGCAGCCATGGAGACTGAGCTGTACATATGTTACATATGTGCAGGGGCCCCGTTCCAGCCCATGTATGCTCGTTGGCTGAAGGCTCAGTCTCTGAGAGCTCCTAGAGGTCCAGGTGAGTTGACTCTGTTGGTTTTCCTGTGGAGTTCCTATCCTCTTCAGGGCTTTCAATCCTCCCACAGTCTTCCATAAGAGTCCCCAACCTCTGTCCAATGTTTGGCTGTGAGTCTCTGCATATGTTTCAGTCTAGCTGCTGGATAGATCCTCTTGGAGCTCCTGTCATGCATAATAAGATTGATTTTTATTATGTGTGTGTGTGTGTGTGTGTGTGTGTGTGTGTAGATCAGAGAACAACTTGTGCCAATCAGTTCTCCTACCATGTAGGTCCCAGTGATCAAACTCAGGTTGTTTGGCCTGTGTGGCAGGTGCCTTTAGCCACTGAGACATCTTGCTGGCCCTCCTCTACCTTTCGTCCCCTGATATTGGATTTGGAACTCAGGGCCTTGAGCATGGTGGGCAAGCACTCTGCTACTCCATAGTCCTATATTTGACTTAAAAATGCTTTGTAATTTTTTATTTGTATATGCAGGTTTATGCATATGAGTGTGGGGCTTAGAAGCAAGCAGCCTTACCTGCTTTTGGGTCCAGGGTCTCTTGTTCATTGCTGTTGGCCAGGGACCTTCACCTATCCCTACCTCCCATCTCACTGTGGGAGTGATACCCTGTCTGGCCTTAAATGGCTCCAGGAGACCTGAACCCAGGTCCTCACACTTGTGGGGCAAGTCTTACCTACTGAACCATACTCCCTATCCCTATAGTTTGGTTTTTAAGGGATTCCCTTGTTGTTGTCCAGCAAATGGCTGTGATTCATTGTTCACTGACAGGCTTCCCAAGTCTTCCTCTCTCAAGTGTTTGCTACCAATAAGTGACAATTGTAATCCTAGTAACGGATCAGCCAACTGTTGGTTCATCACTCCCTGACACATGTGCAGATTCAAGGGGCAGCTGCCCAGTGCCAGGATGGAAGGAAAATGCTTGCGGCCAAGCCTGGTGACTTGAGTGTCCCCAGAGTCCCCAGGATGGAAGGAGAGAGAGAAGCTCCTCCTACAAGTTGTTCTTTGACCTCTACCTTCATATCTTGCTTGGCACACACACACACACACACACACACACACACACACACACACACACACATATGTAAGTGTAATTTCTTTTTAAAGAAGACAGTAAGATGGAGGGCCAGAGTGAAAGAAGACAGTAAGATGGTGGGCCAGAGTGGTGAACTATCTAACTTGGTTTACATAACAAGTCTGGCCCCAGGCCAAAGTGCTAAGACAGTTTTGTGTGTATGAGCACCTCTGAGCAGGACACCACGTTGCAGGAATTCTTTTGAAGCCTTTTCCTTTGATGTGGCATTACCAGCTTGGTAGAGGCAATTTCTCCTCTACCAGGCATGGCCATCATGGCGGGACAGTGATAGAGTTGGGGAGGGGGACAGAGGATGGGAAAGCAAAGAGCTTCCTGGAAAAAGGGGCAATAAAGTGAAGCTTTGAAGAATGTATAAGAGTTAGGCAGGTATAGAGCTCAAGATAGAGAGGCTTGTTAGTCCAAAAATACAGACATTAGAAGGTATTATGGGAATCCGGGTACCCAGGCTTGGATGGAGTGGAAGGCATGTTCATGGGAAGTAGGAAATGAGGCTGAGCGTTAAGTAGAAGCTGGACCAAAAAGTGGATGGGCTTGCACTTTATCCTGGGGTGCTAGGGCCAATGGCCGGCATATGAACCAGGCAGCAGTGACATAGCTCTGGGTGTCAGTAAGACTCCCTGACTACTTTAGCCTGGATTCCAAAACTAAGAGCGAAGAGAGGTGACTGGCCTGCCACCTGTCTTTCAGTTCCCCTCCCACACAGGAAGCCTCTTCTGACCTCCAGCAGCCTTCCCTTGTGGCTTTTACGGCACCTGGCACTGTCTCCACCTTTTGGCTGGAGACAAAAGATCTCTCCTTCTCTTTCCCACCCTACCCAGGAGCACCTGAAGGCAGGGAGTGGAGCTGAGCCATCCTTAGGTCACGGCATCACCTTGCATGGGCTGTGCACAGAAAGGAAACAGAAGGGGTGTGCTCATGAAGGATGACTGTGCATATAGTTTGCTAATGCAGGGAGGGGAGTGTGCATTGGTAGCTGAGTCACATTGGGTGTACATATTTCCTTTTTGGATGTCTCTCCACTCAAACATTTCTATGGTGTACAAGGAGGATGTAACTATCCATCCACCCACCCACCCATCCATCCACCCACCCATCCATCCACCCACCCATCCATCCACCCATCCATCCACCCATCCATCCATCCATCCATCTGGCTGAACAGCCACACATCTGTCTACATACTTATCCCCTCATCTGTCCATCTACCCTCTCAATCATCCATCCATTCATGCATACATGCATACATGTGTTGTGTGTAGTTTTACTCAACCACCTTTGCACTGGGAGGTGACCATGCTACCGGCCCCCACCTGACTTCCCTTGAATCTTTGGACAACAAACACACACACACACACACACACACACACACACACACACACACACAGAGTTTGTTCCTTTACAACTTGTCTACTGGCACAATTGCTGGGTGCTGCTATCTCCCATCTGGAAAAGTGTGCCCTTATCAGTTTCTCATCTCAGTCTCTCCCACTTGTCCTAAACTTCAGCTGCTAAACTCCTCTAGCCCACTCCCTGTAGGAGTGGCCTATGTGAAAACTTTGTTATGAGATCTTACATGGTTGCTGGCTTCTTCTTCTGAAGCATGGCAGAAAACTTTTCCTCTCTTTCCTTGTGTCTGCCTTTTCCTCCTGGGACCTGGAAGTCCTGCCTGGACCTTCTACCCAGAGATTGGTCCCCGGTTTTCTTTACTGACAGATTAAGAACCAATTGGGGATCAGGATCTTAGCATCAGAACTGCCCCCTTCATAATGCATTCTTCCAGGCATTCATCCACTCACCCATCCAGCCACCCAGGTACCAATCCACCCACACACATGCTTATCCATCCATCCATCCACTCAATTATCCACCCATCCATTCATCCATGCATATAACCATCCACTCACCTATCTGCCTATCCATCTTCACATTCATCCATCAATCTGTCTGTTTATACATCAAATTACTCATCCATTCAGTCATCCATTCACTCACTTACCCACCCACCCACCTACCAACCCATTCATCTGCCTACACATTCATTCACCCATCCACCCACTCACCCAACCACCCAATCCTTCATCTACCACCCATCCATATTCCTACTCTTCTCATCCATCCACCCAGCTGTCAACCTATCTATCTGTGGGTTTAAAGTGGTGACCTGCCGCAGGGCTAGGACCACTCATGGAGGCGGACTCTAGAAGTTTGAGTGCGTGCATCCCACGCCGCTGCCACTGGGCTGGCATCAGGCTGTGAGAACCTGCAGGACCCAGCAGTCTGAGGTCCCTGTGGAACTGCTGGAGTTGGGCTGGCAGGGCCAGTGGGGTGGTGGTGGTCCCCAGGCTGCATGGAGGCCAGGGACTGCAGGTTCTCACTCTTGGGCACCATGGACACCTCTGGAAGAGGTGGAAGAGCTGAGAACGGAGTGGGGGGGTCCCATAGGGTGGGCTCTGGCCCAGAGCCGTAGGGAAAAGGGCAGGGGGAGAGAGCTCTGGCTGGTTCTCAGGGGAACCAAGTCCTTGGTTTGGCTTGGTGGAGACAGTGGCTGAGAATGCAGAGAGGCCTCCTGCGGGAGATTACCTGCTCCATTGTTCCCGAAAAGAAGAGGCTTTCTTGGTGTTAAGGCGCTTATTGTCATGGTGGGAAGGGGAGTTAAGAGGGTAGTAGAGGCAGAGAAATGCAGAGAGAGGGAGAGTAGAGAAGTAGAGGCCAGCCATGGCCACTGTGGAAAGAGGGGAGAAGGGAATGAGGAGAGAGGGGGAGCAAGAGAGAGAGGCAAGAGTAAGAGAGTAAGGGTAAGAGAGAGAGGAGGGAGCAAGCAGCCCCTTTTATAGTGGGCCAGGCCTAGCTGGCTGTTGCCAGATAACTGTGGGGGTGGAATCCAGACAGACTACCAGGGGCTTGGGGTGTTGCCCTACATTACTGATGACCACAGAATTATGGAGCTGAGGCCTCAGGTGTCAGGAGCCTGGTGTCTGGTGGGTGTGTGTGGGTGGGTGGGGTGGGGTGGGGCAAACAACTTCTGTCTCTATCAGGAAAACCTGCTGGGTCTCCAGGGTTTAAACCTAACTCAACCAGAAAGCAGGCTGCCTTTTACGGTACCACATCTATCCACCCACCAGCTCCAACTATTCATCCATCCATTCATCCATCCATCCAATAGTCATTTCTCCTTCCCTCCCTTTCTTTGCTTTATTCTTTTGAAACTAAGAACAAGTATGCATGTGTGTATGTGTGTGTGTACATACATGTACATGTGACTGTGTACACTTGTAGTACAAGGAGCATGTTCTTATCAAACCTGAGACTTAATGCTTTTCAGTTAGGCTGGTGGCCTGTGAGCCTTAGATATTCTGTCTTCACTCTAGCAATGGGGTCACAGGTGGATGCAGCCATGTCTGACTTGTTTTTTATAATTATAATTATTATTTATCTATGTATTTTGTATGTGTGTTGGGGCAGACGTGAGCACCACATATGCAGAGGTGAGCGAACAGCTTGCAAGAATCTATTCTCTCCTTTAATCATAGGGTTTCTGAGGATCTACCTCAGGTCTTTAGGCTTGGTGATAAGTACCTGTACTGGCTGGTTTTAAGTGCCAACTTGACACAGCTGGAGTTATCACAAAGAAAGGAGCTTCAGTTGGGGAAGTGCCTCCATGAGATCCAACTGTAAGGCATTTTCTCAATTAGTGATTAAGGGGGAAAGGCCCCTTGTGGGTGGGGCCATCTCTGGGCTGGTAGTCTTGGTTCTATAAGAGAGCAGGCTGAGCAGGCTGAGCAAGCCAGTAAAGAACATCCCTCCATGGCCTCTGCATCAGCTTCTGCTTCTTAACCTGCTTGAGTTCCGGTCCTGATTTCCTTGGTGATAAACAGCAGTATGGAAGTGTAAGCCGAATAAACCCTTTCCTCCCCAATGCAGGAAAAGAAACCCTGACTCAGACAGTACCTTTACCCACAGAATCATCTCCCTGCCCATGATTTTTTCCCCTGGGTTCTGGGACCAACTCTCAGTCCTCATGCTTATACGACAAGTGCTCTTACTTTCGGAGCCATTTTCCCAACTCTTATTTTTTCTGTCATCCATCTACCCTTTGATTCATTCATTCACTGAATGAAAGATTTCTTTTGGTAGAGTCTCAGGTGTCCCAGGCTGGCTTTGAACTTACTATGTAGCTCAAGGTGATCTTGAACTTCCAAACTTCCCTCCTCCTGGGCTTGCAGGTACACACCACTAAAACTTTCTCATTGCATCAGCTTTGATTTCTCTGGGTTTCTGCTGTTAGCAGTCTTTGTAACATCATCTACAAAGATCTGGGATCCCCTGATGTTTGGCTGGTATGCCAACTAGCACTGATGTCTCACAGTGACGTGGGGTTACTTCCTAGAGTGCACTGCAAAGCTTGCACTCCACACAAATAAGCAGCAGTATCATGCAGGCTTTTATCCAAAGCCATCAGTAGCAGGAAACAGCCCATCCCCTTGCGGTAGGATACCCTGATCTGCCTCATTAGTGCAAGCTCAGCCAAACCTGCCATGTCAATTTCCCTGGCAGTTATGGTAGCCAGATCCAGCCAGGAAACTTGGTGGTTGTGGGTTAGAAAAGGAAAATGGGGCCTTCCTGATTCTGTAACTTGTGACTTGGGCAATATCCAGGTTTTGGGGTATATGTGTGTGTGTGTGTGTGTGTGTGTGTGTTAGTTTCGGGGGTTATGTATACATGCATGTGTGCACATGGAGGTCAGAGGACAACCTCAGCTGTCTTTTCTCAGGTTCCATCCACTTTATTTTTGAGACAGGATCTCTCATTGGCCTTGGGTTTGCCAAGCAGGCAAAGCTGGCTGTCCCGTGAGTTTCTGACATTTACTTCTCTTCATCCCCACATTGCTGGGATGTGGAGAGGGGGGCAGAGACACTCTAGTGCCACAACACATGTGAAGAGGTCAGAGAACAAGCCACAAAGGTTAGTTCTCTCCACTTTGTGGAACCCGAGATGGGAACTTAGGTGTTCAGGTTTGGCCATAAGCCCCTTTATCCACCGAGTCATCTCACCTGCCCACTCACACTCTCATTGGCTTTCTTGTTACTACTTAAATATGGGTTCTGGGGAGCAAACTCAGGCCCTTGTGCCTTACCAACTAAAAGAATCTCACTATGTATCACAAGCTGATGTCAATCTTCTGCCTCAGCATGAGAACTCTGGGGAACACAGGCATGCTTCCCGACCACCAGGGGCACCCGACATTGTTTAGGAGCAGAGAAGCTCCGTGCTGTTGGTTCTGTGTGGCAGAGTGGCAAGAGCTCAGAGGGTGGCGCTGTCTGCTTAGAGCAAAGTCTGGACTAGGGCTGGTCACAGCTGGCTTTGAAAATGAGAATGACAAGTGGGTGGCTTGGCAAAGACACTGTCAATGCCAACAGATTAGATCCCCTTGGGGCCAGCATAGCAGACAGACAAGGAAAGTAAGGCTGTCTGTAGGAGGACTGCTGTGACCCAGATGGCCAGAGCTGGCAGCAAAGAGCGTGGACAGTTACAGGTGCTCTCCCTCCCTCCCTCCCTCCCACGGGAGCACAGCAGGCGGCTGATGTGAGTGACTCCGTGCTATGAGATGGTTGAAGAGCTGAGTGGAAGAGGCATGAGGGATAGGGTGAGGCAGGGTCAGCAGAGGTAGGCTGAGAATGGATTCTTTTTATTTGATTTGATTATTTTTTATTTTTTAATATAAGAAAGGCCAACATTCAGGGCCAATGAGATGACTCAGCAGGTAAATGAGATTGTTGGCAAGCCTGATCAAAATGAATTTGATCTCTGTGACCCAGATGGAAGGGGAGTATTGACTCCTACAAGTTGTCCTCTGACCTCCATACAAGTGCCAGGGCATGAGTGTGTGTGCCTACAAACACAAACATAGATAGATAGATAGATAGATAGACAGATAGGTGACAGACAGACAGATAGATAGATGACAGACAGACAGATATTTTTCTAAAGCTTGGATTTCTTTTATATTTATTATTTTGGTGTATGTGTGTATGTGTATGCATGTGTGTGTACAACAGCACAAGTACGTACCACATCATGTATGAGGATGCCAGAGGACAACTTGCGGGAGTCAGTTTTCTCCTTCTTCCTTCTGAGTTCCAGGTGTTAAACTCAGGTCATCAGGTAGGAAAGCACCCTATCATACAGAGCTATCTTATAGGCAAGGTTCCCACCACCTCCCCCCAACCCCCCAGGAAAAGCTATTATTACACAGTAGCCCGCATTGGCCTGGAACTCACTATGCGTATAACTGATGCTGTCCTGAAGTTTACAGTAATCCTCCTGACTTAGACTCTCAACTGCTTGGATTACAAGCATGCTGTTAGACCATAAGGTACACACATAATTTATACCATGCCCAACTCCAAGCTCCTTCTACAAGAGCAGTGGTGAGCCATGGGAGGTGTCTGAACAGGAGAGACTCAAGTTCAGATCAGCATGTTGTAAGATTTCTCAAGGTGTGAAGGTGCGGCCAGATGGGAGGCAAGGGCCCAGAGAAGAGGCCTGAGAAAGTCAGAAGCAGAGGTCAAGGGCAGAATGCTGTCTGGGGTCCTCACTGCTGCTTCTCTCTCCACAGCTGCCATTGCACCCAAGGATGAGTTTTTCTATAGCTTCCTGAAGCCTTGGTTAGGTAAGTCCTGAAGGGGACGATGGAGCTGGAGTTTTGGGTGTGCGACATCATAACAAGAGTACTGGGGACTCAGAGTAGGGAAAGTAAGTCAGTCTATCTTACAGTGCAACACAGAATTGAATGTTGGCCTAGAGAAAAGGCAAATGGCTGCCCATCCCCCAGTTTGATCCCAAACTGGCTTTTATATTTTTAATATTTCTCTGCCCCTTGGATTTCTCATTAGATGAGTTCTTCAAGGAGGTCCTTAGCCTTCTGGTGTCTAGCATTGTCCCCTCCCAGATTCCTATCCCAGTAGTTCAAGTCCAAAGCCCCATCTGGTGTGTATCTTGGGGCTGAAGATGTCTGATCCATGGGCTTGGACTTCCTATAACCTTTCAATCTTAGGATGACCTGAGATCACAGAAAGCAGGCACCAGTTGGCAGCTGGGGAAGATGGGGCCAGTGCCTCCTCTTGTGATTCTCCAATGGGCTCTAAGCACACCTCATAGTGAAACAGGAGCCATACTGATTATCTTTAACACAGGGAATTAGGGAAGGGTGTGAGCTCCCTGGAGAGCTTCATCGGGGTGGGGTGGGGAGCAGGCTTCAGCGGGGGTGGGGGGGGGGAGGCTCCAGCGGGGGCAGGCTTCTAGCCTTGTTTTCCTGTGTTCAGGGGATGGACTTCTGATCAGCAAAGGGAACAAATGGAGCCGGCACCGCCGCCTGCTCACACCTGCCTTCCACTTTGACATCCTGAAGCCCTACATGAAGATTTTCAACCAGTGCACGAACATCATGCACGTGAGTCCTAAGACTTAGTAGCCGGAAGAGGTTGGCCTCATCCGGTGAGGCCGCCAATGAAGTGGAGCGTCCCTTGCCGTGTGTAGACTGGATTGGCAGTGAGGATCCTCCCTGGCTCCTGTCTGACCAGCTTGTGGTTTGGGTTCTTCATGCCTGCTCGCCCTGTTTCTCCCTTACAGGCTAAATGGCGGCGACATCTGGCAGAGGGCTCAGTGACCTCCTTTGACATGTTCGAGCACATCAGCCTTATGACCCTGGACAGCCTTCAGAAATGTGTGTTCAGTTACAACAGTGACTGCCAGGAGTACGTTTGGCCCCCAGGGTGGGCGGGGGTGGGAGGAGAAAGGGCTAGTCCCTGCTGTGATGCAAGCTAGGACCATGCACCCTTATTTCTTTCTTTTTCTTCTTGGGTAAGCCCCAAGGTGACATCACCTCTCTTAGCTTTAGTTCTCTTATAAAAAGGACTAAATGGGACTTTGGCTGGGTGTGGTAGTCTATGCCTGGGATCCCTAATCTCAGCTTGTGAGAGGTTGAGGCGAGAGGATTCTGAGTTTGAGTTAAGCCTGGACAAGGTAATGAAAGCCAGTCACACAACCCGGTGGCACATGATCTCAGTGCTGAGGTGGGCAGATTGCTCTGAGTCAAGGCCAGCTTGCAGAGTGAGTTCTAGGCTTTCCTGGGCTACCTCATAAGAACTGATCTCACAAGCAAGCAAGCCAAAAACAAACAAACAAGCCAAAAACACATGAATACATAATTAAGTAAGCAAACCAATGCCCGCTGGTGTCTTGACACTTAGTAGATGCCCAGGAAGCGCTATTCTCCCCATTCTCCACAGAGGGGGTGTAGCCTAGAAGTGTTCAGCTCAGTCCTTCATTTCATAGTTCTTTCTCTTTTCTCTTCTCCCTCCTCCTCTCCTTCTTATCCCTTCTTCCCTCTTCCTTCTCTTCCTCTTCTTCCTGTATTGTTATTTTTCTTCATCCTTACCCCCTTTCTCCTTCCTTGTCCCACTTCCTTTTCATACACACACACACACACACACACACACACACACACACACATATATATTACAATCATCTGTGGATCACACTTCCTTTGAGACTCTTCAGGCACTATACACATGCACGCAGCACAGACACACACGCTGGCAAACATGCATACACATAACATAAAAAATAATTTTAAAACATAACAAAATGGATTAATATAAAGCCTCTGTTTGTCGTTATGCAACGGACTCTGTGCCCCAAGTGTCTCTCTGGGCCGCGCAGGTGGCTCACAGCCCTTCTCTCTGCAGGAGAATGAGCGATTACATTTCTTCCATTATCGAACTGAGCGCTCTGGTGGTGCGGCGCCAATACCGCTTGCATCACTACCTGGATTTCATGTACTACCTCACAGCCGATGGGAGGCGCTTCCGTCAGGCCTGCGACACGGTGCACAACTTCACCACTGAAGTCATACAGGAGCGGCGGCAGGCGCTGCGCCAGCAGGGCGCCGAGGCATGGCTGAAAGCCAAGCAGGGCAAGACCTTGGACTTCATAGATGTGCTGTTGCTGGCCAAGGTGAGAACTGGTGGAAGCGGGCTCCTGCCCCTAGAGGCCAGCTGGGAATTGCACTCATTGCTGAAAAGATGCTCAAAGTCATGGGAATTACTATAAGGGGTGGATACATAATGCAGGTAGGCTCATTCAGATGTCACAATAGAGTACTTCAGTTCTTTTAATTTAATGTCCAAAGTGTAATTATAGTCTAGCATGTGGTTTGTCCTGTGAAACAGCCCTGTATTCGTAAGAAAGTTGGCTATGAGTCCTGCTGGGACAACTGATGTGCAAATAGTTAAGCTCTGTATGGACACATGCACAGCTTCTTTCTTTTAAAACAAACCTTTTAAAATTACAGTGATTGGCCAAGCATGTGATACATGCCTTTAATCCGAATACTCAGAAGGCAGAGTCCTGTGAGTTAGAGCCAGGGGAGTCTATAAAGCAAGAAGATCCAGGACAGCACAGCCAGGGCTCCATACTGAGACACTGTCTCAAAACAAAACAGTCACACTGATTTATTTGTGTGTGTGTGTGTGTGTGTGTGTGTGTGTGTGTGTGTGTGTGTGTTTCTCTCTGTATCTGGGGTGGACATGCCTGCTACAGAGCCCTTGTGGGAAGTCAGAAGGCAACTCCTGGGAGTTGGTTTTCTCCTTCAACCCTGTGGGTCTGATCCTAGGAGTCAAACTCAGGCAGGTCCACTGGGCTTGGTGTCAAAGTGCCTTCACTTGCTGAGCCATCTTGCCAGTTTATCCTATTTATCCCCACCCCCTGTCCTTTCCCTTTCCAGTTCTCAGGTTGGCCTCAAACTTAAACTCTCCAGTCCTTCTCAGCCTCCTGACTGGCGAGATGACATGTATGCCACCATGCCCAGCCAGTCTGTTTCCTACTCATGTATTAAAGTAGACAAGAATGTGATTGTAGGTCCGGTGCAGAGACTCTTGTTTTTAATTATATGTGTATTTGTGGGTATGTGCATACAATTTCCAATGCCCATGGAGGTCAGAAGAGGGCAGGAGATCCCTTGAGTTACAGATGGTTGGAAGCCATTGCACACAAGATGCTAGGAATCGAACGAGGATCATTAGAAGAGCGGCAGGTGCTTGTAACCACCAAGCAAACTTCCAGCCAAAATGCTCTTATTTTTATTATCATTGGAGTTCTGAGACTTGAAGCCAGACATAAAGAATATGAAGCAAGAGCTCTATCATTCAACTGCAGCTCATTCTTGTGTGGATTTGTGTGTATGATGTGTATGTAAGTGTGTGGGTGTGGGTGCCTAGGCAGGCACATTTGGACTTGGCAAGCCAGAGCAGAAAGTTTGGTGTCTTCCTCTTGTTCTCTGACTTACTGTCTTGAGACAGGGTCTCTCATAGGACTGGAGTCTTGCCATTTCATCTAGTTTGGTTGTCCAGCCAAGATCTGCGTGTCTCTGTTCCCAATGCACACCAAGCCACGACTTATTTTCCTTTTTTTCTTTCTCTCTTTTTCTTTCTTTCTTTCTTTCTTTCTTTCTTTCTTTCTTTCTTTCTTTCTTTCTTTCTCTCGCTTTCTTTCTTTCTCTTTCTTTCTCTTCCTTCCTTTCTCTCTCTCTTTTTCTCCTTTTCTCTCTCTTCCTTCCTTTCTTTCTTTTCTTTCCTTCCTTCTTTCTTTCTTTCTTTCTTTCTTTCTTTCTTTCTTTCTTTCTCTCTTTCTTTCTATCTTTCTTCTTTTTTACATGGGTGTTGGAGATCTAAACTCAGATCTTCCTATTTGTACTGCAAGTGCTCTTACCTTCAAAACCCTCCCTCCAGCCCCTTGTGTTTTCTTTTTAAACATTTATTATACTTTTAAATATGTGTGCATGTGTGTGCCTGAGTACACACACCCTTCGAGTCCAGAAGAGGGTCAGACTCCTTGGAAATAGAGTTACAGGCAGTTGTAAGCTACCTGATATGGGCACTGAGAACCAAACCCAGGTCTTCTATAAGAGCAGCAAGCACTCTTAGCTATCTCTCCAGCTTACCTTTCTTGCTGCTTTATTTTTATTTTTTATTTTTTTGAGGCAGTGTCTCATCCAGCCAATACTAACCTCAAAATCATTGTGTGGCTGAGGATGACTTTGAATTTCGCATCCTCCTGCCTCCATGTCCCCAGTGCTTGTGTCACAGGGGTATGACACTGTGCCCAGCTTCTTGTGTGGAATTTTTGATATAGTTCTGAACTCCAGCTATGGCTCTGCCACTTAGAGGGTATTTGATGGAGATCATGGTACCCATCTCTTGTATTTTGGTGTTGATCAGACGTGATGACAAAGTTGTTGGCTACCCAGAGGATAAAGGGCTTGTCAGGGCTGCTCAGTAACTGCAGGTGCGCAGCATTAAGATGAAGCAGTGGCATGCAAAAATGGTGATGGTCCTCTGGTAGACTTAAGTCTTCTCTAGGTAACTTAGAATAGCTGGCTGTGGTGACGCACAATTCCAGGACTTGGGAGGTTGAAACAGGATTGTGAACTTGAGACGACTCTGGGCCACATGACCTGTGAAACAATGAAGGTCAGAGGGCAGATTGTAGGAGCTGATGCTCTTTTTATACCATGTGGGTTCTGAGAATTGAACTCAGACAATTGGGATGAGCAAGAGACACCTTTTCCTTTCAATCCATCTTTTTGTCCTCCTAATTTGTTTTTTTTTTGGACTGTAACATAATTATGCTTGTATGAACTCCCTTTGACATTCCTCCTCCTTCCCCCATTTGTCTTTCTTGTAAGTTGTATCCTTCACTCTGCCTGGAATATTCACACCCATTAGTTTAAGAGGGGCAGGGCAGGATGGCAAGCCATGCACAGTGGTGCACATATGTAACTCCAACTTTTGGGAGACTGAGATAGGAGGACCACAAGTTTGATACCAGTCTGGGCTGCACATGGAGTCTCTGATAGAGTCCGGTGAAAGAGACAGACAATCTGAGACTATGGCTAAGCTGGTAAATATGATTGCTGCAAAGCCTGGCAGCCTGGGTTTAATCCCTGGTACCCACATGTTTGAAGGTGAGCAATGATCCCAGCAAGTTGTCCTCTGATTCTCACAGGCGCACCATAGTGTATGCATTCATACACAGTGTGAGCACGTGCAAGTACTAAATACTCACACTAAATAAATGTGCGCATATAATAAATGAATAAATGTAAGAAATAAAAGTAGAAAGAGAGGAAGAAAGAAATGAGGAAGACAAATGGGGAAATAGGTCTATCTGACTTTGGGGCACCCCCTAGGATGTAGGAAGTGGGGTACAGACATTGAGTTCAGTGAGCTCAGCATCCCACACTATCCATTGCAGGATGAAGAGGGGAAAGAATTATCTGACGAGGACATCCGGGCCGAGGCAGATACTTTCATGTTTGAAGGTAAGGATGCTGAGTGAGGCTGAGGGTCAGTGGGAAGAAGTGCCACCATCCTGCTGTGGGGGAATATCTTGGGGGACACTCTAATCTTCTGACATCTGTCTGCCCACAGGTCATGACACAACATCTAGTGGGCTGTCCTGGGCACTGTTCAACCTGGCAAAGTATCCAGAGTACCAGGAGAAGTGCCGGGAGGAGATCCAAGAAGTCATGAAAGGCAGAGAGCTGGAAGAGCTGGACTGGTAAGTTTGGAGGGTCAGGAGGATGGAAGGGAGGAAAATGAGTCTTGGGTGTGAATCTCTGAGCTGCCACTTTCTGATTGTGTGGTCTTAGACAAGTCCCTGCAGCTTTCTGAGTTCCAACTCATATTGGGATGATTGCGATGCCTGACCCTGGTTCAGCAGTTTCCAGGACAACTTCAGCAGCAGCTGTTGCTGCCCCACCACAGAACATATAGCCCTCAAATTCAGTGGCTTGGGGCAAGCATTTAGTTGCAGCTTTGACCTACACAAGATTTCCATGGCTACTGGGCTTCGTTGAATGGAGTGAGGCTGCTTCCAAATTGTTGGCTGGGTTCAGGTCTTCTCCAAGTGCCTCCTAACTCTCCTAGGATCTGGGGCTACTCTGGGGCGTGTTCTTGTCAATGCAGATTCCAGAAGTGTCAAAAAAGTTCTATGTGCACTGAAACATTGTGGAGGAGGCAAGTCACATGATGAAGCTCAGTATGCGTGGGGCAGCGAAGGCCTGTAAATAGTGCCTTTGGACACATCACCCTTTGGGATGGAATGGCATGCCATGTGATTGTGATGCAGAGAGGAAGTGCAGAATAGAGAGCAGGAAGATAGTCTTAAGATGTAAGTTGACTCTGAGTGGTACAGAGAGCCCAGCACTGAAGCCAGGCATGGTGGCACACCTGACATTCCAGCTTTTAAAAGGATGAAGCAGGAGGATCAGGAGTTCAAGGCCAGCCTAGTCTACATATTAAAACTGAGGCAAGCCTTGGCTAATTGAATCACTTTCAAAAAAAAAAAAAAAAGAGTTTGGGAGATGTCCCATTGGTAAAATGCTTGTCTTGCAAACGTGAACGAAAATCCATGCTAAAAGAAAAGCTGGTGTCTTAGTCAGTGTTCTGTTGCTGTAAAGAGACACCATAACCATGGCAGCTCTTATAAAATTTAATTGGGGCTGGCTTACAGTTTCAGAGGTTTAGTTCATTTCCATCACGATGGGAAGCATGGCAGTGTGCAGGCCGACGTGGTGCTGGAGAAGGAGTTTAAGAGTTGTGCACTTAGATCTATAGGCAGCAGGAAGAGAGAGACATTGCCCTGCTTTGGGCCCTTGAAATCTCAAAGCCCATCCTCAGTGACACACTTCCTGTGATAAGGTCACACATCCTAATTATTTCAAATATATGAGCTGATAGCGCCTATTATTCAAAACACCACAGCTGGATATGGTGTCAAACTCTTGTCGTCCCAATTCTGGGGAGGTAGAGACAGGTGGACCCCTGGGCTCCCTAGAAGTCTAGGGGCTTCTTGGCCAACGAGAGACCTTGTCCAAATATAAACAAATAAAGTAGATGGTGCATGGTGCCTGAGAAATGACATTGGAAGTCCTCTGGCTTCCAAGGTATTCACACATGACATGTGGATAAATACCTAAGTGTATACATGAACCCACACATTCTGTGTACACCTTCAGGAAGACTGTCAGTTGGGTACCACAGTACCCTAAACATCCTGTCACTTTTGCCTTTATAACAAAGGGAGACAGCAGAGGGTCTGACTAGGAAGTCCAGCAGCAGATGATGCCTGCCAGGATCTAAGTGCTCTTTTGTTTTCTTGGTCGTGTTTATTTATATCTATTGGTATCTGTATGACAAGGGTTTCTTTGGCTCTTTATAACAGGAACACAAAGCTTCTGTCAGGGCTGGAGAGGGGCATAGTGGTTAAAGATGCCTGCTACTCTTCCAGGGCTCCCAAAGTCCAACCCTAGCACCCACACTGGGCAGCCAGATCACCATTGCTTGTAACTCCAGCTCCAGGGATCTGATGCCCTTTTCTGGCATCTACAGGCACCTGCATATGTGTGAGAAGCCCCAAACCAACCTGCTAGAGCTAGGTGCGGTGATGCACAACTGTAATACCAGTATCCTGGAGGTTGAGGCAGGAGGGGTGCTACAAGATAGAGACTAGCTTGGTCTACATAGTGAAAACTTGACTCAAAACAACACACACACACACACACACACACACACACACACACACACAGTGTCTTGATCTTAAAAAAATGAACTAGACCATAAACTAATAGTTATAATTAGTTTAATCTGAGCTCCCAAGTATAATAAACTATTCTGAAATCTGCAATAAAGCATTTTAAAATAAATACAACAAATGAAATCTGGAAAGAATGCATACAAACTAGTAACTTGCTGTGACTTTGAGGTTCCCAGCTGCCCTCACATCTCCCATGATTATACAACAATTCATCAATGGTAGGTTAGTCTGGGGCCCAGTGGCAGCCCCAGCAACCAGGACCATTGCTTTCTGTTTTCATTTGTCATTATTGTGATTGGTGGATGGACAGATAGTTTTTTCTGAACCTAGGACCTCATGAATATCAACCAATTGGACTGTCACTGAGCTATATTCCCAGTCACCTCTTCCTTTTTTTGTTTCAATTGATTGATTGATTGATTGTGTGTGTGTGAGCATGTGAGTGTGCGTATGTGGGTACCTGCATATGTGCATGTGTTCAGGGAGTCACAGTTCCTTTCTCTTCAGGGATGACCTCACTCAGTTGCCCTTCACCACCATGTGTATCAAGGAGAGCCTTCGCCAGTTCCCACCTGTGACCCTCATCTCTCGTCGCTGCACAGAGGACATCAAGCTGCCAGATGGACGTGTCATCCCCAAAGGTGCCTGCTCTGTCTCCTTTGATGCTGTGGCACTGTTCGCAGGGGTCTCTGGCCATGCCTGCTGTGGGTGCAGGGTCCCTGTGATGGGAAAGACCCCTGGGTATGTGTTGCTTTGGGAATGATGAGGATGTCTTAGTTTCATTTCTTGTCGGTGAGGTAATATAACCCAACAAAAGGGAACTCTAGGGGTAAAGCGATTCCTGGGTATAGTCTGTCATGGCAGAGGAGTCAGAGTGACAGAGACATGAAATACTTAGTCTACTCTGCCAGGGGACCTGAGTTTAGTTCTAAGCACATTGTTGTGTAGTTCACAACCACATCTAACTCCACTACCAGGGAATCTGACACTCACTTCTGACCCCTACACACGTGTCATGTATAAACACACAAAGTACATATAAAATAAAAATAAATTAAAAAAAAGAAAATTTCTTACTGGCATGCCTATAGACCAATTAAATCCAGGCAATCCCTCACAGAGACCCCCTTTTCAGGTGATTCTATATTGTATCAACTTGACAAAACTAATCATCAGAGGGAAACCTAGATATGCACAGAGGAGGTAGAAGGGCCTGTATTCAGGTGGAAAGGAAGGAGAGGGTGAGGCAGGGCTGGATCTGGGTAGGCATTAATGATAGAAGGTCAGCATCTTTAAAAAAAATAGGCTGCTGCTGCTGATGGTGTGCAGGCGTGCACACACACACACATACACACACACACACACACACATGCACACACATAGGAAGGTCAGAGGACAGTTTTCAGCAGTTTTCTCTTCTTTTACCATGAGTTCTAAGGCTTGAACCCTTGTCTTCTGGATTTCACAGAAAGCACTTTTACATGCTGAACATTTTGGGAGGGGCTGGACCCGAGGGTCAGGTTTGTTTAGTTGCTATCTACTTCCCGAGAATCAAGTTGTATTTGTGGTCATGCTGGGAGCTCAGGCCTAAGTACCACCCAGTCTCTAAGGAGAGGCCCCACGTATTTGAAGTCCAGGGAGAAAATGTGGAAGGTCACGTTCTCCAAGATGTAAGAGCAAGTGTGTGTATGGAACAGAACTTCAGAGTCCAGATGGTGTGTGTTTTGAGTGCCAAATACAGGCACCCGACTCTACCCAAAGGAAAGAAGGGAGCCAAGGGAAGTGGCAGGAGCAATACTGTCATCTTGTATGGACAGTGAGGCCACGTGGAAGGGCTAGGAAGGGGCAGAGAGAGTAGAAAGGGCAGCAACTGTTTTCACAGAAGGATGGACAGGAAGTGGCAGCTGGCTCACAGGGATCCATCCTACGACTGCAGGAAGAGCTGAGGTGTGTGTGTGTGTGTGTGTGTGTGTGTGTTTCCAGAGACTCCCTTGGGACCCACTGATTCCAACTGTCCGTCCCCCCCTCAGGAATTATCTGCTTGGTCAGCATCTACGGGACCCACCACAACCCCATAGTGTGGCCTGACTCTAAGGTAAGTTCCTGCTTTTGTTGTCCCATGGCCATGGCTCCTTCTTAGGCCTGCTTGCAGGGACTGGCCCTGCTGTTACTCACTGACTCACTCAGTCCTTGTTAATTCACAAGGTCAATAAATAGTCACTGAGCACCTACTGTGTGTCACACTTCTGTGCTTAGCAGTGATAACCTATAACGACACACTGCGTATGCCCTCATGGACCTTAAAGTAAAGCTCACGACAACTAGCCAATAGATAAGATCATTTTGGGCATTGCTAAATGTTCTAAGGAGGTACAAACAGATGAGGTGGGAGGAATTACTCTCAAGAAATCCAGAGAGGCCCCAAAGACAAGGTAATGTTTGAACTGAGACCTAATGAGTATGAAGAACAGGCCTGTTCAAGGCTGAGAAGACATTAAGTGCAAAAGCCCTGAGGTAGAAAAAGAGCCTGGGTGCGTGACAACAGGGGACAGGCATGAATAGTTTGAAGTGTGTGTGATAGATTGGAACAAATGGCCCCAAGGTGTTCCAGCTATAGGGGTCCTCAGAGGTTGAGGTGCAGGTGGGCTGGATGGTTGGGACAGTCCTCAGACTCACCCAGGCAATCTTGTCTAGGTATACAATCCTTACCGTTTTGACCCGGACACCCCACAGCAGCGCTCTCCACTGGCCTTTGTACCTTTCTCAGCAGGTCCCAGGTAAGGACCCAAACTAACCCCAAACATGGGAGGGGCAGAGTCATTGTCGGATCAGGAGTGTGCCCCATGGAAGCAGGGACCAAGCGACACCCACAAGTAATTTTAGGCAACTCAAGTCCTTTCTGCTTCCCTAACTGAACCAAGAGGTTCCGAATCAGACTGCAATTCCGTCCTTGAGAACAGGGTACTCCTCCATTATGTCGGACCCCGGGTTCTGGACTCACATACTTCCAATAGCTCTGTGATGCTGTCATCATTCGGGTTCTACAGAGGAAGGAACTGAAGCTTAGATAAGGGCGCTCATCTGTCAGGATGCATTGGTAGTAGTAAGCTGTGTGTTAGGATTTGAACGTTTGACTCCATTGTTGCACATCCTAAGAATTCTTGAGTCTCATTTGAACCCTTCCTTCAGGAATTGCATCGGGCAGAGCTTCGCCATGGCAGAGATGCGTGTAGTCGTGGCGCTGACACTGCTGCGCTTCCGCCTGAGCGTGGACCGAACCCACAAGGTGCGGAGGAAGCCGGAGCTTATTCTACGCACGGAGAACGGCCTTTGGCTCAATGTAGAGCCTCTACCCTCACGGGCCTGAGTGCGCCCTTGCTCCGCGGATCCTGGGATTCAGGGATTCAGGCTCCGCCCGCTCAGGCCTAGATCACGCCTCCAATAGCATGGATCCGCCCCCAAGATATTGAGGGCGTTGACTACGCTCCTCGAAAGTACTGGAGGACAAAGCTTTGTTTGTAGAGGAGTATCTTGTTGGTGCTGACTTCGCCCCTCAGGACAAGACTCCACCCTTGGGATTTGATTCCACCCTCTGAGGTCGAAATTACGCTTTGAATTATTGTCACCGGCCCTCAGCTTGAGGGAATGATGCTAGGCCACGCCCCACTCGGGCCTAGGCCACGCCCCAGTCAGATTACCCTGGCCCTGCGGATTCTGATTCCTAGGCCCAGCTCACAGAAACTTGGACCTAAGACTCACCACTGGGGTTGTATCCTCTGGCTTTCCCTCTGCCTATGCCCAAGTTAGCTTCTAAATGGAGGATTTAGAAGCCGGAGTCTGAGGTTGCAGTCCTGAATCTTCAACATCCTTTCCCAAGACCCACAGCTCCATGAAAGGACAGTTCAAGCTCTCAGGATTTAGGCTGTTTGCTTTGTTGTTTTGTAAACCTGGGCCCTTGCAAGCCCCTTCCTTCTTGGTCACCGTCCCTTTGCTGAGTTTTCTCAATTTTAAGAGTGAGAGTAAAAGCAAGAGGATCCAAACACCGTCCATCTCATCCGGTCCTAGATTTGGAGCCCAAGGTGGGGAGGTGGGCCTCTTGACAGTCGGGAAGCAACTGGGACATACTTATTTGATCTGGAACTAAACTCAGGTTTTTTTTTGGGACAATTTGTGCTCCGTTTATTTGGTCAATAGATTGCATATTAATTCAATGTCTACTGGCATGGGGCCAGGCATCCAGCCCAGCCTAGTTCTTCCTTCTCATCAGAGAGGATCAGAAGTTGAACAATTATACCTGTGAATGATTATTCACAATGCATGCATGACACATGCTTCAAACATGAGACCCCTGGTTCTGGGTGAATGTGACAGAGGTATGGGGGGTGGAGGATCACGGGAAGTCTGAGGCTGAAGTAAGAGCAGAAGTTGAGTGGACTGTGGGAAGGGAAGAGTGTCCCAGGCAGAGGAACAGTGTCAGCAAAGGCCTGGGTTGGGAAAGAGCACAAAAAGTTCACAGCAGTTTTAGTGTCTGTTAAATGAGATAATCAGAAGTCATCCAAACCATGGAGCAATGCGTGGATCAGGTGCAAACACGCGGGAAGACAATTGAGCTCTGGCAAGAGTCATTCTATCTCAAGTTCAAGGCCAGCTAGGGCCAGGTGGACACCCAGTGTCCAAGAAAGCAAGGTCTAGGGATGTGTTGGGAATGGAGTGCTCACCCACCTCAGCCTGGGAAGAACACGGGAAGCATTAGGTCTCATCTGAATCTCATTACAGTAACTGTAACATCTGGGTGTGGGAGCAGACTGGAGGAAGGGTAGTGGGCAGAGAGCAACAGGGAGTCATGGAAGGTATGAGCAGGCACTGGGAAAGACATGGTCAGCCCGGGCTTCGTATCAATGGAATGACTCTTGCCACGACTCAGTTGTATTCCCACATGCCCTTGGTTAATAGCCACAGTTTGGATGACTCTGATTGTCTCATTTAATAGATGCTAAAACAGGTCTCAGAGGGGAGCAACTCACTCAATATCCTTATCTTGGGGTCTCAGCACAGATCCTCTGTCCAGCAGGTGCCTAGAGGATCTGCTAAACTGAATTTAATGACCGTGGCAGTGGCAGAGCTGCCTTGTGTCCTGGTGGCATGTGATGGGGTCGTCGGCTGATGTCCACTGTCCACGGTGTTTGCCGGCTGAGTAGTAAGCTTACAGACTTCAATCCTAGCCACTAGCTCTTACAGTGTCGCCAGGATGGAGGAGCTCCTACAAGCCCGTCATTCTCCAAAGACTTCTCAGTTTTTTTCATATGTAACCTTGTCCTCCTCCAGAGACATGACAAAACAAAACAATCACAAAAATTTGGTTTGGGAAGGCAGTATTTATGAGAGCTAATCCTGGTCAGGGCCTTTTCTAGAGGTGGCCTTGGGCAGCAGACTGCTCTTCTCTGCTCCTCAATTTTCCCTGGTACTGTGAGTCTTGCAGTATCATAAAGTTTGAAATTAATGAACCTCGTGAAGGTGAATAAATGAGAGGAGGAAGGGAGAGGTGGGGCCACAGTTCAAGCCACACCTTTATGCCCTCCTGCCAACACTCTTTCTTAAGGCAGGGTTTCAGGTGGCACCATTAGGCCTGCATATACAGTCTGTGTGATTGATGCTTTTAAGAGGAGGCTGGGGAGGAGGTTCCCTGTTTCTCTCATATGTGTGTAAGAGGCTCCCTCTGCTGGTCAGAGGCACCAGGCTATAAAGTTAATTCCTCCAAGAATTCTCATGTTTATGTGTGAATGCCCACAGATATGCTACATCTTATGTGCACTGGTGATCCTGAATGTGTCTAAGTGACAGCATGCACACATCTTAGTGTCTGTGTGTGTATATATGTAATATGTGTTCATGTGTTTGTGGCAAAGCAGGAAAAATACCATTCACTGTGCCTGCAACCTTCCACACCAGCTGTGCTTATGGTCAATGTCACAGCTCCATGCCCCAGTAACTAGCCTTGATCCTTGTTGTGCAGGCTCCACACTCTAGAGAGACACTGCCTTTGAAGCAGTACTGGGTCTTCACTGCATTGTAAACTTCCTTCACGTTGCCCTTGGCTCCCGTCTCTCTTTCCTACTCCACTTCCCCAGGAATGTTTCTGATGTTTCCTGGGATACCCTCCCAAAAAGATGCTTGGCAGTTGAAGCCTTGTCTTAGGATTGCTGCCAAGTAAAGTCTTTACCCTGGAATCCTTAGATCAGGATCTGCTGCTGGTGAGTTTAAACTAAGATACAGTGATGGCCCCTCCAGATCCTTTAGTGCTGTGGATTGGACTCCTCAACCCATGGAGATTCAGGGTCCTGGTACTCAGGTGGGCAAGGAGTCAGCAAGATGACAAACAGACATGGACACCAGAGAGAGTGCTGTATTCGAATGTAATGTCTCAAAGCGAGCATCAGACTTATAACCCAGAAGAAAAACAAGGAAGTTAGGTGATACATCAGCCAAGGTACATTGAGATGCATAATGACTCTTTACACAAAACAGAGAAAATGCATACATAAAAGGTAACAGGAACCAGGCAGTGTTTACAACTGAGATAAGATCAGTCCTATCTAAAGTCAACTATTCACAAGAGCCAGGTGAAAGTGCTAATATGCTCAGGTGTAATTCTGGTCTATTGTACAACCCACCACCAGGGGTTTTCCGCTCTAGCTAACCTTTTCTTGAATAATACAATTCTCTAGTTCCTCCTTAAACCACAACCCTCCTTCTTCCTAGACCATTGTAAATTCCTGCATATAGGAGTGACTCGGCTGTAATTCCAAGTTTACTTTGTTGAACTAGCCCTGAGAGTTTTAGCTCTTATCCAGTAAAATACTGCAAGAAAGCATGCAAGACCTTCCACACTATCGCAGGGACAAATCTGTTTATGGGGCACCAGAGACTCTCCAGGAGACAAGTTTCTGTAAAACTTTTTGCCTCAGGATTGTGGCCAAGCTTTTGGACTTGCCACGAAGACTTCACTGGAGTGGGTATGGCACTTTAGTCCTATTCTTGTATCCTGATTACCAAGGAGGTATTTGAGATCAGAGTATAGTTAAGTCTTAAACCCTGGAACAAATGACTGAAGTGCCTATTTGACATATCAAAGTGGGTCTGATCTCCAGGTTCTCTCAGCATCTCTCAGCCCCTACCTGTTACAGGATCCTTGCATACCCTGTTCCTACACTGAACTCTCTAGCCAGATGGTGGTAGTGGTGAATGGGTCGCTGGGTTGGGCTGTTTTTACCTATATAATCCAACCATTTTGGTTACCCAGCCCTTTTGTCCCTTTGCCCTCTTGGGTGTTGCACCTTGTTTCCTCTTGTAGTAGTTTGAATATGTTTGGCTCAGGGAGTGGCACTATTTGAAGGTGTGGCCTTGGAGTAGGTGTGTTACTGTGGGTGTGGGCTTTAAGACTCTCACCCTAGCTGCCTGGAAGTCAGTATTCTGCTAACAACTTTCAGATGAAGATGTAGAACTCTCAGCTCCTCCTGCACCATGCCTACCTTAATCTCACCTTGATGATACAGGACCGAACCACTGAACCTTTAAGCTGGTCCCAATTAAATGTCGTTCTTTTAAGAGTTGCCTTGGTCATGGTGTCTGTATACATCAGTAAAACCCTAAGACAGACACATAATTAACATTTTTAGTTTTATATTTTTTTGCTAACTTGATTATGTGTTTCTTGAACATCAACTTCATAGATGTCAATGCCCTGTGAAAACATCAAAATATTACTGTTGACTCTTTCTCTAAAGAACCAGTCCAGGGATGAAAGCTAACGCTCCTCTCCTTGACTCTGGCCAGTCCACATGACTTCCCGGATGTGGCATTTATATCATAGAAGGTCCACAGTTTCCTTCCAGTCCCACTACACTACAAGATCTTGACCCCAATAGACATGTTAAGAGGAAACCCAAGTAGCCACAAGGAGAGGCCTTGTCTGAAAGGCCATGAGATCCCCAACTGTTTGTCCACCATAAGAGTCAGCCATCTTGGAAATGGCTCCTTCCTATTCTGATGAGCTGCTTTGTTCAATAGAACATAGATAATACTGTTCAATAGAACATAGATAATACTGTTCAATAGATCACAGAATGCTAGCCCTACTGAGCCCTCCCCAAAGTATGAATTTCTACACGTATAAGCAATTTCCCCTAATCA
Source organism: Mus musculus (assembly GCF_000001635.26). Classification (NCBI taxonomy): domain Eukaryota; kingdom Metazoa; phylum Chordata; class Mammalia; order Rodentia; family Muridae; genus Mus; species Mus musculus. The sequence goes on from NC_000083.6 coordinate 32,497,303, forward strand.
CTACTTTTTTACAACCAGCCAGGGAGGGATGGAGGGAAAAGGAGGGGGTGTTTACCATACTACTTAACACATGGTTAGAATAGACAGAATGAAGCACGTGGTTAACACCTGCTTTATGAAAGATTGACGGCATAGGCACCAGCTATGATGCTGTGTCCTTTGGCACACAGTCAAGGAACTCACTGCTGAAAAACCCCCTCACAAGTTCTCTGACTCTTAGCAGGCTATTAGGAAAGCAATGTGCACCTGGCTTGGTGTAAGACAGACCAAGGTCAAAGCTGGGCTCTGCTAGTCATCAGCAAGTGATTCACACTTGAATGGAAAAAATAATAATAAAGAAAGGATATGTCTGCCCCTAGGTATGGTAGAGAAGGATGTTTATTGTAGATAAAAGGGAGAGCATAGCCAGAGGCAGAGATTTCTAAGAGTCCAGAATGAACATAATCTGACTGAGCTGAGCCATGTGAGCCATTCTGTTCATTTCTGAGCTGAGCTATTCTGTTCATTTTCTTGAACACGATGTGACTTCACACTTTTCTATGGGTAGATAACACTCCATTGTATTTATATGGTACATGTTCAATAAACACGTACCAAATAATAAACAACTCAACAGCTTCAGGAAGTCCTAGAAACTGACTAGATTCATCAGGCCCCCACCTTTTCCAAGCTGATGTAAGCTGTAAAAATAGTGGAGAGACTCTTTGACCTATTGAGTTACCTGCAAGTTGTACATGTAGTGAGCTTTAGGATTCCAGCTTTTTTTCGAGCTGTCATCCTTGTTAATAAAAGCTTTTGGTGATGCAGCTGGCTTTGAATCATCTTTGCTAGTGTAGGGAATCCTCACCCACACTTCCATAAGTTGGACTTTTGCTGCACCTTTATTCTGGTCTGTTGTTGGTTCCCTGTGTGGGATGAGTGAACATTTGTTTACATCTCCCCAGGAACAGTATCGCTCAACGACACAACACTTAATTTTTAAAATTAATTAATTAAATGAGTAGGAATGTTTTGCCCACATGTATCGTACAACCTGTGTTTCATGGGGGCCAGAAGAGGTCACCAGATCTCCTGGGACCAGTGTCACAGACAGCTGTGAACAGCTACATGGGTGCTGGGAATCAATTTCAGGTCCTCCACAAGAGAAGCCAGTGTTCTTAAATGCTGAGCTATCTCTTCAGTCCACATAGCACTTTTTCTTAAAAAGCAAGTTGCATATTTCCAATACATAATAGCTCAGAATAAATTTTGCACTACAAGATGGAGAAACGAGACTACAATAAGCCTGAAAGCCATCAAGAAAAGCAGAAAACCATCCGTATCTGGCACCTAGGGCTTATGATCAACTCATCTGGGCTCCAACAGTCCTGCCTCTTCAGCCCTGCCTGCTGAAGCTCACATAGACTCTTTCTTGGGCCAGTTTCACTGTGTGCCTGATGTTCTTCTCAGTGGCTATCCAATGGTTCTGTATTTCTAGCATCTTATGGTTTCTACTGGGGATTAGGCTTGATCTTCCCAGTTTTGAGCAACTGCATCTCACATCCATCTTGCAGGAAATCTTACCTGAATACACAGTGCTTGGCCTCAGAGGTTTTCTGGAATTTTGGTGTAAATCTTCACTGTTGCCACATTGAAGCTGCTAAGTTCTGCTGCCAGCTGGAGATATAATCTTAATTTCTTCAACTGCTGTGACCTCTGCGTGCCTTTGAGTTTAACCTTGGGGGGGGGGGAATCCCTCTAAGTGGCCATTTTGCAGTAGGAATCCCTTCAGCAATATTCCTCACATATGTGTGTGTGTGTGTGTGTGTGTGTGTGTGTGTGTGTGTGTGTGTGTGTGAATTAATGAATTAATTAAGTATGGCACACACAAGAAGGTCATAAGACAACATTGAGGTGTTAGCTCTGTCCATCCAACATGGGATCAGACATCAGGCTACTGAGCCACTTCACTGGCCCATGGATATATTGGAACCATTTATGGTTGGAGCCTTGTGGTAGGACATATCTTGTGGGTCCTAATGCAAAGCTGGGTGTTTCAGCTGCCCTTCTGTGTAAGCTGGAGTCCTAAAGGTGTAGGTTCCAACAGATGTGCTGGCAAGAAACTGCAATCAAACACATCCTTATGTAGGCCTCCAGCAGAAGGTGTGACCCAGATTAAAGGTGTGAACCACGACACCTGGATTTGGATCTTGCTCTGTCCCAGGCTGGCCTTGAACTCAAAGATCTGCTTTTCTCTGTCTCCTGGAATTAAAGGTGTATACTACCTTACCTGGGCCTAAGCTTTTCATGGCAACTATGCTTCAAGACCTGGACCACAGATGTGCCCTCCATTTCTGGATTGTAGTTCATTCCAGATGAAGTCAAATTGACAACCAGGAATAGCCATTGCACCTAGATAGCTTCCAAATAATTGAGACAAGGACCTATTGATTTATTCAACAAGCTTTAAGCACAGTACCACTGAGCAGATATTCCTAGACCTCTATGCTATCTTAGCTATTCCCCAGTCCCATGTCCTGAGTTACTTGTATTTAGTTTCTTCTTGGCTCACTTTGCTATAACTCTTTGTCATCATAGAGAACTCCCTTGGTGATTTTTCCTCATGGCAACCATCTTCTTCCCCTACTGCCATGGACCGGCCTCAGTCAGCTTCCCTCAATCAGCAGGAAATTAGGGTTCTGGACAGGTGGGCAAGGAGTTGTTGATGAAAAGGGTGACAAACAGACATGGACACAGAGGAGTATGGCATTTGGATGTAATTTTGTCGAAGTTAGCATTAGTTTTATATAATACAGAAAACAAAGGAGTAGGGTGTCACAGCAGGCAAGGTACATTGAAGTTATCTGACACAAAACAGAGAACCGCCTTCAAAGGGCTGGCAGGAACCAGGCAATGTTTACAGTTAAGAATTAAAAGCAGCCCTGCCTAGAGTCAGCTAATGACAGGGACCAGGAGATGATTTCACACTGTAGTCACAATTTATGCTGTTCCTTTGAGCCTTGTGAAAGCCTGCACCAGGGGGTTCTGCTCTAGCAGACCTTTTCATGAATAATGCAGTACTGTAATTCCTCCTAAGTATCTGTAGGGAATCTCCATTTGTCAGAAGAGCTCACCAACTTTCTTCTAATATACAATGTAGTCTGCCATACCTGACTGTAATGAAGATTCTAAGTATACTTTGCTAAGCTTGCCCTGAGATTTCTAACTCTTATCCAGTAAAATACTGTAAGAAAGCATGCAAGACCCTCCACAATATCGAAGGGACAAATCTGGGGCATTCTAGCTATGGGAATGCCAAGGTTCCAGGAGGCTAAGTTTCTGTGAAACTCTTTGCCTCGGGACTGCTTCCAGGCTTTCTAGGCCTGTCACATGAGTCACTACTGGAGTGGATGTAGCACCCTACCTCATGACCCTTCTTCTCCTGAACCTCTGTCGCAGTGAACTCCTTCTACCTCACTCTTCTCCCCAGTACCCTTAACTGGGATCAGAAGTCCAGTCTTTCTATGTCCAGCCTTTCATTAACCATTTAGAGATAATTGGGGAGCATTCTTTACACCGCATTTATTCAGGAGATTCTTCAATATTCATGACAATGTCATGCCCTGACTTGTAGGCATAATGTTACTATACCCCGTGTAAAGATTATTCTTGTATTATTCAAATGCTGACTTCTGTGCTCCCATGTCTGGTTGCAATCCTTATTCTGAGAATTTCCTGCCTCAATATCATGTAAACATTGCTTCCTAATTATTCCCTGATTGGTCAATAAAGAAGTTGACCAGCCAGTGCCTGAGTAGAGGAGAGAATAGGACCGAATTTCCTTACAGGTAGGGAAGGGGAAAGAAGAGAGAGAAAGTGGGGATTAGTCACAGGAAGAGAGTCTAGGAGACATCATGAGAAAACATCTGGAGCCCAGAGAGCCAGATTAGTAATAAAATGCAAGTATCTCAGGAATTTTGTTTGGAAGGTAGCCAGGTTAGTTTAGAGGATTAAAATAGACTTAACACTGCTCAGTTGTTGAGCTCTTAAAGCTTGTTACATAAATATAACAGTTTAGTCTCAATTATTTGGGAGCTAGCTGGGTTAAGAGGAAAACTGCACGGCATTTCAGAAAGCCACTAACACAGAAATAAATCTCGGGGCACAGAAATCAGCATTTGAATACACTGCACAAGACCGTACTCCAGCATTTCTCTAAACTCAGCTTCTCAGAATACGGCAGAGCATAGCCAGATTCTTTGACAAATGTCTTACTCTTCATTTCACTAAATGTGTTTTGCCTCCATGTGTGTCTGGGTACCACATTCATGTCTGCTGCCTGTGGAAGTCAGAAGGGGGCCCTGGATCTCCAAGAACTGGAGTTATAGTCAGTTGTGAACTGCCATATGGGTGCTGGGAAGAACAACCAGTGCTCTTAACCAGAGAGCCATCTCTCCAGCCCTGTAGCACGATTTTTTATCTTGTTACAACAGGAATGACCTCCAGCCCAGTTCCCAAGAGAGTCTGATCCCTGCTGAAACCTCATGAACTGAGCCTTCACTGTCCACATATCAGCACTCTAGTGCCCAAACTCCTACCATCTTGGCCCCCCACTCCTTACTTACCATATTCTAGAGCTTTTCTAGATGGACGTTCAAAATTCCTCCTCATCCCTCTTGCAAACCAGGCCCAAAGCCTGTGAGCCACACAGTCATATTGATCACAGCACTGACTTTGTTCTCAACACCAGTTTTGCATATTGATTACTTTTCTTACTGTGACAAATACCCAATGAAGGCAACTTCTGGGAGGATGAGATATATACAGTTCAAGCGTACAGACCTTCATGGTGAGGAAGTTCTGGTATCTGAAGTCAGCACATAGGGAGAGGGATAAATGCTGCTTTTCATCTTGCTTCTTCCTTTTAATGCTTTTAATTAGCATGTATCAAACCTGCATAACAATGGCTTTCTTTTGGACATTTCATACACTTATAACACATTTTGACATAATCACCCTCTGTTACCTGCTGTTGGTATCTGCATGTCTCATTTATTCCCATGTCTAGCTCATTTCTTTTCAACTTTTATGTCTTTAAAGTTTACGTATTTCTTGGTGTAGCATGCACATGGCAGGCGAGCAGATGTCAGAAGACAACTCGCGGGAGTCAGTTCTTTCTACCACAGGGGCCCCAGGCAGTGAACTTGGCTCGTCAGTTTTGGCAGAAGGCACCTTTACCTGTAGAGCTGCTTTGCTAGCCTTTCACATCTTTGTGTGTGTGTTTAAATGAGTTTTATCATGGTTGCTTGCAGAGGCACTGGTGAGGGGCTATTTATAGAAGTATGTGCATATTACGATAGCTCGTGTACATTACCCATAGCTATGCCACTGAAGAAAAATGTCTTCCTCTCCCAGCAACCATTAACCAATAGATCACTAGGAAGGGGTGAAACATTGTGACTCTCTTCCGCCTAATGGGAGAATTTGGCAGGCCTAATTTTGGACAGGTCTTAGGCAGGTAATCATAGCTGCTGTGAATTCAAGAGTAGCCTTGGAGAAAGCATATCACAACGCTCCATTCCTGCCTCTTACAACTTTCTGGCCCTTCTTCCATAATGTTCTTCGAGCCTTGTGGGAGGTGGTATAAATGCCTAGTTTATGAGCATCCAACAGTCACATATTATTATAATCACTTTGACCAATTATGAACATCTGCAAATGCTATTAAAAAGAAGCTTCCCTGGCCAATGTTGAGAATAGCATTAACCTGAAGCATTAACCTGTAATGTCTAAATAAACATTAGAAAGCAGTTTGCTGGGCTGGGCATAGTACTGTATACTCTGTCCTGGTTAGTTTTATGACAACTTGATATAAGCTAGAGTCATGTGGGAAGAAGGACTCTCAATTGAGAAAATGTCCTCATCCAGATTGCCTGTAGGCAAATCTGTAGGGCATTTTCTTGATTAATAATTGATGTGGGAGGGTGCCACCCCTGACCCAGTTGCCCAGTGGCCCAGTGTTGTGTAAGTAAGCAGGCTGACCAAATCATGAAAATCAAGCCAGTAAGCAGTGTTCTTCCACGCCTTCTGCTTCAGTTCCTGTCATGACTTCATTCAGTGATGGATTATTACCAGGAAACGTAAGATGACATAAACCCTTTCCTTCCCAAGTTGCTTTTGGTCATGGTGTTTTATCATGACAATAGAAATCCCAACTAATACACCCCCAAGGATCTATGACCTCCATAGCCACAATTCCATAGGGTTTTGATGGGTTCAGCTTACATCATCAGACATGAATTCCTTCTCATGGAGTGGATTTCAAAACCAAAACAGAAAGAAGGTAGCTACCCCCATAACAGACTTGCCACTATTGCTCCAGTGCATATGCCTCGCCTACTCAGTTATTGATCTAGCACACTGTCTTAGTTGTTTTTCTGTTGCTCTGATAAAGCACGTGACCAAGGCTACTTGGTCAAAGGAAAAGGGGGAGTGGAAAGGTCAAGGAAAAACGTTTATTTTAAATTATAGTTCTAGAGGGTTAGAGTCCACAATGGCAAGAGAAGCATCGTGGAGTGTGGTAGACATGGTGGCTGGATCAGTAGCTGAGAGCTCATGTGTCAAACTGCAAGCACAAGGGAGAGAGAGAACAAGCTAGAAGCAGAGGAGCCTTTTAAAGTCCCAAAGACTGGCCCCAGTTATATATTTCCTTCAGCAAGGCTGCACAAAGCCTCCCCCAAAAGCACTACCAGCTGAGGGTCAAGTGTTCAAATGCTAATACTATGAGGGACACTTTTCATGCAAACCCCTACAATCCACTGAGTCCGCAGGTGAGTAGGACTGTTGAAGATTCTTCTCCATCATCCGAAGAGCAATTCCACCTGGATGAAGGTTACCCAGTGGGGAAAAAGCTTCCACTTTAGTTCTAACCTGAACTTCCTCTTTTTCATTTACCTTGGAACCCCAGAACAGAGAATGGTGCAGCCAACATTCAAGGCGAGTCTTCTATTCTCAGCTAAACCTTTCTGGAAGCCTTATAGACACACTCAGATGTCTGTTTCCATGGTAGTTAAGTCAAGGAGATTATCTAGGTTCACCATCACCATAACTAAGATACCCTTTGGGATGGTTAGTGTTACTTGCCAACTTGACAAAATCTAGAATCACCTAGGAGATGGGCCTTCGGCAGGCTTGTGGTCTGCTTCAGAGAAAGTTCCATAAGCTGCTGAGAAGCATGAGTATTCTGGTGTGTTTAGATGGAATGTTCTGCAAATGACTGTAAATTCCGTTTCATCAATGATGCCATTTAATTCAGATATTGTAAGAATGTAATGTTAGGCCCTGTGGTGTGGCCATGGTGGCAGTTCAGATCTTTGTGGGTTTGAGGCCAGGACTGATCTACAGAGCTAGTTCTAGGACAGTTGTTTGGTTTTGGACAAACCAAAACCAAAACCAAAACCAAACAACAACAACAACCCCCCCAAAACCTAAAACCATAGTCTCAACACACACACACACACACACACACACACACACAAAGAATGTAATGTTAGAATCCAGCTGCTGTTCAGACTGTAATACCTTATGGCCTGCCCCTTCTTCCCACAGATATCAACAGGCACCCCATGAGGACACTGCCTCTTAATCTAGATTGAACTGAGGTTGTCTGGCTTGTGTTGACTATGGTGGTAAGAGCTTTTTACCCACGGAAGCATCTCACCGGGTTATGAGTGACTTCTCTATTCTTTCTCACTAGTTTTCATTTGAAGATTCTTTTGTCAGATGATAGAACAGCAACACACTTGCTTGCTTGTGTTCTAGGTCCATTTCCTTGGCATACCCTTAAAAGTCTGTGAACTAACATTTTATTTATTTGTGTGTGTGTGTGTGTGTGTGTGTGTGTGTGTGTGTGTGGGCACACGTGCCTGTCATGCCATGGGTGTGGAGGCCAGAGGACAGTTTGCAGGAGTCAATTCTCTCCTTTCATCATGCTGGTCAGTTCTATGGAGCAGAGTGAAGCTGTTAGTCTTGGCTGCAGGTGCATTCACACTGAGCCATCTTCCTGTCCCCTGAGATAGCTTAGCGTCCTTTCACCCTGAGCTAGAATCTTATCTGCCTCTTGTAGTGAGATATTTCTTAGAAGCAGCAGATCCATGCTTGTGCCTTTATCTGGGGTGCAGTTGAGACTGAGAACACCCGAGTTATTGAAAGGTGTTTGTTGATTCCTGCAATTTTGTTGATTTTGTTTTCCTCCTTCTTCCTCTCTTGCTTTAATAATATTCTAGTGTGTTTTATTTATTTATTTATTTATTTCCTGGACTTTGTGGCCTGATTTCCCCCTCTTCAGCCTGAAGGATTCTATCAAGCATCTTCTGTAGAGCTGGCTCAGTGCTCATAAATGCCTTTGTTCTATTTTTACCGCTGATAGTTAAAAAAAATGTCCTTCTTTATGACAGACAGCTTTTCTGGATGCAGCAGTCTGGGTTGGCAGTTATAGATATCTTTTACGGCTTGAAGTCCGTCACTTGCGCATCCTTGGGCTTTTACCCTTTCAGTTGAATGAATAATAGTGTTATTCAGATGGGCCTGCCTTTGTATTGTGAATGGTGTTTTTCTCTTGGAGCTCTCAACGTGGTGCTGCTGACCCGGAGCCCACAACCCCCTCTCTCTTCTCGCCTGCCTGGATTTCCCCACGACTGGCGGCTCAGCTTGACCCCTCCCACCTACTTCCTAACTGAACTCTGGTCCCTCAGCTGGGAGTTTTAATCTTCAGAATCTCTTTTAGTCCGTTCCAGCACGGCCGGATTCTTTGTTTCTGGAAGTCTTGTCTCCACTCGGAACCTGGATTACTTGGAGGGAGAATTCTGCCAGGTTGTGCAGCTGGTAGGCAGAGGCTCGGATCCTTTCAGTCCGAACTGGAAAACACTGCCTGCTGCCCTCTAGCCTGCAGGTCCTCAGAGGACCTGCGGAGCCTAGTGAGAACGGGACAGATTGTAAACTTTGGGTCTCTAGACACCTTTGTCTTGGTTCAGATGGAAGGTGTTGAATCCTGAGGACCCTGCTTGCCTGGACATGTGACCCTGGATTGGCTCCAATTGCTTCGGGTTGGCCCCGCCCCCGCCCCGCCCCCGCCCCCGCCCCCCGCATTTTGATATTCTACCCAGGCTGGGAGGAGGGCTCTGGGCCACCGAGGGATTGGCTCAGTCCAGCTCATCGTCCTGCTCAGCCGGTAGCCAGGATCAAAAACATTTCCAGGGAAGAGCGGACGTTTCTGGGACGCATTACTCCTGAGAAAAGGTGCCGGACTTGGGACACACGGAAGGCCCCTACTGAACAGTGGAAGCTCTGTTACAGCTGGGGTGGCTCTGCAGGCAGGCCTGATTTCCCAGTTACTACGCTACATACCTGTGCTTCAGTCTAGGCCAACGCAGACTATAAACAGATCCTATCTGCCTCTCTCCTGCCTGATTCTCTGTCTCTCCGTAGCCCTGGGTGTCCCTTTTCCTTCCTGTGTTCTAGTCCTCTAAGTCACCATCTCTGTCCAGTGACCATGGAGGGCCACCTCTGTCTCCTGGGCCTCAGGATCTCACTTCTGGCCTATCTTTCTTGCAGGATGCTACAGCTGGGCCTGTCCTGGCTGGGACTGGGGCCTGGAGCTGCCTTCCCATGGCAACTTCTGCAGTTGGTTGGGGCCTCCTTGTTCCTGGCTCGAATTCTGACCTGGATTTGTGCCTTCTATGACAACTACTGCCGTCTCCGCTGCTTCCCCGAGCCCCCTTCGCGGCACTGGTTTTGGGGTCACATGAGCATGGTGAGTGTGGCAGCAGGTAGGTCTGGTGTGTCAGGAAAGGCTCTTAGGAACCTGGGAGTCGTGAGAGGGTGGAGAGGTGAGGGAGGGAGGCTGAGTGAGTCTCTATCTAGTCACATACCCGGCATATCTACTCCTGGCCTCTGTCTACACCACGTTTTGAGGCTTTTTTCTTTTTTGCCCTTTCTCGTTCCCAGCTAACTTCGGATCACATTCTGATAAGAACTCATGTTTTAAGATCTCTTTCTGTTGCTTGTTCAGTCCTGTTCTGTGTTGTTAGTGCCCCCCACCCCACCCCACCCCAGGATAGGTTGAGGGAGCAGAGCTCTCCCCCTCAATGTGCTATTTCACTTAACGTTGTTGGAGTTGAGCCTTTCTAGTGGAATAAATTGGGTATGCTCCTTTCTTAGCCCATCTCTGCTGGCCAGAGTCTCTTGAGGGACAGCGATGCTGAATGGCAGAAGTTGACATCCCTCCTCTCCAATTTTTAAAATTCTTTCTCTCTCTCTCTCTCTCTCTCTCTCTTTCTTTCTTTCCTTTCTTCCTTCCTTCTTCTTCTTTCTTTTTTTAAATGAGATTTATTATATATTGTATATAATATATAAAACATATAATATATTTTTATATATTTATTATATATTATATAATATATAAAATATATAATATATATATATTATATATTATATATATATTTTATATGTATGTATCTTGCCAACATTGGTGCTTGTGTACCATGTGTGTGCCTATTGCTCAAAGAGTTCAGAAGAAGGCATTGGATCTCCCAGAACTGGAGTTATAGGTGGCTGTGAGCTACCTTGTAGGTTTTAGAAATCAAAACCATGTCCTTTCCAAGATTAACAAGTGCCCTTAACCTCTGAACCATATCTCCAGCCCCACCAATTCCTCCCCTGTCTTATCTAACTCTTCCTCCTCAAAAATGTGTCAGAGGACTCCATTGTCTGAATTAGGTCAGAGTTGAGCACTCTGTTTTCCTCTGTGGTATTGAGGTGACACACTGACTGTCTTGTGCTCCCTAGAAAATGAAGGGTTCCACTACTAGGCCAGCCACTTTTCCTATTTTTCCAGAAGGCACCACTGTGGCCTCTCCTGTATGGCTACACATCCTGGAAAGACTTCTTACTCATATCCAGTGCCCTTTGCTTCAGACCTTCCTACGGCCAGAGCCACATTTGGCACTTCAGGGTCACCTATAAGGGTACCACCTCTAGTGGCCTGGATTCCCATGCCGCTTTCTCTCCACAGCCCTCTTTTCGTCCAGCTTCCCAGTTTGCCTTCTCTCCTGTCATATCTCCTTTTTTCTCTCCCAGTCCAGGAGCTTCCTTCCAGTTACTCTGTATTAGGCAGGGCTTTCCAGATTAATAGAACCATCTACATCATGCCATTTTGTTACTTGAATGGTGTGCAGCCAGTGGGCTGAGGAATTCAGTAGTCATGGCTCTCAGCATGTTGGTGAGGCTGGGGACCAGTAGCTACTCCAACCTCAGAGATGGATACCGCAGCTGTTCTAACCTGTTGCTGAAGGCCTGGAAGAATCATGGAGCATTTCTGATCTCCTATCAGAAGCTGAGTTCTGATGAAGAAGAAGCACACTCATTGTCAGGAAGTGAGGGCCCAGGGTTTGACCTCAGACTTCTTTATATCTTGGCTACCTGCTAGAAGGTGATGCCCATCGACAGCGAGGGTCTTCTCCTCTTTCCAAGAAACTTCCTCACCGGCTCACTCAGAGCAGTTTCTCTTAGTTAATTCCAGATCCTGCCAAGTTGACAGTGAAGACAAATCACCTGAAACCCACCTGTTGTCAACGTGACACTCATCTGTATCTCTTGTGTCATGCTGAATCACCAATGAAGATAATAATAGAGTTTCAACTCCACCTAAGATGATTTAAGTTATCACACAAAGACAACGCTTATATTTCCCCTGAATAGATGACAAAGCCACTTGAGGAATGCCGAACTACGGATGTTATTTCAACCAATGTTACATTACATGGTAAAGTGATAGGAGAAAAAGAAACCCAAATATCTGTGTTTGTGTACAAACATATCATTAGCAAAACAGAACAGAAACATTCATGATAATTATAATATTTGTTTCTGTAACTGATTGTATGGTCTTAGCTGGCATTCTCTCTCTCCTTTAAAGATTTATTTATTTATTTTATGTATGTGAATATATTGTTGCTGTTTTCAGACACACCAGAAGAGGACGTCTGATCCCATTACAGATGGTTGTGAGCCACTGTGTGGTTGCTGGGAAGTGAACTCAGGACCTCTGGAAGAGCGGTCAGTGCTCTTAACCACCGAGCCATCTCTCCAACCCTTAACTGGTATTCTTAACTGTGTTCCTCAACTATACATTCTGTATTTCTTCTACTCTCAGCAAACATCTCTTAAGGCCTTGGCTCTTTCTCTGGACAGATGAGCCGTAACTTCATCCGTGAAGAACTGTTATCATTCTGTTTGCGTTGCATTGTTGGAGTTTCCTGTTACCTTAACCACAGAACATGGTAACACGAGATGCCCTAAAAGATCTTCTACCCTCTATGTACATGTCATGTTTCATCTCAACACCAAGAGTGCTCAACTTTGACCCAAGTCAGACAATGGTGTCCTCTGACACAAAATCTTCCTTCTATTGTGGAGAAGCAGCCCACCTTTCCTTTGGGCATTTGGATCAGTTTCCCCTGATAACACAATAACACATCTCTTAGCATGTTGATTTGAAGGAATAGGGAATCTAAGATGGCTGAAGGGAAGGCTTAGGTTCCCACTCAATGGAGTATTTATTATGTCTCTTGGCAGAAGCAGCTTCCCATATGGAACTAAATCTTGTAAGTCAGCAGAACATAAGTTTGTGTGAACAAGAAAGAAAAATTTTGCTAGTGGGTCCCTAGAGGTGATTAGGCATTGTATCATTCTCATTTCCATCTCTTGCATAATTTTTGAACTATAAATCCTGGTTATAGAATAAACAGTGCCACACACACACACACACACACACACACACATATATATACACACCAGAAGTAGTCCTCTTAAAAGGCTCATCCCACTCTTCTTTCCAGCCATCTGCTTCAGGATGGTAGGAGATAGGAAGACCACTGAATCCCACAAACATGAGCCCACTACCTCAGTTCAGTGGCTGTGAAATGAGTTCCTTCATTAGCAGCAAAATTATGTGGGGTGCCCTGCTGGTGGATAAAGAATTCTGTAAGTGACTAGATGACAGTTTTGTCAGAAGTGTTACACGTAGAAAAGGCAAATCCATAATTAGAATAAGTTTCTATTTCAGTAAGAAAAATGCACGTCCATTCCATGATGGGAGTGGTCTAAGCTAGTCAACCTGCCTCAGGTCACTGGCTGGTCTCCCCAGAGAACAGTGTCATATTCTTTTCTCTGTTGGTGGCAGATCTGGCACTTAGTGGTAGCTATAAGTAGATGAGCCTTGGTGAGTGGAAGCCTGTGTTGTTGAGCCCATGTATAACTTCCATCCCTGCCACCTTGGACACTTTGGTCATAGACCCACTGGTCAATGGCAGTGATAGCTGGGAAAAGATATTAACTACAGTGCACAGTGCAAGAACCCTATCTACTTGGTTACTGAAGTCTGCCTTTGCTGAGATCACCTTTTGCTGAGTGGTTACATGGGACACGAGTATCTTCACATTGGAGAGTTTACCACATTCCCTTTCCCAAAATGTTTTTCTAGTTTTTTTTTTTTTAATGCATTGTCTTTCATGGCTTTTATTACAATGAAATGAAATTCTGTCTGAAATTTTTCTACAAACAATTTTACTTACTTGATTATATTCATAAGCTGACTTGGAGAACTGTCATAGGCTATAAATAGAAATAATAGGTGCAGTATCAAATATTTGTACAACATGAGAGTAGGCAAGAGGAAAATGTAGCTGTCCAAGCTGAATTGGCATAGGACTGACAAACTGTAAAGCTCTCATATATTTTTTGTTTAGGCTGTTTCTGACCTTTATGTTTTTTGTTTTGTTTTGTTTTGTTTTGTTTTTTTTTTAATTAGGTATTTTCCTCGTTTACATTTTCAATGCTATTCCAACGGTCCCCCATACCCACCCCCCCCAATCCCCTACCCACCCACTCCCCCTTTTTGGCCCTGGCGTTCCCCTGTACTGGGGCATATAAAGTTTGCAAGTCCAATGGGCCTCTCTTTGCAGTGATGGCCGACTAGGCCATCTTTTGATACATATGCAGCTAAAGACAAGAGCTCCTGGGTACTGGTTAGTTCATATTGTTGCTCCACCTATAGGGTTGCAGTTCCCTTTAGCTCCTTGGGTAATTTCTCTAGCTCCTCCATTAGGGGCCGTGTGACCCATCCAATAGCTGACTGTGATCATCCACTTCTGTGTTTGCTAGGCCCCGGCATAGTCTCACAAGTCTGGGTCCTTTCAGCGAAATCTTGCTAGTGTATGCAATGGTGTCAGCATTTGGAAGCTGATTATGGGATGGATCCCTGCATGTGGCAATCACTAGATGGTCCATCCTTTCGTCACAGCTCCAAATTTTGTCTCTGTAACTCCTTCTATGGGTGTTTTGTTCCCATTTCTAAGAAAGGGTAAAGTGTCCACACTTTGGTCTTCGTTCTTCTTGAATTTCATGCGTTTGGCAAGTTGTATCTTATATCTTGGGTATCCTAAGTTTCTAGGCTAATATCCACTTATCAGTGAGTACATATTGTGCGAGTTCCTTTGTGATTGGGTTACTTCACTCAGGATGATACCCTCCAGGTCCATCCATTTGCCTAGGAATTTCATAAATTCATTTTTTTTAATAGCTGAGTAGTACTCCATTGTGTAAATGTACCACATTTTCTGTATCCATTCCTCTGTTGAGGGGCATCTGGGTTCTTTCCAGCTTCTGGCTATTATAAACAAGGCTGCTATGAACATACTTTCTAGTTTTTTAATCACACCCCTTTTTAAGAACCCTGCCATGCAGCCAAATCATTTGGTCCAAGAAGCAGTATATAATTGTAGGTTTGATCATCTTCTTTTCCAAGCTAAAATATGACTGTACACACTTTGAAGATTTTCCAACACTAGTTCTTTAGGATTGTCGGAGAAAAGCTGTGATGTTGCACCTGTCCTCTTCTGGGTGGTGCTTGTATAGCATGCGGAGACATTTGTAAATGCCCAGACTTCTGGTTAACGGATCATAGGGCAACTTCATGAGACTGTAAGTGCATGCTTAGGAACAGAAAGTATTATAACAGGAGGAGCCATAGGCATTTTGGAATCTTTAGTAATTTGCTGGGCTTTCATTACCTGTGTAGTCTTGGTCCCATAAATATATACATATGTGTGTGTGTGTGTGTGTGTGTGTGTGTGTGTGTGTGTATGTACACACATATACATGCATGCATGTGTGTGCACTCAGGCACATACACACACACACACACACACACACACACACACACACTCCAGTGAAAGCACAAGTTCTTTAGGAGTCCTGTTCACCTTTTCACTATGTCCTGCATTCCTGGGGCCTACTGAGACTTGAATCTGGTGGTGAGGGTACATCCCAGTTGACATCCGAGATACCTTGCTTGGCATGTCTTTCAGGAAAGGCCATTCTTGGTTTCATAGACAACACAGTATTAACTTTTCCAGGAAAAGATGAAGAGGGAAATAGTTCAAGGAGTGGAGTTGGGTACATATTTGCTATTAAATGTGGGGAGACCTCTTTCTCGGGTAAAACATACCAGATTCTGAGAGTTCTATGCTCTCGGGTCCTCTGTGCATCTCCATCTCAAGTTATAGTGTCTTACTCTTCACCAAACTGTGCCCTCACATTGATTGTTGCCACTCTTTGACCTGAAGTTGCATTGTAAGTCATTCAGTCTTATGACAAAGGCTTGTGCTCAGCTTCAGCATCGTCAGGCCTATGATTGCTCAAGATAGAAGTCTCTTTTAGGGCCAGGTGGTAGTGGTTCATGCCTTTAATCCCAGAACTCAGGAGGCAGAGGTAGGTGGATTTCTATGAGTTTGAGGTCTACAGCCAGCTACACAATGTTCCACCAGAAAGGCTACACAGAGAAACCCTGTCTTGAAAAAAAAAAAAACAAAAACAAAAACCAAAAAACAAAACAAAAAAAAGAACAAGAAAAACAGATTCTCTCCTAGGACACACTTACAAGTTTTTAGATGGTCTGTGAAGATCTGGAGCCTGGCTGGGCAGTGGTGGCGCACGCCTTTAATCCCAGCACTTGGGAGGCAGAGGCAGGTGGATTTCTGAATTTGAGGCCAGCCTGGTCTACAGAGTGAGCTCCAGGACAGCCAGGGCTACACAGAGAAACCCTGTCTTGGAAAGAAAAAAAAAGAACTGGTGCCTGGAAGTTAAACTCATTTTATTTTCATTTGCTGTTTTATCCAGAAACATTGAACACAACCAGCCAGGATTGTTATATTACTTACTTTCCCAGAAATGTTCAGAAGTTTTATGTAGAGAGTCATTACCTCCCTTGCTTCTTGTTGGGAACTAAAAAGGGGGTCCTGGGGAAGAGGGAGGAGGAGAAGACCCACAACCCACCAGAGTTTTACCTATTCTCTGGTCTGTCAGGTGTGGGAGGGCTGCTATCTACCTTCCACTCATCCCTGGGTGGGCATTCAAGCCTCTGACCCACTCTTCAGGGGGTGGCCAAGAGGCAGCCCTACCCGGGATTCCCAGAGCTACTTTGCTAAAGCCGCCAGGGTTATAGGAGAGAGGGATGAGGAAAGAGGTTCCCAACACCTTCGAGAGTGAGTGCAGCGGATCTTGCCTGGAGCACAGGAAGGCCTTCTAACAGGAGATTAGAAACAGCTCATTAGGAGAAAGCCTGTCCCATCCTCCAAGCACAGTGGGCCTTGATGAGCAGAGACTCTCTATGGTTTAAGAGCTTTATTATAGAAAGGCAGGGGGAAAGAGAGAAGGCAGGGGGAAGGCTAGAGAGAAAGAGAGAGTAAGAGGGAGAGAGGAGAGAAGAGAGAGAGGAGAGAGGGGTGAGAGTGAGGGGTAAGAAGTAAGAGAGACAAGTAAGAGAGTGAGGTGGGGGCAGAACAGCCCTTTTTTTACTTTACTGTTATATTACTTACTTTCCCAGAAATGTTCAGAAGTTTTATGTAGAGAGTCATTACCTCCCTTGCTCCTTGTTGGGAACTAAAAAGGGGGTCCTGGGTCTGGTCTTTACTGTTGCTAGGTAACTGGGGAGGAGTTTAGCTTGAAGGTCAGAAGCTTGGGACATTGTCTACATGACTTCTAGCCATGCTTCTCTTGTGGGGTCTGTGGGGGGCGGTAACTTATGCAGGAGCCAAAGTTCCAGGAGCATAAGGGAACGCCTACCATGTCATGAAGGTGAATTAATCACCCTTCGGGGTTCAGACCTCCACTCAACTGGAGACCAGCCTGCAATTCCCCACAGCTCCTCACAGTGGGTGAATCAGGAATATTGAGTGCATTTATCTTGCATAGTTCTTTAAGCAGGTCACACCATTGGTTTTCAGTGTTTTCTAAACCACCAAGCCTTCAAGCAATTGTAGTAGTTATTTTCTGTCTCTGAGAAAACGCCATGACCAAAAGCAACTTTAGGAAAGTTCCAGGGGGATAGCATACATCACAGTGGGGACGGCCTGATGGGAGGAGCAAGGAGGAGAGAGAGAGACAAAGAGAGAGAGAGAGAGAGAGAGAGAGGCAGAGAGAGAGAGACAGGGAGGCAGAGAGAGACAGAGGGAGAGACAGACAGAGAGACATACACACAGAGAGACAGAAATAGAGACAGAGGGAGAGAGAAAGAGAGACAAAGAGAGACACACAGAGAGATAGAGACAGAAACACACAGAGACACACAGAGACACACAGAGAGGGACAAGGACAGAGAGACAGAGGGAGAGAGACAGAAAGACAGAGAGAGTCAGAGAGACAGAGAGAGAGAGGCAAAGAGAGAGAGACAGAGACACAGAGAGAGACAGAAACAAAGAGACAGAGACAGAGAGACAGAGAGAGGAAGTAGAAAATGTTATAAACCCTGCCCTGGTGATGTATTTCCTTCAGCAAGGCTCCACCTCCTAAAGGTTCCATAACTCCCCCAAGCAGCACCAGCCCCTGGTGATCCAGTGTTCCAATAAATGAACTTATATGGGACATTTCTCATTAAAACCACGACAGCAACTTTAGGTTTCGTTGAATTGCAGAATTAGTGTCAGATTCCAATAACCCACTAGACAGAGATATCCTTATAATTCTATTTCTTTTTTTCTTTTTCTTTTTCTTTTCTTTTTTTTTTTTTTTTGAGACAGGGTATACTGGCTAGTTTTGTGTAAACTTGACACAGGCTGGAGTTATCACAGGGAAAGGAGCTTCAGTTGGGGAAGTGCCTCCACAAGATCCAGCTGTTAGGCATTTTCTCAATTAGTGATCAAGGCGGGAGGTCCCCTTGTGGGTGGTACCATCTCTGGGCTGGTAGTCTTGGGTTCTATAAGAGAGCAGGCTGAGCAAGCCAGGGGAAGCAAGCCAGTAAAGAACATCCCTCCATGGCTTCTGCATCAGCTCCTGCTTTCTGACCTGCTTGAGTTCCAGTCCTGACTTCCTTGGTGATGAACAGCAGTGTGGAAGTGTAAGCTGAATAAACCCTTTCCTCCCCAACTTGCTTCTTGGTCATGATGTTTGTGCAGGAATAGAAACCCTGACTAAGACACAGGGTTTCTCTGTATAGCCCTGGCTGTCCTGGAACTCACTCTGTAGACCAGGCTGGCCTGGAACTCAGAAATCCACTTGCCTCTGCCTCCCAACTGCTAAGATTAAAGGCATGAGCCACCACCTCCCAGCATAATTCTATTTCTTTAGAACCACTCTTGGCAGCACAATTTGCACTAGTCAAGGTTCTCTACAGGAACAGACTCAATACAAAGTATTTATATTTTAAAAGGAACTTACTAGGATGACGCTCAAGTAGTATAGTAGGAGTTGGGTAGATCAACAATGGTTGTCTGCAGACGAGGTTGAGAGCCCAATAACTTCACAGTTCACAAATATGGATGCCTCACTGTCTAAGTCTACTGATGAAGGCTTTGAAGATGCAGGGAAATTTGCCGCTCTTCAGTAAAGACTGAAGGTCAAAGAAGCTGCAGTCTGATGTTAATGAAGGATAGACACACTCACCAACGAGGTAGTTGTCGTTTTCCCCATCTTTGAACCTTTTCACATGTTGGACGCTTGCCAGAAAGTGCTTCCCTCTCCAAGGGGGAATCTTTTCTTAGTTAATTCTTCCTGGAAACAAACGCTTCTATAGACTCTCCCAGGGAGTCAACTCTTAGTTAATTCCATGTTCTGCCAAATTGGAAACAAAGTATTCATCCCAGTTTCTTGAGCACATCTAGCTTAGATTCCCTTCAGGACTCAGTCTAAAGTTCCTGCCTACCGTCATTTGGAAAACTTTTGCCGTGGATGAACTCAACCATCTATGTTTTCTGATGACTTGGTCATAGTGACAATGGACTATTTGGTGTCATGTAAGCTCCTGTCCATCCATCCCCAATATCCCTCTTCTGTACCAAGCCTCCAGCCTGCTCGTTCTTCCATGGCCTCATGGACATCTTTATCCATTGTCCCTCTCGCTGCCCGCTCTTCATTTCTGTCACCTTGGATATTTTTCTCCACGGCTCTCTGCTGGTCTGCTTCTATCATCCTCTCCAGAATCTTTTGATTGTTCTAGGATGATACCTTCACTGATCATCCCAGACTTCCCTGTGGCCACTCTGTGTTCACTTCCAGGTCTTCCATCCCTGAACTTTCCATACTGGATTGTCTGCTGTCTTCCCCGCTCCTCTTCTCTCTTTCCCTAGGCTTCTTCCTTACATGAGGATCCACCTCCTAAATTGGCCATCTGTACCCTCTTAGTCACACTTCTCTTCCCATCTGGGGACAACACTGTAGGTGTCTTGAAGCATCCTTTGCTTCAAAGCTTCAGAGAAACTTGACCAGTGATGGGGTAAAATTTGCTGAGTTCACACGGAATTTACATGAGTGGTAAGGAGAGAGGAGGGCAGATATCAGAAGAACCAGATACAAAGAAGCTGATAAAGACACACAAAAGCATACTGAGGGAGAGGTCAGAGGATGAGAGGTAGAGCAAGAGAGATAAGACAGAGAAACAAATGGAAGAGATAATTTGTGATGAAATAGATACACAGGCATACTCACACATTTATTTAATTAATATCTACTATATTTCACCTCTATCATTTATCTATTATGTATCCCTGTGCCATTTATTTATCTATTAAGTATCACATTTATAAATCATTTGTGTATTCATATTTGTCCAGTTATCTATTTATCCATCCATTCCATCCATCCACCCATCCAGGAAATAGAGGTTGGAGAGATGGCTCAATGGTTAAGAGCATTTCCTGCTGGCTTCAGTGCCTAGCATTCACATCAGACAACTGACAACGACCTGGAACTGTACTTCCAGGGGATGCAACACCTTCTCCTGGCTTCCATAAACCTCTGCATAAAATATGTAGGCACACACGTACACAAATAATAAATCAATAAATCTTAAAAAGCAGAGATAAGGGAATAGGCTTCGGAGAGATATGAAAATAGATACATGGATATAAAAAGTGATGTGCACAGTTTAACCCACGTTGATTCAGCAAGAGCCATAAGTGAACGAGACGGAAGAGTTGGAGTGGTATGGGACTAGATTGGTAAGAGAGTGGGACCCTCTGAGACATCCTCTCAGGATGAAACTCAACCTTCTCCATCTCCAGGTCAAGAACAACGAGGAAGGCCTGCAGTTGTTGACTGAAAGGAGCCACCAATTCCATGATGTCCACCTCTGTTGGATTGGGCCCTTCTACCCCATCCTGAGGCTTATCCACCCCAAGTTTATTGGCCCCATACTCCAGGCCTCAGGTATTTATTTCTCCAAGGATCACTGTCTGTTCTCTTACTTTTGTCCCAGCTCTTCCTATCCCTGCACAGGTCAGGCTGGGCAGGGGAGGATGGAGCCAATCTAATAGAATCCACTGCCACTAACCTGACTGACCCTGGACAAAGTTTCAAGTTTCTCTAGAAGAGAGGTCTGTTCAATTGTGAATCATGGAAACTCAACCAGGTGTGGTCTTAGCAAAGAAAGAAAATCTTCTGGTGTGGGGTGTATCTTTGTGGTAAGGCATTTGTCTGCCACATATAAGGCCTTAGGCTGCATTTCTCTCTAGTTCTTGTTCTCTCTCTCTCTGTCTCTGTCTCTCTGTCTCTCCCTCCCTCCCTCCCTCCCTCCCTCCCTCCCTCCCTCCCTCTTTCTTTCTTTCTTTCTTTCTTTCTTTCTTTCTTTCTTTCTTTCTTTCTTTCTTTCTTTCTCTCTCTCTCTCTGCCTCTCTCTCTCTCTCTCTCTCTCTCTTTCTTTCTTTCTTTCTTTCTTTCTTTCTTTCTTTCTTTCTTTCTTTCTTTCTTTCTTTCTTTTATTTTTGGCTTTTCGAGACAGGGTTTCTCTGTGTAGCCCTGGCTGTCCTGGAACTCACTTTGTAGACCAGGCTGGCCTCGAACTCAGAAATCCACCTGCCTCTGCCTCCCGAGTGCTGGGATTAAAGGTGTGCACCACCACGCCCGGCTTAGGCTGCATTTCTAGGCACTGGAAAAAAAAAATTAGAGAACTCTGCAGGCAGAAAAATCCAGGGAGAATGTTCTTCAAGCACAGCTGGATTCAGGTCTGAAAAATGCTGCTGGAGCCATTCTCTCTTATTTCCTTCCTCCTCTGGGATGGCTTCACTCTCATGTGGGACAAAGTTTCCTGTGGTTCCAGGAAGAGTTCTTAGCTTTGCTTCATTTGGGCGGTAGGAGAGATTCTTCCTCCACCACTGTGACTTGATTGTCTCATAATATTTTATACATAAAGTGACAGACAACCAGTACATCCAATCTTACACAGAAACAAAGTAAAAATAGACACGTGTGTCTTCATAGCTCTTTCTTAAATGAAAGCAAAAGGCTAGAAGGTGAAAGTAATTTGTGTACTTAAACTACAATCTCTATGTTTTTGGTCCTTGGCAAAACAGCTCAAGTAATGAACTAGAATGAAATTGTGGGACCTGCTGGGTATAGTGTGCACTACCTTACAGGCTACAAGTACAGAGGCAGGCAGATCTCTGCATTCAAGGCCAACTGGTCTACAAATTTATTTTTTCACAAGTAAACAAATAAACAAGCAAACCAATGTAATGACTATTGAGTCATAGGATTCAAAATATAGCATGGCCAAACATTATTACAGTCATTCATCATTTTTATGGGGTCATTTGCACAATCAGATCAGTTTATCGGGACCTTTCTCAAGTGGTTGCTAACTAGGAGTAGAGGTTATGACATCTGTTCTATCAGAGTTGTGAGGTAGACCAGACCGACCAAACTGAACAGAACAGGAAGGTTTAGAGTTCAGGAAACTGGTGCTGAAAGAGGCACACGACACACCAAGGACTCCACCCATCTTCATTCAGTGTCTTACTGCTTTAGCCCCTTCTCAGGACTTTAAGCTGGAAAGTGACTTAGGAAGGAGAGAGGGTGAGTACCTCACCTCAGAAGATCTGATGGATCAGCTGTGTCTGGTTGGTCCTGAAGCTGCCTGATGGCTGGAGGGGGACAGTGGTAGCTCTTCAAGGGGACCACATGGGGATAGAAACCTGTGGTCTCTGAGGATAGGGGAGCCCTTAACTCTAATAACTTAATGCTTAGCATGGCGTAAAGGAGGATACATAGGAATTTTTGGGTATGTCTGAGTCACATTTGAGGCGAATGGGTCATATTTAAATCCTATCTGGGTTTATCTGAAGGGCACAATTAGATCATATCAGACTGTTGTATACCCATGTCAGATTATAGTGTATCATCTCAGGGAAGATCATATATGTTGTGGTCATAACTGTGGCCCTGTCTTATGTGCAGAGCATGTCAGGACATGTCAGAGAGTTGGAACAGACAGCGTGTCCCAGGTCTCTGTTAAACATCTTATTTAGGGTGTGGCATTTAGGTGTGGGAGGCATGATGAACCTTGCCGCTGTAGCCTGGTCTGGTTCTGCCTCACCTCCTTCCTCTTCCCTTCTTCCTTTGTCCCTGTTCCCTTCCTGCCTTTCTGTGCCTGGAGGGGAAGTGCACAACTCTGGTTTGGGGCTGGGAATCTCCACCCACTCCTGAAGTTCATCTTTAACCTCTCCATGGTCCCGGATTGTCTTCCCTTGTGACAGCTGCGGTGGCCCCTAAGGAAATGATTTTCTATGGCTTCCTGAAGCCCTGGCTGGGTGAGTACTGAGGTCCAGGTCAGGAGATACCCTTCTGGGCCAGGGGAAGGTGCTACCCTTACTCTTTGCCATCACTGTCCTCCCAGGGGATGGACTGTTGGTGAGTGCTGGTGAGAAATGGAGCCGCCACCGCCACCTGCTGACACCTGCATTCCACTTTGACATCCTGAAGCCCTATATGAAAAATTTTAATAAGAGTGTGAACATCATGCATGTAAGTTTGTGTGTATATGTGTTTGTATGAGATAATTTCTTTTTAACATTAAAATTATGTATGTAAATGTAAATTATATATAAAACATAGAAATATATATATATATTTGAGATAGGTTTTTTTTGAGACAGGGTTTCTCTGTGCAGAACTCATAGAGATTATTCTATGGAACTCATAGAGATCTTTCTGCCTCTGCCTTCTGAGTGCTAGGATTAAAGGCATTTGCCAACACTGCTTTATTTAGTCATACCACTTGGCTCTTCTCTCTCTCTCTCTCTCTCTCTCTCTCTCTCTCTCTCTCTCGTTGTTGTTGTATGTGTATTGGAGTTTTGCCTGAATATATGACTATGTGCTTATAGAATTCAGAAGAGGACATTGGATCTCCTGTAACTGGAGTTAAAGACAGTTGTGAGTCACTATGTAGGTAATGAGAATAAAGCCCGAGTCCTAACAAGTATTTTTACCTATGCCATGTCTACAGCCCCATATGGGGTGATTTCTGTAACCATATAGCAGTTAACATTTATTGAGTATCTACTATGAAACAGAAATATTATGCCAGTTCCATGATCTGTGTTGTTGTCTGTGGTAATTTTCACACTGCCGTGAGATAGAAATGGCTATGAAAGTTACCTTATGGATGATGAAACTCAGGGCCTTAGAAGGCAGGGAGCTCATCCAAGTTCAGGAGCCATAGGAGAGAGAGTGTGAGTGGTGGAGCAGCCATTGAACTATGGCTTATGGGGCGGCAGATGAGGTCAAATGATGTTACAAGATATTTGATCCCCACGACTGTGAGCCAGAAAAACCTTGTTGTGGTGTATCTCAGCCTTAGCACTCACTTTTTATCCAGGAGATCTCAGTTTATTGTAAACAAGTAGTTGTAGGGTGGCCCAACCTTAGCACACACCTTTAACCCAAGAGCTTTCTGTAGACAAGAGATAAATAAAGTCGAGGATAGGTCTATTGAACAGAACAAGGCAGAACCAGCAACCAGCTGACGGGGTGTGAACCTCAGGGAGTAGAAAGGAGGGACGTTGAGGAAAACGGTGTTCAAGACAATGTGGAAGGTTTTTTTTTTTTTTTTTTTTTTTTTTTTTTCTGGCATGTAGGAACTTCAAATGGGTACTTTCTCTGCCTGTCTGAGCTAGCTAATAGTGTGTGGCTCCTGAATTTTCATTGGTAAAATTGAATGGCTGGGATTTTTGCTTTTAGAACAACAAAATGAATTGATGCTGAAAGTTTACCAAGTGGGAACTAGGAGAGGGAAATGCGCTGACCAAAAAGCATACAGAAGTTAGACTTGAACTCAAAGACTTGTGTCTTCCACCTAAGTCTGGCCTATTCTGGAAGGCCTGGGGCAGAGGCCCCAGTGGGGTTTGTATGTGTTTTTTGTGTGTGTGTGTGTGTTTGTGTGTCTATCCTGGTGTTTGGAGTTGACCGGGGCTCAGGAGCCAAGGCCTAGTTCTGCTCCCTTCTCTGGCCAGGCCAAGTGGCAGCGTCTGACCACCAAAGGAACTGCCTGTCTGGACATGTTGGAACACATCAGTCTGATGACCTTGGACAGCTTGCAGAACTGTGTGTTCAGCTTTGACAGCAACTGTCAGGAGTGAGTCACGATCTTTGCCTGGGAACCTGGGCATGGATGAAAGGAGCAGGAGGTTGGGAAGGAGTGGGTCCCCATCAGCCATAGCACACCAGGACCAGCCGTCCCAGGATGCTAAGGAGCTGGGGAGCAGGGTCTTCAGCGGTGGTGAGTACCGAATGGTCTGGGAGATGGTTGCCAGGGACAGCACATTTATTGAGATAGCGGGCCTAGCTTATACAGGTAGAGTCAGGGGGTAGAGAGGGAAAAAGACAAGGGAGGAAGTGCTGCAGCAGGGGTAGGGACCTTTCAAGCATATCAGCTAGGTTAGCAGGCTGCCAATCACATGATTTCTGAGAAGCCAACTCGCTGCCTGGGAAACAGAAGTTTAACTGGCGTTATCATGATGTAGCCTTTGTCTCTAAGGAGTTTGAGTAGGCCCAAGCCTGGTTTGGGTAAGGAGCAGCCCCACTCCTGCTGTGCTCTCTGAGAGATGTCTGGGGTCTGGGCAGCACTCTGCATGCATATTCACACATGTATACCATTACATGTACATCAGGCAACTACCTGAACGTGTACATGGGAGAAACACACACAGTTTATACACATACTAAAAAAAGGTCTGATTTATTTAATCTAAGCTGATAACTAAGGTTAGTAATCACGGGGAGTTAAAAGTACCTCGCTCTTTCTCTCTCTAACATGGAGTTAGAGTGCTCCACCCTCATTGCCTTTCTGCGTTAGTTAAGTTTCTGTTGCTGTGATGAAATACTACGATCATAGAGCAGAAACTGTATGTTTTGGATTTCAGTTTTAAAGGGAAGTCCATAATGGCAACGAAGTCATGGTGGCTGAAGCAGGAAACTGATCACATTTCAACTGCACTCAGAGAGCAGAGGGCACACACTGCAGGTGGGGCTATACAGTCTCAAAGTCCACTCCTCCAAAAAGGCTCCCATCCTGAAAGTTCTATAAGCTCCCCAAAGTTTCATCAAATGGGGACCAAATGTTTCAATACATGAGCCTCTAGAACATACTTCTCCTCAAACTAGCTCCCTTCTTCCCGTCCTTGCTTCCGTCCTTGCTTGCTTCCTTCCTTCTTTCCTTCCTCCCTTTCTTCCTTCCTTCTCTCCTTCATTCCAGAATGGTATTTTACTATGCTGTCTAGGCTAGTTTGGAACTGAGTAGGTACTTCAGGGTAGATTTGAATTCATGACCCTTCTGCTTCCATTGCCCAAGTGTTAGGACCACAGTCACAAGTCACCATGTCCAGCTAGTGGACAGATCTTAAGACTGTTGTATACCTAGCAAGAAGGGCCCAAATGGAGATTCTCAGTTTTCCAACTGGGAGTCATAGTCACAGCTGAGATTGGACCCAGTAGAGGAGTGTCATGCAGTCACAGAATGCAAGGGACCTGAAGAGGAGGACAGGAACTTGATACAGAAAACAGGACAGAGTCGTAAGAAATCAGGAAAGAAAAGATGGGACAGATGCTGAATGAAAGGGAGGTAGGAACCGCGCCGTATCTCCCTTCCCATCCCGTATCTCCCTTCCCATCCCGTATCTCCCTTCCCATCCCGGAGCACAAGGCTACTCACGGGAAGCGAGATAGGAACCGTGCCGTATCTTCCTTCCCATCCCGGAGCACAAGGCTACTCACGGGAAGCAGGAAGGACAGAGAGGTTTGCTTAGCCTGATCCGATAAATCCTGGTCCTGGAACTCTGGATGAAACTTCTCTGAGGTTTCGTGTGTGTCACATCTCTTCTCTCTGGCCTGCCTTGCAGGTCTCCCAGTGAATATATTGCTGCTATTCAGGAGCTCAGCTCCCTCATAGTGAAACGGCACCACCAGCCCTTCCTGTACCTTGACTTCCTGTATTACTGCACTGCTGATGGGCGGCGCTTCCGCAAGGCCTGCGACCTGGTGCACAACTTCACAGATGCTGTCATCAGGGAGAGACGGCGCACTCTCTCCAGCCAAAATCTTGATGAGTTCCTGAAGTCGAAGACTAAGTCTAAAACCCTGGACTTCATCGATGTGCTCTTATTGGCCAAGGTGTGCTCATTTGGGATCTGAACTGAGAACTTACCAAGAGCCTTGACATGCAATGTTAGAAGTTAGACTTGACCAAGAGAAAGCAATAGATGGAGTTTACAATAACTAAGGACATTTTAGAGGTGACTCTGTTGAACATTGTATGAAGGATCAAACAACAGGACATTGACAAGGAAACTGCAGGGACAGGCTCTGGAGAGGATAGGGAAGATATCCTGTGTGCCCAGTGGCTATCAGAGCCTGTGTTAGATCAGCTTCAGGAGTTCTCAGACATGGAATGAGTTGAGGGTCTTGTTTTGTCTTCAGGATGAACATGGAAAGGAGCTGTCAGATGAGGACATCCGAGCGGAGGCTGACACCTTCATGTTTGGAGGTGAGAGTCTCTGGGTAGGGCTACATTGAGGGCAAGAGCCGGTCAATTCCAACTAGGTATTGTGGGGAGACACCAGATCTTCCGTTCTATCCATCCACTGCTTTGCTTGGGGACATGGGTGTCCAAGTATTATTTACTCTGGGGTGCTAAAGCTGTCCGTACACCCAGACCTTCCTGTCTGTCCCTCAGGCCATGACACCACAGCCAGTGCACTCTCCTGGATCCTGTACAACCTGGCGAGGCACCCCGAATACCAGGAGCGCTGCCGGCAGGAGGTTCAAGAGCTGCTGAGGGGCCGAGAGCCCCAGGAGATTGAATGGTAAGTTGGTGAGTCTAGAGTCATGAGCATAGCTGTGAGCGGGAATGGTAGGTGGGTTTTTTTTTTTTTTTTTTGTAAAATAACATTTATTTATTTGTTTATTTGTTTGCTCGCGTGCGTGCGTGTGCGTGTGCGTGTGCGTGTGTGTGTGTGTGTGTGTCGGGTTGGGAGTGTGTATGTGCCAAGTACCCATGTGGGGGTCAGAGGACCTTTCAGGGATTGGTTCTCTCTTTCTACCACGTGCATTCTAGGGACTGAACCTGGCTTGTCAGAATCAGCAGCCAGTTTCTTTCCCCGAGGAGCTACCCACCTGGCCTGGTTTGGTGTTTTGGGTTATATAGTTCAAGCTGGCCTTGAACTCCTCCTCCTCCTCCTCCTCTGCTGTGTCTACCTCCTGGGATTGCCCGACAAGCTAGGACATGGCTTCTTAAATCTCTACTGGCTGACCCCTGGGAATTCCTAGGTCATATCCTCTATCTACTTTTCTCTTGGGTTATGTATCCTTTGCTTGTGGCTTGCACAATTTACACACACACACACACACACACACACACACATGATAATAGACAGACAGGATCCCAGAAACCCGTGAATGACTCTTTTGAATACTATTGTGGTCCATGGTATTTTTTTTTTTTCTTTTGAGACAGGGTTTCTCTGTGTAGCCCTGGCTGTCCTGGAACTCACTTTGTAGACCAGGCTGGCCTAGAACTCAGAAGTCCTCCTGCCTCTGCCTCTCAAGTGCTGGGATTAAAGGCGTCAGCCACCACCGCCTGTTTTTTTTTTTTTTGTTGTTGTTGTTGTTGTTGTTAAGATTTATTTATTATTATACCTAAGTACACTGTAGCTGTCTTCAGATACACCAAAAGAAGGTGCCAGATCTCATTACCATGCGGTTGCTGGGATTTGAACTCAGGACCTTCGCCATGGTATGTTAAGACATATAGATTGTTGATTTCTGTGAATAACATACTCCCTCTTCCTTCTGGTATTTAAGTTTAAGCTTTTGGTGTTCTGTCATAAAGCTGTCACTTGTGCTATTTTACTTGGACTTTTTTTTTTTTTTTTAAATTCTCCTCAGTCAGTCTGGTAAGGATCTGAGACGTGGGTACAGAATTGCAGTCAGTCAGTGGTGCTCTCTCCACTAGTTCAGGTGTGGTTAACAATACATGCTGCACGTTTATTCTCACACAAATACATGATAGTGGAAAATTCCGTCCTAGTCAGAACAGACAAATATTTATTTTTAACTTACTCACTTTAAAAAAGATTGACTTTTATTTCTGTCTGTGTGTGGGTGTGTACAGGTGAGTGAGTGTGAGTGCCCTTGGAAGCCAGAAGGTGTCAAATCCCCTGGAGCTGGAGTAGCAGCTAGTTATGAGCTGCTCTGTGTGGGTGCTAGGAAGTGAAGCGGGATCCTCCAGGACAGTGGTGAGCACTCTTACTAAGCTTGTTCAGACAGTCCCCCTAAGCTCAGGCTGGCTGTCACCTCAGTGGAGCCTAAGCTGGTCTTTCAGGCTGGCTGTCACCTCAGTGGAGCCTAAGCTGGTCTCTCAGGCTGGCTGTCACCTCAGTGGAGCCTAAGCTGGTCTCTCAGGCTGGCTGTCACCTCAGTGGCCTAAGCTGGTCTCTCAGGCTGGCTGTCACCTCAGTGGAGCCTAAGCTGGTCTTGAAGTGTTGATCTTCCTCTTCCACCTTCTGAGTCTTGAGTGCCTCCATTTAATTTTTAAAGGCCTCTCATGTTAAATAAATGAAAAAAAAAAACCAGTTAAAGATATCCTCTTTGTTTTTGGTAATGGTATCTTTCAATAAGTATGGTTTCAAAAAAGAAATATTTCCAAAATATGAATATCAAGTTAATTTCTCCACTATTTTTTTGTTTTGGTTTTCTAATGCTTTAATCTTTGATTCGGAGTTAAGCATTGTGGCTCCCTCTTGTTCTCTTAGCACTTATGAGGTGGCGGCATAAGGATCAGGTCAAAACCATCCTTGCCTATACAGGGAGTTCAAGGCCAGCATGGGGTACATGAGACCTTGCTGACAAAAACAAAAACAGAATATATCTAGGCATGGTGGCACATAGGACTTAAAAGGCAAGTGGAGCTCTGAGTTCAAGGCCAGCCTGGTTT
Organism: Mus musculus; assembly: GCF_000001635.26. Taxonomy (NCBI): domain Eukaryota; kingdom Metazoa; phylum Chordata; class Mammalia; order Rodentia; family Muridae; genus Mus; species Mus musculus. The sequence goes on from NC_000083.6 coordinate 32,527,094, forward strand.
ACAGGGAGTTCTGTGCTAGCCAAGGTTACATAGTGATACATAATGTCAAAGCAAAGTAAAATCGATAAAACATGGCTGGGGTGATGGCTCTGTGGGTAATGTACTTGCTGATAGTATGAGGACTTCAGTTTGAGTTCTCAGACTCCATGTAAAAGGCTATCCCAGCACTGGAACACGGGAGCAGGAGATGGGATTATGCTGGCCAGCCAGTCAAGTCAAAATATGCAGTTCTCATGTTCAGTGAGAGACACTGTCTCAACACCGAAAACGTCGAGGGATAGAGAAAGATGCTCAAGGGTGACCTCTGGCTTACATAACACATACCCACACAAATAAAAATAATGAACAAATATTTTTGATTCATCTTAAATTAACTTTGTTTTTAGACTCATGATCACAGTGAAGCAGTAAGGGTTTCAACAAGTGGCAGTGAGGCTGGCCAGTACTGTTTATGCATTACAGGTGTGTGTATGTGTGCGTGTGCATGTGCGTGTGTGTGTGTGTGTGTGTGTGTGTGTGTGTGTGCGCGCGCGCGCACGCACGCTCGAGAGTGTGTGTGAAGTCCATGGCATGTGTGGAGGTTAGAAGACAACTCTTGGATAGGAATTGGTTCTCTCTTCATACTTTGTGTGGTCTGGCTACTGAATTCAGGTCATTGAACATGGGTGCTAGCCCTCTAATTACAAGCATTCTAGCAGGCTAGGACTTTGTTTTTACACCCTGGATAATTACGTGGTGGTTTCTTAGGGACGACCTGGCCCAGCTGCCCTTCCTGACCATGTGCATCAAGGAGAGTCTGCGGCTGCACCCCCCAGTTACGGTCATTTCCCGTTGCTGCACCCAAGACGTTGTGCTTCCAGATGGCCGGGTCATCCCTAAAGGTGTGGACTGTATGGGGAGGTGGCTCCTGATGGTCCCCAAGGGGGCAGCACTGACTTTTTTCTTGTCCAAAGGAACCGACTGTGTCATCAGCATCTTCGGGGTTCATCACAACCCTGAAGTCTGGCCAGACCCTGAGGTGCGACACCTCCCACTCTCTAATTCTGGGACCCGGGGAAGAGGTGTGGCCCTTACCTGGAAAACCAGATCTGTCACTCTTCTGTTTCCATGTCCATCTTTTCTGGGACTGTCTCCATGTGAATAGAGACGCGACCCATAAGCCTAGTCTTGGTTGACCTGCAGGTCTATGACCCCTTCCGCTTCGACCCAGAAAACCCACAGAAGAGGTCTCCTCTGGCTTTTATTCCCTTTTCTGCTGGGCCTAGGTGAGGTGAGAGGGCTTGCGGTGACTGAGGGGCTGACAGCTGGGACAGGGGAAGTTGGTATGGTCAGGTTCTGGGACTCCTTCCTGCCCTCTACTCAGGGTATGTGCAAAGATCTAGAAATCCCGGGGTGGAAAGTGAAAGGTGGGGGCCCTGTGCTCAGAGCCCTGTCCCGATCTGTCTTGGGCGCTGAGTCTGAGAGAGCTTTGGGAGTGGCAACACAACACTTGGCGTCCCAGGAGCTTCAGCGCACCTTCTGCCCCTCAGGCTGGCGAGGCGAGACAGGGACCAGGTCAAGTTCAAACCTTGAGGGCTGGTTAAGTCTCAGTGCAGTAAGAGTCACCAACCTGTCCTCCCGCAGGAACTGCATAGGACAGACTTTCGCCATGAGGGAGATGAAGGTGGCACTGGCGCTGACTCTGCTGCGCTTCCGCGTCCTGCCAGGTGACAAGGAGCCTCGCCGGAAGCCAGAGCTGATCCTGCGCGCAGAGGGCGGGCTGTGGCTGCGGGTGGAGCCTCTGAGCAAGGGCACTCAGTGACCAGATCTACTACTGTCCCAGTCACTTTCCTCTGCCAATCCCAGAGTAAGCGGAGTTTCACCCAGAGCCATCAGAGGGCGCTGCAGGACAACAGAGGCTGTCTGGAAGCTTGGCTGAGAAGAGACTGGGGCTGCTGTCTGAGTCCAAGGGCCTTTCTGGGTAGCCCACAGGGCCTGCAGACTGATGAGAGTTCCATGCACCCCAGCTCAAGAACGGCCTTTATTCTTTTGGCGATAAGGAGGCACTATAGATGTTTGAGCAGGAGAAATGCAACGTTTACTGGCCGATTTGGGGCAGTTTTCTTTTTTCTTTTTTTTTTTCTTTTTTTTTTTTTTTTTTTGAGACAGGGTCTCAGCTTTTAGTGGATATAGCAGGCTGGCCTTTAACTTGTAGCAAATCTCTGTCCTAACCACCAGAGCGGTGCAATTAGAAATGGGCCACTGTGCCTGTCATATCTGAAGGGCTGTTTATTAGAAATGAAGGGCAGCTTCCCAGGGGAGAAGCCTGGGAGCCCCTCCAAATGATATTAAATGATGTCCACGGCTTGTGATGGCTAAGGCCACTGAGGCAGCTTCAATTTAAAATGACCTCACGCTGGCAGGCTTCCTGTGTGGTGGTGTCCTTTCAGGTTCTCACTTACTCCTCTTGGGGCTGGGTGGTGGTGGTGGGGTGGCTCCATGGAGAGACAGGCAGATCCCAGTGCCTCACTGGCCAGCCTGACTTGCTGAATCAGAGCTGCAGGTTCAGTAAGAGATTCTGTCTCAGGAAGTAAAGTGGATGTGAGTATGAAGACACCTGACATAAACCTCTGGCTTCCCCATGTCTGTATGTGTCTCAGCACACACACACACACACACACACACACACACACACACACACTCACACACTTAACTTTTCTGACTGTTCTAGGATTTGATTTTCTTCCTCCTACCAGGAAGTCATTGAAACATTTTCATGACTTAAAGACTAGTCTGGGCTATATAGAAAATTTGAGACCAGCATTGAGAGACCTTGTCTCAAAAGTTAAAAACCAGAGTTTTACATATTTTTGCTTGTGAGAAATGACTTTAGATGGGCTGGAGAGATGGCTCATCCGTTAAGAGCATTGCCTGCTCTTTCAGAGGTCCTGAGTTCAATTCCCAGCAACCACAGGGTGGCTCACAGCCATCTCTTATGGGATCTGATACCCTCTTCTAGTGTGTTTGAAGACAATTACAGTGTACCCATATATAGAAAATAAATAAATCTTTAAAAGAAGAAAAAATGAGAAATTACTTAGGAGCAAAAAAGTATGATTTTTAAAAATATTCTTTTAGTGTTCTGTTTCTATGTATAGAATGTCTTTGGGTTTTTGGTAGCAATCTGCTTGAAGCCCGGGTCTTGCACTTGTTAGGGAAATCCTCCCCCACTGAGCTACATGCTCTTGCTGACCGTGCATTAAGGAATATTGTGATCTACCCCTCTGTTAATTGTAGGAGGTTGCCTATAAATGTAGGAATTTGCACTTTGGGCAAGGTTCAGCAGGGCTGGGTTTCTTGGTCACTATTATCTAGGGTGGCTCATCTCACAGGGAAGGGACCAGTTTTCAAGATGGCTGACTCTCATGATGGACTGTCCTTTCAGATAGACTCTCCACAGGACTGATTGGTCTTCCCTTTTATATGTATGCTGGGGCCAAGAGTGTGTATTTCAGTAGGGGTGCAAAGGAAATTTTACTTTATGATGTAAACTTCACTATCCAAGAAGTTATGGATGCTCTATAGAGTCAAGGAGAGTGAGATTAGGCCACATTCCAGAGTCAGACAGCATTCTACACAGAAACAGAATCAAAACATCTCTCTCTTCTCTCTCTGACTCTCTCTCCTCTCTCTCTCTCTCTCTGTTTCTCTATCCCTCCCTTCTTATGTGTGCCCAGAGGGTGGGGCAGTTTGAACCACATGATGAGCCTGCTGGGAATCAAACTAGGGTCCTCTGCAAACGTAGTACATATTGTTAACCTCTCAGTCAATTCCTCAGCCCCATTTTCTTATTTCCCATATAAAAGTTTCCAATATGGGTATTAATTTCTACAGAGAGTTCTGATGTGATTTTAAGTATTTAACTCATTAATAGCCTTTGTATATGCCCAAGAGTGTTTGTTCATGTGTGCAGGTGTGCATGTGTGCACATGAAGGTCAGAGGAAAATCTAGATTGATATCCACTATTCCACTGGCTTTGAGACAGGCTCTCTCAGTTTCTGCTGCCCTTGGTTATATAGAGTCAGGTCTCAACCTATGGGTGGTTGTGACCTGATTGTGAGATACCAAAGACCATTGGAAAACACACACATATATATATATACATTATGATTCATAACAGTAGTGAAATTACAGTTATGAAGTAGTAATAGCAATAATTTTATGATTGGTCTGACCACAACATGAAGAACTGTATTAAAGGGCCACAGCCTTAGGAAGGTTGAGAACTAGTCCTCTAGAGATTCTCCAGTCTCCACTTCTGTTGCAGGTCATCTCCACTCCGGCGGAGACAAGAACGACATGGACACCAAGGCGGGTTCACGCAGCAACTTCTTTACTTCGGGCTTTTCCCCCTACAGCTCTCTTCCCCAGCAGCCTCTTCTTCCTCCATCCTTCTTGCAGCTTCTCTTACAACAACTCCCCTTACAACAGCTTCTCTTACTACCACTAGCTTCTACTTAGGGCAAGGGCTAAACAACAAAACTATACTCTGCACTGCACCACCTGACCTCATCTAGCTCCACCAAACCTCATCCAATCAGAATTCACACACACTCCAGGCAGGAGCTCAGGTCGGTCACCAACAGGCTGACAGGTCCGGATCATGAGGAGCAGTCCAGCCTGGCAGGCAGCCCACACATGTAGCCTCACCATGCATGCTCGGGCAAGGCAGTAAACATCTTGGCCCATGCGGCCGCATCACTTCTTGCACACTTCCCATCTACCCGCAGGGTCACAATGGGGGTTAAAACATTTCACCTTTGTCCTACAAGCTCTAATTTTGATCTAAAGCAAAATGCATTCATTCAGTTCCTAAACCTGCCATCATTTAGAGTAATCCCAACACTTACTCAAAAGTCCCTAGTCCAGAGTTTCCTAAGAGATGTGAGGGGAATTCTTAATTGTGAGGCCTTATAAGAAACAAACGACAAACTAAAAATCCACCTACGAACATATTTCATGTATAAACATCAGAGTCCAATAGAGAGAGAGTAATGTGGGCAAAGAAAGGAAAAGTAGGAAAAGAAAAATTTAAAATGCAAGACTGAACCGTACAAAAAACATCCCTGTAGCTTCATATCCAGCACCTGGGGTGCCTGACAGCATCATCACTGCTCCAGCAGCCATTGGGAGCTTTGCCCCTTCTGCTGCTTCTTGCAGCAAAGAGTTTTTTTGGGGGGGGAGGGGAGGGGAGGGGAGGGGAGGGGAGGGGTGGGGAGGGGTGGAGAGGGGAGAGTTACTTCCAGTTTGTGTCTGAAGGATTTCACGGGAGATATCTTATTCTCCTGACATCTCCCAATATCCCGGGGTCTCCATGTCAACTAAGCATTCAGATTCTCAGCAGTGTGCACCATCTTTCAAGGCCGTAGTGAGACACTGCCTGGCTTCAGTGGCTTTCTTGTTGCCAGGTGCAAGCCTTCAAGCCCCCGCCCTGCTCCCATAGCTTTCATGCTTGCAGAAGCAGTAGTATGTGACCTTGCTGACAGGCTCTGCTGCCTCCAATAGCCTCTGTGTTTTTAAAGTTGGTTCTGGAAACATGGTTCCCTAGGTGAATCACTTCAGCAGAAGTGAATCACTCTAGCAGCATTCTCAGTTCAGAGTTCCCCCTTTCAAATGTAGTTATACTGTCTCAAGATGGAGCCATCAGTGGATGAGGTCTTGCCTTCAAGACACCTGCTCCACTGTCCCAGTCAGGATAGGAGGTTTCTCCTTAATGGGTTAATCTGAGCATGACAGCTGTTTTCTCCTCCCCTCCCCCAACACCTTGTCTCCAACTTTAAACTGTTTCACACTGTTTCCTGTGCACACTGCATGAGGCCATGTCTTTCACAGGAGACCTGGGCAATAGCAATGAGCAGTAAATATAGCACAACCTGAATATAGTCCATCCTCAGGTTTCTTCTGCCATCAAATCAGTCCATGGCTTGAATGCAGCCTCATTCAAGTTCTCAGGGCATGAACAGAAGGAAGCCAATGGTTGTCCTGTGGCCCAGTTATCAAAGGAGTCCTGTTCCCCTCAGAAGTTTTACTAGCCCCATCTTCATTGTCCATATTTGCATCAGCATTGTGGTGCTCTGAACACCAATCAGTGTTATAAGCTTAGAGTTATAGGTCAGAAATTCACCAGTATGACCATGAATAAGTTTAAACAAATAAGAGGCATAGGCATAAATTGTTCTCAATCTACCTTAATAAAGGTTAAATCTCCCCTCTAGCCCACTACCCAGCAGATGTAGTATTAAAGAAAGGCTATTATAGTATACAGGGAAGTGCACCTGGGAGGCAGAGACAGGCAGATTTCTGAGTTTGAGGCCAGCCTGTTCTACAGAGTGAGTTCTAGGAAAGCCAAGACTATACAGGGAAACCCTGTCTTAAAAACCAAACCAAACCAAAAAAAAAAAAAAAAAAAAAAAAAAAAGGAAATAATAATTGGGACGATTCCATTCTTTGTTGTTTTCTATCCAGTAAATAGCAAACACCAAACGTGAATCAGCACCTGTGGATGAGTCTACTTGGCAGACACCATCCCGGAATCAGTAGCTTAAGTCCAGTCTGCTTGGTAGGCACCACACTTGAATCAGCAAGGGCAGTTCAATCTAGAAGAAACCAAAGGCCTCACCAACCAGTCTGCATCCACTGTGGAAGCAGCAGGAACCTCATGAGTTCTTTGGCGAGTTCATCTCCATCAAGTCACCAGCAGTGCAGGTCAACAACACAATGTAAAGCCAGCCAGCACATGCATGGCATCAGTAAAGAACAGAGAGACAGAGCAGTGCGAACCAACGCTCTGGAATCACATTTATATGTCTTCTAAACATTAAGTGTTCTTTCGCATGTCTGCTTCAGCAAAACATCCTTTTACCTGTGTGCCCCAGCAAAACCTCATTTGACTTCCCTACTTTCCAAAGAAAACAGTAGTTTCTGCGTCACAGAGACTTTATTAAGAGACCATGGATACTGGCCACGTTCATACCTAAACGTCAGGCACAGAATATGGTGCTAAATTACATTAGCCAAGGGCTGATAGGGGAAAACTCTCAAAGCTACACACTTCTTCCCTTCTTGGAACCAGAGGCAATTATTCTGGCCTACTTCCTGATGCCCTGACCGCATGCGATCAAGCACATCCTGTGCAACTGGGACAACTGACCTTGTTTACAGAAGTGAAAACACGTGGTTTGTCATCTTACATGAAAAAAGCTGTAGAGAGAATCTCTTGTGTACTGTGTGGAAACACCACCTGTCAGTAGCTGGGAAACATAGTCCTGGGATGAAGTTGGCCACATTTAGAGTGGGTCTTTGCTCTAAGTTCAGCCTTTTTGACAGACTCGTATAGAGACTCCCAGAAATCATCTTCCACGGAAGTTGTAGACCCAGAAAGATGGCAGTGATGAGTGACCATTGTGACTATCTTATCAGGGTCTAGGAATATTCATCTGAAGACATGACGTATATCCTGCATTTATCTTATGATATGTAGCCGAGGTTGACCTTGAGTTTTATTCCTCTTGCATCCACCTCCCAAATGGCCTGATTATAGGTGTAACCCTTGGTTTATTTATAGCTCAGCAGGTTTATTTTTGGAACCGGTATCTGTTATTATGGGGTTGGCAACACCAAAGTCTAAGGCCCTAGACACCTGGTAAGACTTTAGACAGACACCGTAGCTGAGTTTTTAGGTCAGAGTTCGTTCATGACTGTTGCAGTCAAGGTTTGCTCTCAGGTCCTTTCAGTATTCAGTGTCCTGAGGAGGTAATTCGCTTCCTCTGTCCTCGACTCCAGCAGTCTGAGTTCCGGTCCTCCTGATAGAGGAGGGTTTGGTTGGGGCACAGGAGTAGAAGGAGTAATCCAGAGTTTAACCAGAGCGAGGAAGGAAGGGAGAACATATTCTTTGAAGAAGAGCCATTCAGGCCTGAAGAGATGGCTTAGTGGTTAAGAGCACTGGCTTCTGTTCCTTAGGAGCAAGGTTCAATTTGTACTACCTACGTGGTGGCTCGGAACTTTCTGCAGTTCTACTCCCAGGGGATCTCACACTCTTTTCTTTGCAAAGCTTCTGGAATCAAGCTTGTGTGTGGTGCAGACACATACATGCAGACAAAACATCTCTATACATAAATCAAATAAATAAAAGAAAAAATAAGAATGCTAAGTCAAGCGAAACAGCTATGGCTTCAACTGTGACAAGTGGGGGCCTTATACTGCTCTGTTCCATACAGTCTTTCCTTGTGTCTTCTCCAGTGTGGACTCTTTTAGAAATGTTGTGTGTTTCCTTTAGACGTTCATTACCCTAGAATTCAGTGTCATAAGTAGTTGTGAAATTGTAGACTTTGCCTATGCTTAAAAAGTACCTGTGAAGTTGAAAAATTTACTAGAGGAAAGGGAAACAACACCTTGTGAAAAATCCCCTGGGGAGGAAGTCTTGAGGTTGCTTAATTTTGATCTATTAGGGACCCCTAGCCTCCATAGTCCCTCATTTCTTGTTTGGGGAGCCCTGAGTTGGCGAGTCTGGACTTCTCCACTGACCTCTGCCCTTATCTTGCTCTATCAACCACCAATCAAGTACCCTTAACTCTGTTTCAGGACTTTGAGATTGCTTTTATCTGCCAACCTTTGAGCTGGTCCACCCATTGTTCTTTATGTCCGCGCTTTGGTGTGATGTTGGCTCCTTTTACTTGTCTAATAATGGGGAGCATGGCCATGGGAGGGTTCAGTGATTGCTAAGTCCATGACTTGCCGATCTAGGGTTTCTGAACAGCATACACTCCTGTTAAGGTCAAGTCGCCATTTGATCCTGGGAAGACAAGCCATTGCAGGCTTGTTCATTCTTGCCTGTACCCCTGTGCTCATAGCACTTCAGTCTGACTCCTTTCATCCTCACAAACCCGCTGAACTCTGACCCTTTAGTTGCCAGGTGTATTTTCCCAGCCAGGACATCTATCTCTTCAGTCTGACCATGGCTGGATTCTCTGGTCTAGTTTGGAATTGTTTCTATCCAGGGGCTGGGCTGCTAAGGGAGAGGACTGAATGCTGCAAGACTGTAGTCGGTGAGCAGAGGCATTCCAGAGACAGGTCTGCAGTTCTGCAGTTCTGCAGTGAGGAATTCTGCATGCTGCACTCCCACCAGTGAGATGTGCAGAGATCCCTGGGAGATGCTCAGGGAACATCCTGAACACCATCCTGGCACCTGTACTTCCTCCTTCACGCTTTTATCAGCAGACTGTTGCCCTTGGAAGGGCCCAGAGTCACCTTTGCCCTTGACTCAGAGGTGCTGCATCCTAAATGCAACCTGCCTGTGTGTGTTGCCCTGAGTCTTTCCCCTCCACTCCAGTCTGGCCCCGCCCAACTTGTTTTGGCCTGATGCCCAGGCAGGGAGGAAGTGGCTGAGCCTGGGAGGGATTTGATTGGTTCAGTCCAGCCTAACCCAGCCTCCCACACAGCTTCCTGAAGTTAGGAAGCAGGGGATAAATGCTTTTCACAGGACTGGGGAGAAGGTCTTAGAGGACCAGCAGCTCCTGAGATAAGGTACCGACTTGGGCTCTGAGGCAAGACAGGGTCCTGACTCTGATCAGGATGAGTTTATCAGTGTTGGGGTGGCTCCATGGAGACAATTGGCACAAGTGAGCCTGGGTTCCTGGATAACCGTTTGTGCTTCAGGCAGAGCCATCCCAGACTTCAACAGCTCTTGTCTGTGTGTTCCCTGCCTCCTTCTCTCTCTCTCATTCTGTCTCTTCCTGTATCTCCATCCCCTTCCCTGCTCTACTCCCTGCTCTACTCTCCAGTTTCTGCCCATGCTCAAAATTCTGAAGTTTTCCAGGTTCCTCTTCCAAACCTCAGAATCTCCTCCTGTGTCTGTCTGCTCAGCAGGATGCTGCGGCTAAGTGTGTCTGGGCTGGACCTGGGCTCTGTGGTGACCTCGTCATGGCATCTTCTGCTGCTTGGAGTGGCTTCCTGGATTTTGGCCAGAATCCTTGCCTGGACTTACTCATTCTATGAGAACTGCTCCCGCCTCAGTTGTTTCCCTCAGCCTCCTAAAAAAAACTGGTTTTCAGGTCACTTGGGCATGGTGAGTATGGCGGCAGATAGGCTGGGGGTACCGGGGTGTATGTGTTCCCTAGGCATCAGGAAAGGTCTGGAGCCTGTAGCAGGGAGAAGCAAAGAAAGTTATTTGGGCCCCTATTCTCATCACAACCCCACATTCATTTATCTTTCTTTCCAAGTTGTGCTCATCAGCCTTTCTCTCTTACCTGGCACCAGCCTACTGTGGGCCATACTCTCAGCAGGACTGAGGATTCCTCAAGTTCCTGGATATGTGTCATAGTCAGTGGATCCCATGGCGAATAGCACAGAGTAGTGGCATCCCTGGTATATTCTGTTTCACTGCTGGATTTGAGATCTTCCTTCAGTATGTCCAAGGTCTTGCCTCCTGCCTGGCTCATCTCTCTTGGTTTCAGATCAGTGACTGTATCTCTCTGGGTTGCTATTTGCCCTGTAGGATTCAGCTGCGATTTCTTACCTCCACCTACTGTTTGGGTGCAGAAGAGAGATTGTAGTTTTTTTCCCTTCCACTTCTTGGCCACTGTCCTTCCTCATTTTGCCCTCTGTCCTGAAGATGCATTAGTGGGCTCCATTATGCAATGTAGGTCAAGGATGAACACTTTTTAACATTGGTAGTGATTATCTGAAGTGCTTAGGGTTTGTGCATGCTAAGCAATGACTTTATTCCAAAGGCACATCACAGCATGACCATTTTCTCTCTGGTCTCATCATAATGACTACACTTCCTACTCAGTACCCTTCCCTGGTCACCAGGTCCCCTTGCTCCATGCTGCTCCATGTTGCAGAACCACATCTTGGGATTAGATCACTCATAATAGAGATATCATCACCAATGCCATACATTCAAGTACTGCTTCTCTCAACAGAATCCTCTTTCCTACCAACATTCTCATGTAACCATTGTTATCCAATGTCTTCTCAGCATCACCATCCTTTATGCATACTAACCTATCAGCTTCCTTACAGTTCCCTTTCATCTCCCCATGAGTTCAAATTCCTATCAAGATTTCAAGTGTGAGGTTCTTGACAATTCATTTTTCCTTTAAGCATTTGGAAAAGTGTTGCTTTTGATGCCCCCAAACTCCCATATGTTGTGTTTTGTTATGCACAGTGATACTGTAGAGTCAGGTGACATGTTTCTTCCCATTCTTATACCTCCTATGTGGTCTTGGTGCACTAAATCTCCTGTCTGTTGCTCCTCCTCTTCCTCTTCCTCCCCACTACTACTACTACTACTATTTCTTCTTCTTCTTCTTCTTCTTCTTCTTCTTCTTCTTCTTCTTCTTCTTCTTCTTCTTCTTCTTCTTCTTCTTCTTCTCTTCTCCTCCTCCTCCTCCTCCTCCTTCTCCTCCTCCTTCTCCTTCTCCTCTTTCTTTCTCCTCCGCCTCCTCCTCTTCTTCCTTCTCCTCCTCATCCTCTTTTTCCTCTACTTCTTGTTCTTCCTGTTCTTGTTCTTATTTTCCTTGTTCTTCTTTTTGTTCGTCTCTTTCTCCTTCTCCTCTTCCCCTCTTCTTCCTTCTCCTACTTCTTCTACTTCTTCTTCTACTTGTACTTCTTCTACTTGTTTTTGTCCTTCTTGTTCTTCTTTTTGTTTTTCTTCTTGTTTTTATTTTTCATATTCTACTTGTACTTTGCTTTTCTGTGTAGCTTTGGCTCTCTTGGAACTTGTTCTGTACACCAGGATGACCTACCTAAAACTCACAGAGACCTGCATCTGTTTCCCAAGGGATTATGTGCTTGTGCCAACTCCATCAGGTTTCTGCCATCTGATTATAGACACAGGATCATTGTCATTGTTTGTTCCCTTCCCTGCTTGTTTCTCATTTCTCTTACCCTTGATTGCCATGTCCCCGAGTCCTGGCTCTGTCTCCTTCATTTCCTCACAGCTCTCTGATGGTTTTTCCACCTTTCCTGGTAGCTCCTATTTGGCTCCAGAATTAAATCCTTCTTGGTCTCCTCTTTGCTCCCTGAGGTCCTTCTCTGTCCACTGCTAGATCCCCTTCCCTCTGACCTTTCCACATGACTCCTCTGTCACCTTCTCCCATTTTCCCTCTGTTGTCTTTTTTGAAGCTTTCTCCTTACCCTAGGGACACAACTCCTAAGTCATTCATCAGTTTCCTCCTTAGATGACTTCCAAGTTCACACTTCTCTGGAACTTGGGATCAATATTTGGAGAACTTTGTGATTGTTTGCTGCAATTCTTTGGAAATTCCTGCAGAAAACTGGTCTTGATAGGCTGTGGTGAATTAGGGACAAGTGAGAGAATTGGATGGGATGAAATTAACTCTAATTTACACCTAACGGGAGGGGAGGATGGAGGAGTGAGGAAGGAAAGGGGGAAGAGGTGAGATAGATGATTTAGCTGTAGAAAAAAATCTCATAGAGAAAAAGATACATTCAGGAGAAAGGGGAGAGGGAGCGATCAGATGAAATGGAGAAGAATCAGAATAATGATAAAGAAATACACACACACACACACACACCACACACACACACAGACACACAGACACACAGACACACACACACACACACACACACACACACACACACACACACCACACACACACACACACACACACACACACACACACACACACACACACACCACACTGAGATCTACCACTCTAATCACCTTCTTCTGCTGTTAGTTACCTATCACATCTTTCAATGTAATCTACCTTTGTTGTCTATCATGTATCTGTCTCTATATATTCTATATATCCCTCAGTAGCCTATCATCCATCTGTCTACCATCCTCCTCTTCCCAATCAATCCCTCTATCAAGTAGTAAGTCACCTACTTCAGACTCTGGGTGTAAATCTATCTGTCTGTCCATCCATCCATCCATCCTTCCGTCCATACATTGATCCTTCACTTATTTATATCTACATCACAAAACAAAGGGATGAGCAGAAGGATGTGTCAGAGAGGGATGTGGATAGACTCATGTGTCCAGGAAGGGATTCAGTGACTCATCAAGAGATTGGAATGAGTCATCCAAGCAGGATGAGCATGTTGGGCAGAAAACAGGAGCACCTATGACACCATGCATGTACTGGCCTCAACCTTCTCCATCTCCAGATCCAGAGCAATGAGGAAGGCATGCAGCTGGTTACCGAAATGGGCCAGACTTTCCAAGATGTCCATCTCTTTTGGCTGGGACCAGTGATCCCTGTGCTGAGGATTGTTGACCCTGCATTTGTTGCCCCCCTGCTCCAGGCCCCAGGTATCCATTCTAGGATCCCAACCATTGGCTTCTTCTCTGTCCCTTATCTCAGCTCACTCTATCCCCGGATTGACCAGGCTGAGCAGCAGATGGGGCTGAATCTGACAGTGGCCATGTCTCTGTGGCTAACCTGTTGAGTGACTTTGGATAAGGTCCTGAGTCTCTCTTGCTGCTACAATCTGAGCTGTGAGTGATAGAAACTTAACCCAGTCTGATCTAAGGCAGGGAAGAAATGTATTGGATGGGATCTACTTTGTGGTAGAACACTTGCCTACCATGAACAAAGTACCAGGTTCCATTTGAGAACTGGGAATAATAACCTATGTCTTAGATGAAACGTACATGTGTATGCTTATGGCTGTGGTTGCATGTGTGTTGGTCCATATTCATGTGTGTGTGCATACATGTGGAGGATAGTAGACAACATGAGTTGCTATCCTTGGAACTCTTATCTTTTTTGATACCAGACCTCTCTCTTCTCTGGAGCTCACCCATCCATCTGGTCTGTCTGGCCAGTAAGCCCCAGGGATTCTCCTATCTCTACCTTCCCACCAGTAGCAACAGCATACAAACATTTAAAGATATTTATTTTTGAGGCCATTATTTATTATTTTGAGATATTTTGTAGCTCTAGGTGACGTGGAGTCCACTTTATAGACAAGGCTGATCTAGAACTCACAGAGACCCACCTTTGTCTGCCTCCTGAGTGTTGATATTAAAGGCATGTTCTACCATGTCCAACATTTATCTTTAATTTATGAATGTTTGCCTGTATGGATGAATGGGTACCCCATGTATGCAGGACCCCCAGTGGCCATAAGAGAGTGGCAGATCCTTTGGAACCAGAGTTACAGGTGGTTGTGAGTTGCCATGTGGGTGTTTTGAAATAAACCTAGGTCTTCTGCAAGAACTATCTTCTACTGACCCATCTCTCCATCCACAGAGATGGAATCTCTAAGTTATGCTTTATTCAGAAATGATCTGAGAAGAGAGAAAGTGAGTCCACCACCTGAAAAATTACCTTGTATCTCTTCTGCAGCCAGCAATAGTGGATAGATTTACCAGAGCTCACTTCCAGCCGTTTGGTCACATAGTCAGTCTTGCCTCTGAGATTCAAGATTTCTTTCCTTATCATGTCCTTCATTTATGCCTCATTAACAACCAACTTTGCTGTTAGGTTAAGACTAAAGATGCTGAGTTTGATAAGGCTCTGTGGTGTGGGTATTACATTCTTTTTGGTACTCCCCTGATTGGGAATAGTTAACTCACACTAGCAAACTGTTAGCAATGTGTGCATCCTCTGATATTGACAGTATGTACATACAGATTCTATCCAAACAAATGGGTCTGAATAGTCCTATGTAGAATAGAACAAAATAGTGCTTTTTATTTTTTACTATTTGTCCTCAATGACATTCAACAGCATTCTTGCAAGATGTGTATCTCATGGGTGAACAGTTGATGTTGTGGGAGGCATGTAACATAGGGCGAACTCTTGCCCACCTCCCCAGTTCAGTAAATCTCAGGTGCCACAGCCCCCTTGGATAGAAAGGACCCAAGATGGAGAAAATTTGGGACAGAGCTGGAATGCAAAGAACTGAAGGGAAAGATGCACCAGAGTCCAGAAGGGTGAACCATGTTCGGTGGGCTCTGGAGATGCCTGATGGCTGGAGAGGGCAGAAGCAACTCTTCATGGTGGGCACATGGCTCTTAGAATAGAGAAACCCTTAATTCTGAACACTTAATGCTTAATATGGTATAGCGGAGAGAGATAGAGGTATCTCTGGCATATGTAGGTCATATTTGAAACTCGAAAGGAACCACATTGAAATGCCAATCTGGGATTATCTGAAGAGCACAAACAGGTGACATCAGACTGTTAAACACTGTGTTGTGGCATGTCAGGGAATACTGTGTGTATTCTTTATGATAGGTCATGAAACACGTGCCCCTTCTTGTATACGAGGACATGCCAGGACATGTCAGAGAGCCACATGGATGGTGTGTCCTAAGTCTTTGCAAAGGCCTGTAGACTGTTTCTACTATTCTCAGATGTGGAAAACATGGCGGACCATGTAGCAGTCTTGTCTAAGTGTACTGAGGCATGTTGTGCCCTGCCAGGCGACCTTTTCTCCCCCTGATGCTGCAGCCTGGTCTGGTCCTGCCTCACCTAATTCCTTTTTTCTGGTTCCTTTGTCCCTGTCCACTTCCTGCCATCCTGAACTTGACAGGGAAGTGGAAAGCCTTGGGGCTGGGAGTTCTCTACACTCCCATAGTTAATCTGTCTTCTTCATGGCACCTGATTTGCTTCCTCCATGACAGCTTTGGTGGCCCCAAAGGACATGACATTTTTACGCTTCCTGAAGCCCTGGCTGGGTGAGTACCTTGAAGTGAGTCTCAGAGGACTCCTAGGGTCAGAGGAATTTTCCACCTTTGTCCACTGACATTACTGCCCTCCCAGGGGATGGGCTCTTCCTGAGTTCAGGTGACAAGTGGAGCCGCCATCGTCGACTGCTGACACCTGCCTTCCACTTTGATATCCTGAAGCCCTATGTGAAGATTTTTAACCAGAGTGTGAACATCATGCACGTAAGTTCCTCAAACCAGGGTCCCATATACAATTTTGTAGAAAAGGTCATATCTTCAGAAAGATGCAGGCTAAAGGTGCGGTTCTGTTCTAGGACTCAGGGACATCAGTTTTCTTCTCATGTTTCAGTTTCCCCATCTTTAAAGTGAGAATAATAATCTACCCAAAGGTGATCAGGATGGTACCCTGGAGTCATGCTCTAGTATGTAGATGAGTTCATAGCAGATAGTGTCTACTCTTCTTCTCAGAAGCCCTGAAACGTCAACCAACAGTTGATGTTCACTACAGAAGAAGCTCTTTCTCTGTGTGATTCTTGTTTAAACTTCATTGCTCTAAAGCTGGTCATGGTGACCCACTCCTTACTACCTGCCTGGGGAGACTCAAGAAGAAAGACTAAATCATAGGCCAGTCCAAGCTACATCAACATGATCTAAGAAGTTTGTTGGGGAATGGGTGAATATGGTCAAAACTTGTTTGAAAATCAAACCAAACCTAAGGTCTTGTATAGAGCTGAGTTCACTCTGGTTGTCAAGTATGGATAAATCCTGGTTTCAAAAGGGGAAAAGCAGAAACTTTACATGGACTCACTGTAAAGACTGAGAATGGAGGACTTACAAGAAACTGAAGCCATTTCTAGAGCCAAATACAATGATAACCATCACAAACACTATTGAGCACCTTATACATACAAAATATTATGCCAGTTCCATCATCTACATTGGTTGATGTAGTTTCCATATTGCTGTGTTGCAGAGATGAATATGACTGTCATATTATGGATGATTAAATTGAAAGGTCAGTCTAGAAGAGAGCATGAAAGGTAGAGAGAGCACTGAAGTGTATTTTACAGTTAATTTAGTCATGTCAATTCAATTGTGCTGGAAGACTTCACCAACCTAGCAGGCAGCAAGCTTACCAAGGGCACACAGAGATAGGATTAAACTCGGCTTCGTCTCCTAACTAATGTCTTCATCTGCGATCATAGCATCTTCTGCTCCCACCAGAGTTGGGATTTCCTTAGTATCAGGGCCTTTTGTGGTGTTTAGCATTGAGAAGGAGCTCAAGGATCAACGGTCATCCCCATCTCTGTCCCTTCTCTGTTCAGGCCAAGTGGAAGCACCTATCCTCGGAAGGCAGTGCACGTCTGGAAATGTTTGAGCACATCAGCCTCATGACCTTGGACAGTCTGCAGAAATGCCTCTTTGGCTTTGACAGCAACTGTCAGGAGTGAGTCCCTGTCTCAGCCTTGAAGCAGAACCTTAAGACAGCCCATGTAGTTTTTCTCTTCTTCTGCCCTTCCATCAACTTCCTTTTTTCCTTCTTGACAGGGTCTCAGTCTGTAGTTAGTCTGGCCTGGAACTCACTATGTAGATTAGATTGGCCTTGAGCTTCTGATCTTCCTGCATCCACCTCCTGATTTTGGGATCACAGTCAGGAGCCACCATTTCCAGCAAGTGGCCAGATCTTAAAGATGTTGAATACCAAGCCAGAAGGATGTGTACTCCATCCTGTGTATCCCAGAGCATAAGAGAAGATGTCTGTATAAGGGGTAGGGGTTCCTAGTCACAGTGAGCTTGGGCAATCGAGTCAATAGAGGAGCTTCATAGAGTTACAGGAGGTAAGGAGCCTGGAGAGGAGGGTCTGATCCTGGGCAGAGTCACAGGAAATTGCGGGACGAGCGGAAACAGGTGCTGAGTGAATGAGGGGATGAAATGAAGTCCATTTGTACCCTAGGACCTGGCTCAGAAGGCTACTTGTGAGGAGCAAGAAACAGAATTTGTGTGTCATAGACACCTTTGCTGGGTAGATCCTAATCCTGGAACTCTGGCTGGAGTTTTCCTGTGTGTTAACTTGCCTCCTCTCTCTGTCTTGTACTGCAGGTCTCCCAGTGAATACATTTCTGCCATCTTGGAACTCAGTTCCCTCATAATAAAAAGGTCACTTCAGCTCTTCTTGTTCGTTGACTTCCTGTATTACCACACTGCTGATGGGCGGCGCTTCCGCAAGGCCTGTGACCTGGTGCACAACTTCACAGATGCTGTCATTAGGGAGAGACGGCACACTCTCTCCAGCCAAAACCATGATGAGTTCTTGAAGTCCAAGACTAAGTCTAAGACTCTGGATTTCATTGATGTTCTCTTGTTGGCCAAGGTGTGCTCATGTGGGATCTGGGTTACAGGAACATTCATGGTCAGTCTTAGACAGAAGCTGGACTTGACCAGGAAGTCTTGGGGAGTTACAGACTGTGTTTATGAAAACTAGACACCACACAGGGATTCATTTTATATGTGACTCTTTGAAGGCTCTGCTAAAAGAGCAAACAGTGGGCAGGAAACCAAGGGAGAAATGGAATCAGGCTGTGGAGAAGACAGAGGAGGCACCTTGTATGCACAACAGGTCTCAGACTCTGTGTCCTATCACCTGTCTTAGGGTTTCATTGCTGTGAAGGGACAACATGACCAAGGTAACCCTTATAAAGGACAACACTTAATTGGGGCAGGCTTACAGTTTCAGAGTTTCAGTCCATTATCACCATGGAGGGAAGCATGGCAGTGTGGAGGCAGACATAGTGCTGGAGCAGGAGCTGAGAGTTGTAAGTCTTCTGAAGGCAGCCAGGAAGAGTCTGTCTTCTGTATCGTAGAGACTGAGCATAAAGAGACCTCAAAGACTGAAGGCATGACAATCCAGAAACTTCCCCACCTGGGGATCCATCCCATAAACAACCAACAAACCGAGACACTATTGCAGATGTCAACAAGAGCTTGCTGACAGGAGAGTGATATAGCTGTCTCCTGAGAGGCTCTGCCAATGTCTGACTAATAAAGAAGTGGATGCTCACAAACATCCATTAGACAGCACAGGGTCCCCAATTAAGGAGCTAGAGAAAGTACCCAAGGAGCAGAAGGGGTTTGCAGCCCCATAAGAGGAACTTCAATATGAACTAACCAGTAACCCTAGAACTCCCTGGGAGTAAACCACCAATTAAAGAAAACACACAGAGAGACTCATGGCTCTAACTGCATATGTAGCTGAGAATGGCCTAGTCGTTCCTCATTGGGAGGAGATGCCCTCGGTCCTGTGAAGGCTCTGTGCCCCAGTATAGGGTAATGCCTGGGACAGGAAGCAGAAGTGGGAGGGTTGAGGAGAGGATAGGGGATTTTTGGAGGGGAAACTAGAAAAGGGGATAACATTTGAAGTGTAAATAAAGAAAATATCTAATTAAAAAAAAGTGATACCTCAAAGCCCACCTACACAGTGACACAGTTCCTCCAGCAAGGCCACACCTCTTCTCTGTGGTCAAGCATTCAAACATGTGGGTGGTCTGCACATACACGGTGTGAATCGAGGGTCTTGTTTTGTCTTCAGGATGAACATGGAAAGGAGCTGTCAGATGAGGACATCCGGGCAGAGGCTGACACCTTTATGTTTGGAGGTGAGAGTCCCTGTGTAGGGCTACAGAGGAGGTAGAGGTGTGCCAGTCTCAAGTAAGTATTTTGGAGAGACCTAGACTCCCTCCCTTCTTTCTTTCCATTCATTCCTTTTTGTAGTCATTCTGTCTGGATACAAGTGCCCCATTTTGCTGAAACAGGCCAGGGACACAACCCTGCTTGTCTCTCTACCCTTCAGGCCATGACACCACAGCCAGTGCACTCTCCTGGATCCTGTACAACCTGGCGAGGCACCCCGAATACCAGGAGCGCTGCCGGCAGGAGGTTCAGGAGCTGCTGAGGGACCGAGAGCCTGAGGAGATTGAATGGTGAGCATGATAGTCTCTGCTCTTGGAGCTTCTGGTCACCACATTCGTTGCTGCATTTCTTACAGGGTGTGTCTGTGTAGCTCAGGCTGGATTACAGAGTCTTAACCCCATGCTTTTAGGGATTATATACCCAGTTTGGAAATCTTCCTTTAGATAATTATGTCTCACATAGCTAGTTAGGTTTTGTTATGGAGTTTTCAAACCGAATTTGATTCTTGATTCTCCTCCTTCCATCTTGTGAATTTCCTTCTGGCTTTTGCTTGATTTTCTTTTTTATAGTTTATAGACACATCTTTTTTAATCCTTTGTAATCCCACCTTATAGTCTTTTCTACTTTTTAGCAACATTTTGTACATTTCAAGATACCAGGGCTGCTCTTCCAGAGGTCCTGATATCAATTCTGAGAAACCACATGGTGGCTCACAACCCTCTGTAGTGAGATCTGCCTTCTTCTGGTGTGTCAGCAACAGCATCTTCATATACATTAAACAAACAAACAAACAAAAAAATAAATAAGTAAGTAAATAAGTAAATATATCTATCTTAAAACAAAGTACCAAGGGGAAAGAAAATATTTTGACAGTCTCACAATGAAGAAATGAATAGATAATTTCATTAACTTATAGTTTCAGTGTTTCTGATATATTGAGAAAATCTACCTTATATTTGGAGTGGCCAAGAATTTTTTGTTTTGTTTTGTTTTTAGATCGGGTTAAATTAGGTAACCCTGACTGACCTGGACACAATGTGCAGATCAGGTTGGTCTCAAACTCATAGAGATTTGCCTGCCTCTGCTTCCCAAGTGCTGGGTTTGAAGATGTGCAAACATTTGTTTTCTGTGTCTAGTTTTTGAGACAGCTGCTTGTTTGGGCCATGACACCCTCCAGCTTTTACTCTTTAGCTGAGATGACTTTGACCTCAATCCTCCTGCATCCACTTCTCCAGTCCTGGGATTCTTTTGCTGGCTGCATTTAATTATTTTTGTTGCTAATTGCTAGTATTGTTACCATCTTCCTGTCTGTTTCCTAGCATTGTGTGGATTGTCTTCTCTAAATGTCTTCTCATGTCTGTTTTCTGCAGGCTTCATGAGACATTTAGTATTTAAGAAAATGTTTTCATTTTTATTACTATAGTTTTGTAATAGGTTTTAGTGAGTGGTAAATTGGTTCCATCTTTTATTTTGAAAATCACTTTCCACTGCCTGGACTTTAGCTTCAACTTTGTTGGATATTCATTCTTCTAAATAGAATAAAGTTGTTGAATGGGGACATTTGCTTATTATGCAAGGCCCTGTGAAAATCAGACCTGGAAAAGCATTGTCAAGCACAGATTGTACACACATGGACACACAGACACAGACACACAGACACACAGACACACACACACACACACACGTTGGGCATTGGGCACAGGGAAATAAAGGGGGTAGGAGAGAGCCTGCATCCTGCCAGAGCTCAGGTGTTCTGGGTGAGCAGACGTGAGGGACTGCCATGAGCTCTGCCACCCAGGTGTGTGTCTGGCTGTGGGAAGCCATGGAACCCTAGTCCTCGGGGCTAGTAGTCCGGGGGGTCTCTGGACCTCACAGAGGCCAGTGACAACAAGTTCTCAGTACCAGCTGAGAACAAAGTGAGGGCCCCGGGGGCAGTTCAGCCAGCACCAGAGCTGAAGGGAGTAGGGGGTCGGGGGAAGAGGTGCTGGGTGGTTCCCACATGCGTGAGAGTCTTTGGTCTGGCCCAGCCTGGAGGCTGGAAATGCTGAAAGGCCTTCTGGTGGGACATTAGATGCAGCTCCTTAGGGGAAGGCCTATTCCATCATTCAAGCACTGTGGGTCTTGATGAGCAGAGATTGTCCATGGTTCTAGAGCTTTATGGTAGAAAGGCAGAGAGAAAGAGAGAAGGTAGAAAAAGAGAGGCTGGCCATGGCCATGTGGAGAGAGAGAGCAAGGGAGGAGGATTAGGAGAGCGAGAGATGAGAATGAGAGGTAAGTGTTTAAGAGAGAGAGAGGAGGGGCCAAGCAGCCCCTTTATAGTGGGCTGGGCTATCTTGCTGTTGCAAGGAAACTGTTGGGAGGAACATACCTGGCTATTGTCAGGTAACTGTGAGGGTGGAGTCTAGCCAGAATGCCAGGAGCTTGGGACATTGTGTGACTGATAGCCACAATATTATGGAGTTGGGGGCTCCAGGGTGTCAGGCGTCTATGTCTGGGAATGTGACTCTCTGTTCTGTACCTTGTAGAGTTTTCCATTGGATCTCTGAAGTAAGCTTCGCTCAACCAAAACACAGGCTGCCTTTCATGGCCACACACACACACACTCACACATGCCACTCATCACACACACACACACACACACACACACACACACACACACACACACATACCACTCATGCTTATTCAGGCAACATTATTTAACTTCATCACGTCAGAAACAGAAAAGTTAAGACATCACAGTAGAAGGGAAGGGAGATGGTATAGGAGGACAAAGGGGTTTCAGCTGGTGTAGGAGAGGAATGAGAGATAAGTAATATAGGTTGAGTATAATTAGTATACATTACATGCATGTATGGAAATATAAAAAATGCATTTTAAATCGATAAGAAAACTCAGCTAAAAGTTTATTTGATAGTATTGAAAATTGTTACTATAGAAAGGACTAGCCAGGTGGTGTAGGTGCACGCCTTTAATTACAGCACTCTGGAGGCAGAAGCAGGCAGATTTCAGAGTTCAAGGCTAGCCTCATCAATAGAGTAAATTCTATGACATCTATGACTCCACTGAGAAACCTTGTGTCAAAACAAACAAACAAACAAACAAACAAACAAACAAACAAACAACACATTACAGGACAGAACAGGATAGAACTGACACCCCTGTAATGATGGGCCATTCCTCATTGCCTGCCACTCTGCTACTGAGTACATATATTCATTTAAATAACTGTATAGGTCTTTAAGGATTTTTATTTCTTACTTTAAAAGAAAACCTTCGTTACATGATTGAGTTTTGATGAAATGTCTCCTGTAGCCTAGCTTGGCTATTTAATGTGGAATTTCCACCCTCCATTTTCCTGAGTACCACTACATCCAGCTCATTGCATAAACATTTTTAAGCTTGTGCACAGAAAAATTATCAAGTTTAGGATATTTTTGGAGCTGTAGGCTTTAAGTAGAAATATTTCAGGTTAAGCTTCCCCCTTCCCATGTTTTTGAGATTTCGGGGGAGAGTAGTGTTAATCTTAGATCCAAGGCCCTAGATCTTAGTTGACCCCTGTGGCTTCAAAACTTGGGAAGTAGAATGATAAATACAGGAATTCAAGGTTATTCTTAGTAGTAGACACAAACACACAAAAGAACTGGCAAGCATCCTTGATTCATCTAGAATATAATTTGTTCCATGACTAAGCATGAGAGGCGAGTGGTTAATCCAACCAGAGGCTGATGAGGCTGAGCTTAGACTTTGTTTTGCTCCTGAATAATTGTGCGCTGTGTTCCTTAGGGACGACCTGGCCCAGCTACCCTTCCTGACCATGTGCATCAAGGAGAGTCTGCGGCTACATTCCCCAGTCATAGACCTCCTCCGCCGCTGCACCCGGGACATTGTGCTACCTGATGGCCGGGTCATCCCTAAAGGTGTCCTGAAAGTCAAGGGCGAAGGGAGGAGCAGATGGGAAGCATCTGAGTAGGGTGACGGTCCCTAGGGGCAGCTTGGACCTGGCTAGTACTGACTGGATCCTCCTACCCAACAGGGAACATCTGTGTCATCAGCATCTTTGGTATTCATCACAATCCATCAGTCTGGCCAGACCCTGAGGTGGGGGCTCCTCCAGGCATTGCTGGGAGGGACATGGGAAGGGGATGTAGCCCCAACCTGGAAACAAGAAGCTGTCACCCCTGTCTTCATGTCTACTTTTTGGGGGGCTGGCTGGGTATGGGCAAAGAAGCAAACTAGAAGCCTCATCTTGCCCCTCCCCTCAGGTCTATGACCCCTTCCGCTTTGACCCAGAAAACCCACAGAAGAGGTCCCCTCTGGCTTTTATTCCCTTTTCTGCCGGGCCCAGGTGAGACCAGATGGCTTGTGGTGATGGGTAGATTCTGGGGCTGACAGTGGGAATAGGGTGGAGCTGGGATGGTTGGGTTCTAGTTCTCCTTACCACCCTCTGCTCAGAGTATGCACAAAAGTCTGCAGAACCCAGGGTTGGAAGTTGAAGGGCTGACCAGGTGCGGCCAGGACTGGATCAGGTTGGGTCCAGGAGCTCCTGTCTAGGCACTGCACAGAGTCCCCATCCTGCCCCTCTGCAGGAACTGCATAGGACAGACTTTCGCCATGAGCGAGATGAAGGTGGCACTGGCGCTGACTCTGCTGCGCTTCCGCATCCTGCCTGATGACAAGGAGCCGCGCCGGAAGCCAGAGATAATCCTGCGGGCGGAGGGCGGGTTGTGGCTGCGGGTGGAGCCTCTGAGCAAGGGCGCTCAGTGACCAGGTCTACTACTGTCTCAGTCACTTTCCTTTGCCAATCCCAGAATAAGCGGAGTTTCACCCAGAGCCATCAGAGGGCGCTGCAGGATAACAGAGACTGTCTGGAAGCCTGGCTGAGAAAAGTCTGGGGCTGCTTTCTGAGTCCAAGGGCCTTTCTGGGTAGCCCACAGGGCCTGCAGACTGATGAAGAGTTGCATGCACCCCAGCTCAAGAACGGCCTTTATTCTTTTAGCGATAGGGAGGCACCATAGATGTTTGAGCAGGAGAGTTACAAGGTTTACTGGCATGTAACCTCCCACAAGTCTGAAGCAGGCTGAGCCAGACCTTGACTTTGCTGACACTAAGGAGATTACCTAGGGTGTAGCCTTCCTCCCTAGATTACTCTAGTGTTCAGCCATTTTCCCTGTTCCTCTTCAAGATACTGCTACGGTGCTGAGAGGCCCCAGAGCTATTCAGGAGACTATGCCTGCAGCTGGCTCCAGGCTCCAAATTGAATTGGTGGGAATGGGCTTCCCCTCCTTTTTATAAGCGCATTCTCCATTAAACATTTGAACCTTGAACAGACTAGCATGTCTTGGTTCCATTATTTCTCAACTTGCCTAGGTTCCCTCTTTTCTTTCAGCTCCCGGTTGCCTCCCAGGCTCGAACCTGGACATGTGAGCCGCTGGCTGGCTTGCAACAATTTAGTGTACCAACGCAGGACCTGGGAATTGCAGAAGACATTGGAGGAAACACTGCTGGCATTGAGCTCTGCAGATAGGATATTTGTACTGGGGCCCGTTGCTAAGGGTGCTGTACTGTCCAAGCTGGAACAGCGTGCTGACATGCTTGCTGGATTCGCTTAGGTTCAGCAGTGATATCAGGATCTAGGAAAGCAGCAGGCAGTCAGCCGCAGCTTTCAGAAGCTGCTTTGTAGGCGAGAGAAATAAAAGGGTGTAAATCAATGGAACAGGTGGATGGCCGCAGTTGGAAACTACATCAGGCGGGAGGAAAGTGGATTTTGAACTCTCCCAGAGACAGAGAGAATTTGGGGGATGCCCTGCTTTATTCTCTCTAGCTCTACAGCAGTTCTCTGCCCTCTTTGTGTTGTCTAATGTCTGGTGCACCGGTCTGTTTACGTGTTGATTCATGTGTGTTTCGTTTTGTTGTGTGAATGACTGAATGTTCTGTGTTTCATGTTGGAAAATAAAGATGGCTAAAACTTTATCTGCTCGTTTAGCAAGAGAGTGGCCATACACTTTAGCCAGGATCAGGCACAATAGGAGGGCTCCTGCTGGAAAAACTATTTTTTTGAGAAAGGGAGTCTGCAGCCTCTTGGTTTTGGGGCGAAAAAGCTGATGGATATTTTTTTTTCCTAAGAAAATTCTCTGCAATTGTGGTTATTGCATTTAGCTAATGACAAAGTGCTTTTTATTTTATAATTATAGCTAGAAAAATTAAAATTCTCTGATTGGTCTAAATGTAGCTGCTTCATTTGCCTTTTACTGGTCTTAGAGATGTTATATGCTCTGGGTGTCTTCATTGTAGAGTATTAGCTTATAAGTTATTGGGTATGATCAAAAAGGTGTAACACTGGTTACTAGATAGTTAGTTTTAAATTGGCAACTCAGGAGTGTTTCAAACACGTGGCATAAAGCAGGCCAAAAAA
The DNA here is from genome assembly GCF_000001635.26 of Mus musculus. Classification (NCBI taxonomy): domain Eukaryota; kingdom Metazoa; phylum Chordata; class Mammalia; order Rodentia; family Muridae; genus Mus; species Mus musculus. The sequence goes on from NC_000083.6 coordinate 32,552,882, forward strand.
AATTAGGCCTCTAAGAATCCTTCTAGTTGAGATAATATTTAATGTGATTCTTATCCTAGAAAGTAGGATTAAGATTTAAAGCAATGTCTCTTTAATGAAGCATTAAAGCTTGCACTGTCATGCATTTATAGGTATAAATTGGCAGCAAAATCTCACAATGTGGTAGTGAAGTTTTAATGTTGATTCTAAGGTGATAAATTGTTTTGAAATTGGGTTTTGCTTTCCCAAGGTTGTAGTTATAGTCTAATATTGCATAGAAACTTAAAAGTTCTGAAATCTGTCCTCACAGCAAGAGGAACTAAGCTCAGAGCAGCTTCTGTGTCATTTGTGTGACTTTCTTTTGTCTTGCAAATGGTGCCTAAGGAAGCTCTGGAAACTTGCCTCTCCTTGCCTCCAGGGGAATTTTCCTTTAGCTGAAAGAACACTATTGCAGATCTACCCATATGTTTTTCTAATAAAGTTTAAATTCTAAGTTTATAAAAAGGGTCAATCAGGCTGTAGAATTTATCAGGACATTGCGATTTGACTTGCTTACTTCATGTAAAGTCATTATAGATTTAAGAGTTTGTTTTTTCCTTTGCACTCTGATAATTGTAAAAAGTTTTGCTTCTAGTGAACTGGTGATTACTGGAAAATTTTGCCTGTAGGTATGGCTAACATAGCTTTACATTATATAAGAAAAATTCTTAGTGTCTCTGCCTCAATATCAGAAGCTAAGAGTTTGAATCTTTCAGTGTATATTGTTTCCTAAGTGAAAAGTATGTTATTAGCTAATGCCTCTCAGGGAAGTTTACTTTAAATCCTTGCTCTCACAAAAGGAGCTTTTAAGTTCTGGGGAGTAGCTGTTCCTCCAGAAACTATTCCGTGGCAATATCCTTTTAATACTTATGGCTTTAGTTATATCATAATATCGTGGCACAGAAAATCTAAGAACAAAAAATTGATTTGCTTCAAAATTTTATTTTTGAAAGCTTCCAGGAGATGTTAATTGGCTAAGACCACACCTTAAAGTCACCACAGGAGAACTTAAACCTTTATTAGGTGCTATCTAGTGAGATTCAAAATTATTGGTGAGAAACAAAAAGGTTTCACAGAAAGCAGAGGAAACTTCTGTGATCAATTGTTATCAATTATAATCAATGGTAATTAAATATTACCTGCTTATTTTATTTATGTGCCCACAACAAATCTTTGGCAAGAGAAAACTTTGTTGTAAAATCATCCTTCTTCACCTCAAAGTAAAGTTTTAACACCTATTAAAGCCACTGTGGTGCTAATAAACAATTGTAAGATAAATTCGTATATTTTAGAAAAACTATAACAAAAATTGTGTCTTAAGAACCTGACAAAGTGTCTGTTCCTTGTTCCAAACAGCAATTAAATTGGTTATTACAGAATATTAGTAATTGATCTATTACATACCATCATTTTAAATAAAATTAACAATCATTATCCCAAAGATAAGTTAAAAATTGTTTTATACATGCTTTTGTATCTTCTATAAATTCATGCATGTGAAAGACTCCGAGAGGAGCCCCTCGCTCAGGCCTCAGGACAATAGCGGACACCCAAGAACTCACGATAGACCAAGCTTGACGTAAACCACATGAGGCTTTATTTGGGGAAAGCCAGAGCTCTGGGGATGACTCATATCCCATGCAGGGGTAGAGGAGACGACCTCGAGGGGAAAGAGGTGCCAGTTTTTATAGTCCCTCAGGGAAGAAAGGAGAAGGGGGTGGGGAGAGTAGGGGATTTCCAGATCTAAACAATGTCTATTCTCAAGAAATGGGTATGGGAGGGGTACAACGAAAGAGTCTGGTGCAGGTGTAGCAACTCAGGATTGGCCGGGCTGTGGTTGCTGGGGAGATTTTCTGACTCTTTCTCAGCAACCAATATCACAAACACCTGGCAATGGGCTTCATCAGTGGGCACACACATGGGTTCAAGGAACGGTCAAAACATTGGCAGACACACAAGTTCAAGGAGTGGACAGAGCATTGTGCACCTCTATTTTTCTAAATCAGTGAACCTAGTTCTGCTAACAGTGACATCTATCTTGCCAATTTCAGGGCTTCTGTGACCTTTTACATTCTGTCAGGATCTTTCACATGCATGCATTCCCATTTACTATGTTTAAAAACAGCCCTTCTATGGGAAATAAGTAAATGTGAATTAGATCTCATGCTTGTTCTTTTGAGCTTCCCCCTGCTTCAACACAGATAATTAAGTTGTGTGTGGTGATTGGTGTTTTTTATTTTTATTTTTATTTTTTTAAAATTTTTTTAATTTATTTTTTTATTACATATTTTCCTCAATTACATTTCCAATGCTATCCCAAAAGTCCCCCATACCCTCCCCCCCACTTCCCTACCTACTCATTCCCATTTTTTTGGCCCTGGCGTTCCCCTGTACTGGGGCATATACAGTTTGCGTGTCCAATGGGCCTTTCTTTCCAGTGATGGCCAACTAGGCCATCTTTTGATACATATGCAGCTAGAGTCAAGAGCTCCGGGGTACTGGTTAGTTCATAATGTTGTTCCACCTATAGGGTTGCAGATCCCTTTAGCTCCTTGGGTACTTTCTCTAGCTCATCCATTGGGAGCCCTGTGATCCATCCAATAGCTGACTGTGAGCATCCACTTCTGTGTTTGCTAGGCCCTGGCATAGTCTCACAAGAGACAGCTACATCTGGGTCCTTTCAATAAAATCTTGCTAGTGTATGCAATGGTGTCAGCGTTTGGAAGCTGATTATGGGGTGGATCCCTGGATATGGCAGTCTACATGGTCCATCCTTTTGTCTCAGCTCCAAACTTTGTCTCTGTAACTCCTTCCATGGGTGTTTTGTTCCCAATCCTAAGGAGGGGCAAAGTGTCCACACTTCAGTCTTCATTCTTCTTGAGTTTCATGTGTTTAGCAAATTGTATCTTATATCTTGGGTATCCTAGGTTTTGGGCTAATATCCACTTATCAGTGAGTAAATATTGTGTGAGTTCCTTTGTGAATGTGTTACCTCACTCAGGATGATGCCCTCCAGGTCCATCCATTTGCCTAGGAATTTCATAAATTCATTCTTTTTAATAGGTGAGTAGTACCCCATTGTGTAAATGTACCACATTTTCTGTATCCATTCCTCTGTTGAGGGGCATCTGGGTTCTTTCCAGCTTCTGGCTATTATAAACAAGGCTGCTATGAACGTAGTGGAGCATGTGTCCTTCTTACTGGTTGGGACATCTTCTGGATATATGCCCAGGAGAGGTATTGCTGGATCCTCCGGTAGTACTATGTCCAATTTTCTGAGGAACTGCCAGACTGATTTCCAGAGTGGTTGTACAAGCTTGCAATCCCACCAACAATGGAGGAGTGTTCCTCTTTCTCCACATCCTCGCCAGCATCTGCTGTCACCTGAATTTTTGATCTTAGCCATTCTGAGTGGTGTGAGGTGGAATCTCAGGATTGTTTTGATTTGCATTTCCATGATGATTAAGGATGTTGTACATTTTTTCAGGTGCTTCTCTGCCATTCGGTATTCCTCAGGTGAGAATTCTTTCTTCAGTTCTGAGCCCCATTTTTTAATGGGGTTATTTGATTTTCTGAAGTCCACCTTCTTGAGTTCTTTATATATATTGGATATTAGTCCCCTATCTGATTTAGGATAGGTAAAGATCCTTTCCCAATCTGTTGGTGGTCTTTTTGTCTTATTGACAGTGTCTTTTGGCTTGCAGAAGCTTTGGAGTTTCATGAGGTCCCATTTGTCAATTCTTGATCTTACAGCACAAGCCATTGCTGTTCTATTCAGGAATTTTTCCCCTGTGCCCATATCTTCAAGGCTTTTCCCCACTTTCTCCTCTATAAGTTTCAGTGTCTCTGGTTTTATGTGAAGTTCCTTGATCCACTTAGATTTGACCTTAGTACAAGGAGATAGGTATGGATCGATTCGCATTCTTCTACATGATAACAACCAGTTGTGCCAGCACCAATTGTTGAAAATGTTGTCTTTCTTCCACTGAATGGTTTTAGCTCCCTTGTCAAAGATCAAGTGACCATAGGTGTGTGGGTTCATTTCTGGGTTTTCAATTCTATTCCATTGGTCTACTTGTCTGTCAGTATACCAGTACCATGCAGTTTTTATCACAATTGCTCTGTAGTAAAGCTTTAGGTCAGGCATGGTGATTCCAACAGAGGTTCTTTTATCCTTGAGAGAGTTTTTGCTATCCTAGGTTTTTTGTTATTCCAGATGAATTTGCAGATTGCCCTTTCTAATTCGTTGAAGAATTGAGTTGGAATTTTGATGGGGATTGCATTGAATCTGTAGATTGCTTTTGGCAAGATAGCCAGTTTTACAATGTTGATCCTGCCATGAGCATGGGAGATCTTTCCATCTTCTGAGATCTTCTTTAATTTCTTTCTTTAGAGACTTGAAGGTCTTATCATACAGATCTTTCACTTCCTTAGTAAGAGTCATGCCAAGGTATTTTATATTATTTGTGACTATTGAAAAGGGTGTTGTTTCCCTAATTTCTTTCTCAGCCCGTTTATTCTTTATGTAGAGAAAGGCCATTGACTTGTTTGAGTTAATTTTATATCCAGCTACTTCACTGAAGCTGTTTATCAGGTTTAGGAGTTCTCTGGTGGAATTTTTAGGGTCACTTATATATACTATCATATCATCTGCAAAAAGTGATATTTTGACTTCCTCTTTTCCAATTTGTATCCCCTTGATCTTCTTTTGTTGTCGAATTGCTCTGGCTAATACTTCAAGTACTATGTTGAAAAGGTAGGGAGAAAGTGGGCAGCCTTGTCTAGTCCCTGATTTTAGTGGGATTGCTTCTAGCTTCTCTCCATTTACTTTGATGTTGGCTACTGGTTTGCTGTAGATTGCTTTTATCATGTTGAATTCCTGATCTTTCCAAGACTTTTTATCATGAATGGGTGTTGGATCTTGTCAAATGCTTTTTCTGCATCTAACGAGATGATCATGTGGTTTTTGTCTTTGAGTTTGTTTATATAATGGATTACATTGATGGATTTTCGTATATTAAACCATCCCTGCATCCCTGGAATAAAACCTACTTGGTCAGGATGGATGATTGCTTTAATGTGTTCTTGGATTCGGTTAGCGAGAATTTTATTGAGGATTTTTGCATTGATATTCATAAGAGAAATGGTCTGAAGTTCTCTATCTTTGTTGGATCTTTCTGTGGTTTAGGTATTAGAGTAACTGTGGCTTCATAAAATGAGTTGGGTAGAGTACCTTCTACTTCTATTTTGTGAAATAGTTTGTGCAGAACTGGAATTAGATCTTCTTTGAAGGTCTGATAGAACTCTGCACTAAACCTGTCTGGTCCTGGGCTTTTTTTTTTGGCTGGGAGACTATTAATAACTGCTTCTATTTCTTTAGGGGAAATGGGACTGTTTAGATGGTTAACTTGATCCTGATTTAACTTTGGTACCTGGTATCTGTCCAGAAATTTGTCCATTTCGTCCAGGTTTTCCAGTTTTGTTGAGTATAGCCTTTTGTAGAAAGATCTGATGGTGTTTTGGATTTCTTCAGGATCTGTTGTTATGTCTCCCTTTTCATTTCTGATTTTGTTAATTAGGATTTTGTCCCTGTGCCCTCTAGTGAGTCTAGCTAAGGGTTTATCTATCTTGTTGATTTTCTCAAAGAACCAACTCCTCGTTTGGTTAATTCTTTGAATAGTTCTTCTTGTTTCCACTTGGTTGATTTCACCCCTGAGTTTGATTATTTCCTGCCATCTACCCCTCTTGGGTGAATTTTCTTCCTTTTTTTCTAGAGCTTTCAGATGTGTTGTCAAGCTGCTAGTGTGTGCTCTCTCCAGTTTCTTCTTGGAGGCACTCAGAGCTATGAGTTTCCCTCTTAGAAATGCTTTCATTGTGTCCCATAGGTTTGGGTATGTTGTGGCTTCATTTTCATTAAACTCTAAAAAGTCTTTAATTTCTTTCTTTATTCCATCTTTGACCAAGGTATCATTGAGGTGAGTGTTATTCAGTTTCCACGTGAAAGTTGGCTTTCCATTATTTATGTTGTTATTGAAGATCAGCCTTAGTCCATGGTGGTCTGATAGGATGCATGGGACAATTTCAATATTTTTGTATCTGTTGAGGCCTGTTTAATGACCAATTATATGGTCAATTTTGGAGAAGGTCCCGTGAGGTGCTGAGAAGAAGGTATATCCTTTTGTTTTAGGATAAAATGTTCTGTAGATATCTGTTAAGTCCATTTGTTTCATAACTTCTGTTAGTTTCACTGTGTCCCTGTTTAGTTTCTGTTTCCACGATCTGTCTATTGATGAAAGTGGTGTGTTGAAGTCTTCCACAATTATTGTGTGAGGTTCAATGTGTGCTTTGAGCTTTACTAAGGTGTCTTTAATGAATGTGGCTGCCCTTGCATTTGGGGCATAGATATTCAGAATTGAGAGTTCCTCTTGGAGGATTTTACCTTTGATGAGTATGAAGTGTCCCTCCTTGTCTTTTTTGATAACTTTGGGTTGGAAGTCGATTTTATTCGATATCAAAATGGCTACTCCAGCTTGTTTCTTCAGACCATTTGCTTGGAAAATTGTTTTCCAGCCTTTCACTCTGAGGTAGTGTCTGTCTTTTTCCCTGAGATGGGTTTCCTGTAAGCAGCAGAATGTTGGGTCCTATTTGTGTAGCCATTCTGTTAGTCTATGTCTTTTTATTGGGGAATCGAGTCCGTTGATATTAAGAGATATTAAGGAAAAGTAATTGTTGCTTCTTTTTATTTTTGTTGTTAGAGTTGGCATTCTTTTCTTGTGGCAGTCTTCTTTTTCGTTCATTGAGGGACTACTTTCTTGCTTTTTCTAGGGCGTGATTTCTGTCCTTGTATTGTTTTTTTTTCCTGTTATTATCCTTTGAAGGGCTGGATTCTTGGAAAGATAATGTGTGAATTTGGTTTTGTCGTGGAATACTTTGGTTTCTCCATCTATGGTAATTGAGAGTTTGGCCGGGTATAGTAGCCTGGGCTGGCATTTGTGTTCTCTTAGTGTCTGTATAACATCTGTCCAGGCTCTTCTGGCTTTCATAGTCTCTGGTGAAAAGTTTGGTGTAATTCTGATAGGCCTGCCTTTATATGTTACTTGACCTATCTCCCTTACTGCTTTTAATATTCTATCTTTATTTAGTGCATTTGTTGTTCTGATTATTATGTGTCTGGAGGAATTTCTTTTCTGGTCCAGTCTATTTGGAGTTCTGTAGGCTTCTTGTATGATCATGGGCATCTCTTTCTTTATGTTTGGGAAGTTTTCTTCTATTATTTTGTTGAAGATATTTGCTGGCCCTTTAAGTTGAAATTCTTCATTCTCATCCACTCCTATTATCCATAGGTTTGGTCTTCTCATTGTGTCCTGGATTTCCTGGATGTTTTGAGTTAGGATCCTTTTGCATTTTGCATTTTCTTTGATTGTTGTGCCGATGTTCTCTATGGAATCTTCTGCACCTGAGATTCTCTCTTCCAATTCTTGTATTCTGTTGCTGATGCTTGCATCTATGGTTCCAGATCTCTTTCCTATGGTTTCTATCTCCAGCGTTGCCTCGCTTTTGGCTTTCTTTATTGTGTCTACTTCCCTTTTTAGTTCTAGTATGGTTTTGTTCATTTCCATCACCTGTTTGGATGTGTTTTCCTGTTTTTCTTTAAGGACTTCTACCTGTTTGGTTGTGTTTTCCTGTTTTTCTTTAAGGGCCTGTAACTCTTTAGCAGTGCTCTCCTGTATTTCTTTAGGTGAGTTATGAAAGTCCTTCTTGATGTCCTCTACCATCATCATGAGAAATGTTTTTAAATCTGGGTCTAGATTTTTGGTTGTGTTGGGGTGCCCAGGACTAGGTGAGGTGGGAGTGCTGTGTTCTGATGATGGTGAGTGGTCTTGATTTCTGTTAGTAGGATTCTTACGTTTGCCTTTCGCCATCTGGTAATCTCTGAAGCTAGCTGTTATCGCTGTCTCTGTTTAGAGCTTGTTCCTCAGGTGACTCTGTTAGCCTCTATAAGCAGACCTGGGAGGCTAGCTCTCTCCTTAGTTTCAGTGGGCAGAGTATTCTCTGCAGGCAAGCTCTCTTCTTGCAGAGAAGGTACCCAGATATCTGGTTTTCGAACCTGCCTCCTGGCAGAAGTTGTGTTCCACTCACCAGAGGTCTTAGGATCCCGTGGGGGAATCCTTTGTGGGCCCTTGCGGGTGTCGGGAGACTCCGCTGGCAAGGCACCCCGGTGCTCCGGTGATTGGTGTTTTAAAATGCTGTATAATCAAACCTTAATTTGTATATTAATAGTCAATATTATATCTCAGAGCTCACAATTGCTTAAGATTGTCCATCCCTCAGAGGGTATTATTTCTCAAGCTTGCAACTGCTTATGCAACTCATAAGAAAAAATACTGTTCCTTTAAGAAGACTGGTTTTGGACAGCTAAGAAATTGTCCAAGACCCCCAGGATTTGCTTTTGTGTTATAGAGGTTTACAAAAAGCTTTAGCTGAGAAAGGATTACAGATAGCTCCTGAAAAGATACAAACTCAGGATCCTTATAATTATTTGGGCTTTAGACTTACTAATCAAGCTGTTTTTTCCCCAGAAGATAGTTATTCGCAGAGACAATTTAAGGACTTTGAATGATTTTCAAAAATTGTTAGGTGATATTAATTGGCTTTGCCCCTATTTAAAGCTTACTACAGGGGAGTTGAAACCTTTATTTGATATTCTTAAAGGGAGTTCTGATCCTACCTCCCCTAGATCTCTAACCTCAGAAGGATTGCTGGCCTTACAACAAATGGAAAAAGCTATTGAAGAGCAATTTGTCACTTATATAGATTACTCTTTGCCTTTACATCTGCAAATTTTTGATACCATTCATGTGCCTACAGGATTGTTATGGCAAAAGTCTCCTCTAATGTGGGTACATTCAAGGATTTCTCCTAAATGTAATATCTTGCCATATTATGAAGCAGTCGCCCAGATGATTATCCTTAGAAGGAAGCAGGCACTAACTTATTTTGGCAAAGAGCCAGATATTATTGTTCAGCCTTACAGCGTCAGTCAAGACACTTGGCTGAAGCAGCACAGTACAGATTGGTTGCTTGCTCAAATAGGGTTTAATGGAACTATAGACAGCCACTACCCTCAAGATAGGTTGATAAAATTTTTGAATGCACATGAGGTGATATTTCTTAATATGACCTCTTTACAACCCTTACACAATGCTGTTCTGCTGTTTACTGATGGCTCCTCTAAAGGGCGAGCTGGATTTCTTATAAGTAATCAAGAGGTAATCATAAAGACTCCTGGCATCTCAGCTCAATTAGCAGAATTAACTGCAGTACTGAATGTCTTTCAGTCTGTGTGTGAGGCTTTTAATAGATAGTTTATATGTTGCACAATCGGTACCCTTATTGGAGATCTGTGGCACGTTTAACTTTAATACACCAGCAAAATCCCTGTTTTCACAATTGCAAAATGTAATTCTTGTCCGAAAACACCCGTTCTATATTGGCCACATATGATCTCATTCTGGTCTTCCTGGACCTGTAGCTGAAGGCAATGATTGCATAGACAGGACTCTAATAGGAGAAACCTTAATTTCAGATCCTGTTGCTTTAGCCAAATGTGATCATGAAAAATTTCATCTCTCTAGCCATACCTTGAGGCTCTGACATAAGATCACTAAGGAGTAGGCAAGAATGATTGTAAAACAATGTTGTAAATGTATTACATTACCTCTAGTGCCACAATTAGGAGTTAATCCACGAGGTCTTATGTCTAATCATATTTAGCAAATTAATGTAACTCATTATGCAGAATTTGGAAAATTAAAATATAGACATGTTTGTATTGATACTTGTTCAGGATTTCTTTTTGCTTCTCTGCATACTGGAGAAGCCTCCAAAAATGTAATTGATCATTGCCTATAAGCCTTTAATGCCATGGGATTGCCTAAACTTATTAAGACAGATAACAGGCCATCCTATTCTAGCAAAAATTTTACTTCATCTTGTAAAGAATTTAGCATCAAACATAAAACTGGAATTCCTTATAACCCCATGGGACAAGAAATAGTTGAATGTGCTCATCGCACTTCAAAAAATTGGCTTTTAAAAACAAAACAAGGGCAATTATATCCCCCAAGGTCACCAAAGGCACATCTTGCTTTTGCTTTATTTGTTCTAAATTTTTTGCAAACTGATGTTAAAGGTCAGTCTGCGGCTGATCGCCACTGGCATCCAGTTACTTCTAGTTCTTATGCCATGGTAAAGTGGCGGGATCCATTAACTAACAAATGGAAGGGTCCAGACCTGGTCCTAATCTGGGGAAGGGGCTCGGTCTGTGTTTTTTCACAAAAAGAAGATGGAGCGCAATGGCTGCCTGAGAGATTAGTTTGTCAACTGGACACAGATCCTGAATCTTCTAGGAAGTATGACTCTAACATTGATTATGGCTAAAAATCCTCTTTAACCAAAAAGTTAAATTGAAGCACAGCCTCCACTCCCAGGGAAGCTGTAGCCTTTCTGCAATTCTCAAAGTCACCTCCCCCACACCAGGAACTCTAAGTCTAAGCCTGATCGTTGCTAATTTGCAATTGAATGGAGTACCTGGACTTCCCCAAAAGAAGCTTTTGTACTGTGCCTTCACTGTCTCAATTTTGTTTTTCAAGCAGGTCACTCAACACCTTTCAGCCTGACTGCAGCAGGTGTACAGCCTCCCTCCAACAGCGCAGGTGGCAGTTATTAATCTGCATGAAGAAACATTCTAAGTACATATTGTGGCTTTGGTCTGAATTGGGAGTAAGGTGTGCTAATGAGGGTCTGACAGTCAATGACGGGCACCCAGATCTCAGAATCATACCAGTCTAAGACAGGGGTACATGCCAAGAGGCCGTGGCTGTTAATAATATACCAAGAACCATGTTTTGTGTAAAATAAACACAAACAAGCTGAATGTACGCTCCTATGACAGATAAGGATGATTCAGGAAGATCTATTTCCTAAGACAGGCGGGGCCGCCAGCCACTATAATTCCTGGGTGGGACTATGAGGCATAAATAATTTTTATGCCTCAGTCCAACTTTTAAAAAAAAATTAATAACAGGGAGGAGATGTAACCTCCCACAAGCCTGAAGCAGGCTGAGCCAGACCTTGACTTTGCTGACACTAAGGAGATTACCTAGGGTGGAGCCTTCCTCCCTAGATTAGCCTATTGTTCAACCTCTGTCACTGTTCATCTTCAAGATACTGCTACCTGCTGAGAGGCCCCCGGAGCTATTCCGGAGACTACGCCCTACCCTGCACATCATCACCTGCAGCTGGTTCCAGGCTCCAAGGATGAATTAGCGGGAATGCAGTTTCCATTAAATATGTGAACCTTGAATAGACTAGCATGTCTTGGTTCCATTATTTCTCAACTCGCCTAGGTTCCCTCTTTTCTTACAGCTCCCGGTTGCCTCCCAGGCTCGAACCCAGAAATGTGAGTCGCTGGTCGGCTAGCAACAGTGGCATATTTGGGGCAGTTTTTTGTTTTATTTTGTTTTTTTTGTTTTTGAGATAGGGTCTCAGCTTTTAGTGGATATAGCAGGCTGGCCTTTAACTTGTAGCAAATCTGTGTTCTAACCACCTGAGTGGTGCAATTAGAAGGTGGGACACTGTGCCTGTCATATCTGAAGGGCTGTTTATTAGAAATGAAGGGCAGCTTCCCAAGGGAGAAGCCTGGGAGCCCCTCCAAATGATATTAAATGATGTCCACAGCTTGTGATGGCTAAGGCCACTGAGGCAGCTTCAATTTAAAATGACCTCAAGCTGGTAGGCTTCCTGTGTGGTGGTGTCCTTTCAAGTTTCCACTTATTGCTCTTCAGGCTGGGGTGGGGGTGGTGTTGGTGGCTCCATGGGGAGACAGGCAGATCCCAGTGCCTCACTGGCCAGCCAGACTTGCTGAATCAGAGCTGCAGGTTCAGTAAGAGATTCTATCTCAGGAAGTTAAGTGGATGTGATGTATGAAGACATCTGACATAAACCTCTGGCTTCCCCATGTCTGTATGTGTCTCAGCACACACACACACACACACACACACACACACACACACACACACACACACACACCTAACTTTTCTGACTCTTCTTGGGTTTGATTTTCTACCTCCTACCAGGAAGTCATTGAAACATTTTCATGACTTAAAGACTAGTTTGGGCTATATAGAAAATTTGAGACCAGCATTGAGAGACCTTGTTTCAAAAATTAAAAACCAGAGTTTTGCATATTTTTGCTTGTGAGAAATGACTTTAGATGGGCTGGAGAGATGGCTCATCCATTAAGAGCATTGCCTGCTCTTTCAGAGGTCCTGAGTTCAACTCCCATCCACCACAGGGTGTCTCACAGCCATCTCTTATGGCATCTGATACCCTTTTCTAGTGTGTTTGAAGACAATTACATTGTACCCATATACATAAAATAAATAAATCTTTAAAAGAAGAAAAAAATGAGAAATTACTTAGGAGCAAAAAAGTATGATTTTTAAAAATACTTTTAGACAAGTCAATTCCGGTTGGCACCAGCACTGGGTCATCTTGGGCGTGGAGTCGGCGGCCACCCCCAAGGTCCCCTAGAGGACTCTCCACATGATATCAGGACCACCTGTGAGTGGAACACAACTTCTGTTCCAATCCAATCGTGTGGGACCTGAGACAGCAGTAGAGAAACAGGAAACCCGGCCTGACCAGGGTCACGAGTCCCTTCTGGTCAGTGCCAGCACCAGGTTACCTGGGCGCAGAGTCGGTGGACACCCCCAAGCCCCTAGAGGACAACTTCTGAGATAGACCCTGTTTTGGGCTCCAGACATCCGGGCACCTTCCCTGCCAAAGGAGAGGTGTCTGCCCTGCCCGGGAGGGCTTTGCCAGAGCACCTGAGGGAGCCATCTTGGTTCCCTCCAAGACTAGTTTGTGCAGGTGAGAGTGTGGACTACAGAAGCTAACAGCTTCTGTGACAGGTCCTGTTTTGGGCCTTCATCTTCTGCCAGGAGGGAGGTCCCAACACCAGGTATCTGTGCACCTTTCCTTTAAGAGGAGAGCTTGCCTGCAGAGAGTGCTCTGACCACTGAAACTCAGAGGAGAGATCTAGTCTCCCAGGTCTGCTGATAGAGGCTAACAGAATCACGAGGGGAACAATCTCTAACCAGAGACAACTATAACAACTGACTCCAGAAATTACCAGATGGCGAAAGGCAAACGTAAGAAGCTTACTAACAGAAACCAAGACCACTCACCATCATCAGAACGCAGCACTCCCACCTCTCACAGTCCTGGGCACCCAACACACCCGAAAAGCTAGACCCAGATTTAAAAGCATATCTCATGATGATGGTAGAGGACATCAAAAAGGACTTTAGTAACTCACTTATAGAAAAACAGGAGAACACATCCAAACAGGTGATGGAAATGAACAAAACAATACTAGACCTTAAAAGGGAAGTAGACACACTAAAGAAAACCCAAAGTGAGGCAACGCTGGGTATAGAAACCCTAGGAAAGAAATCTGGAATCATAGATGTGAGTATCAGCAACAGAATACAAGAGATGGAAGAGAGAATCTCAGGTGCAGAAGATTCCATAGAGAACATCGGCACAACAATCAAAGAAAATGCAAAATGCAAAAAGATCCTAACTCAAAACATCCAGGAGATCCAGGACACAATGAGAATACCAAACCTATGGATAATAGGAGTAGATGAGAATGAAGATTTTCAACTTAAAGGGCCAGCAAATATCTTCAACAAAATTATAGAAGAAAACTTCCCAAACCTAAAGAAAGACATGCCCATGAACATACAAGAAGCCTACAGAACTCCAAATAGACTGGACCAGAAAAGAAATTCCTCCCGACACATAATAATCAGAACAGCAAATGCACTAAATGAAGATAGAATATTAAAAGCAGTAAGGGAAAAGGGTCAAGTATCATATAAAGGCAGGCATATCAGAACTACACCAGACTTTTCACCAGAGACTATGAATGCCAGAAGATCCTGGACAGATGTTATACAGACACTAAGAGAACATAAATGCTAGCCCAGGCTACTATACCCAGCCAAATTCTCAATTACCATAGATGGAGAAACCAAAGTATTCCACGACAAAACCAAATTCACACATTTTCTTTCCACGATTCCAGCCCTTCAAAGGATAATAACAGAAAAAAACCAATTCAAGGATGGAAACCATGCCCTAGAAAAAGCAAGAAAGTAAGCCTTCAGCAAACCTAAAGGAAGACAGCCACAAGAACAGAATGCCAACTCTAACAACAAAAATAATAGGAAGCAACAATTACTTTTCCTTAATATCTCTTAATATCAATGGACTCAATTCTCCAATAAAAAGACATAGACTAACAGAGTGGCTACACAAAAATTACCCAACATTTTGCTGCTTACAGGAAACCCATCTCAGGGAAAAAGACAGACACTACCTCAGAATGAAAGACTGGAAAACAATTTTTCAAGCAAATGGTCTGAAGAAACAAGCTGGAGTAGCCATTCTAATATCAAATAAAATCGACTTCCAACCCAAAGTTATCAAAAAGAAAATGAGGGACACTTCATACTCATCAAAGCTAAAATCCTTCAAGAGGAACTCTCAATTCTGAATATCTATGCTCCAAATGCAAAGGCAGCCACATTCATTAAAGAAACTTTAGTAAAACTCAAAGCACACATTGCACCTCAAACAATAATAGAGGGAGACTTCAACACCACACTCTGATCAATGGACAGATATTGGAAACAGAAACTAAACAGGGACACAGTGAAACTAACATAAGTTATGAAACAAATGGATTTAACAGATATCTACAGAACATTACATCCTAAAACAAAAGGATATAACTTCATCTCAGCACCTCATGGTCCCTTCTCCAAAATTGACCATATAATTGGTCATTAAACAGGCCTCAACAGATACAAAAATATTGAAATTGTCCCATGCATCCTATCTGATCACCATGGACTAAGGCTGATCTGCAATAACAACATAAATAATAGAAAGCCAACATTCAACGTGGAAACTAAACAACACTCTTCTCAATGATACCTTGGTCAATGAAGGAATAAAAAAGAAATTAAAGACTTTTTAGAGTTTAATGAAAATGAAGCCACAACATACCTAAACTTATGGGACACAATGAAGGCAGTCCTAAGAGGAAAACTCATAGCCCTGAGTGCCTCCAAAAAGAAACTAGAGAGAGCACACACAAGCAGCTTGACAAAACACCTAGAAACTCTAGAACAAAAGGAAGCAAATTCACCCAAGAGGAGTAGGCGGCAGGGAAAAAATCAAACTCAGGGGCGAAATCAACCAAGTGGAAACAAGAAGAACTATTCAAAGAATCAACCAAATAGGAGCTGGTTCTTTGAGAAAAACAACAAGATAGATAAACCCTTAGCCAGACTCACTAGAGGGCACAGTGACAGCATCCTAATTAACAAAATCAGAAATGAAAAGGGAGACATAACAACAGATCCTGAAGAAATCCAAAACACCATCAGATCCTTCTACAAAAGGCTATACTCAACTGGAAAACCTGGATGAAATGAACAAATTTCTAGACAGATACCAGGTTCTAAAGTTAAATCAGGATCAGGTTAATGATCTGAACAGTCCTATATCCCCTAAAGAAATAGAAGCAGTCATTAATAGTCTCCGAACCAAAAAAAAAAAAAAAAAAAAAAAAAAAAAAGCCCAGGACCAGATGGGTTCAGTGCAGTGTTCTATCAGACCTTCAAAGAAGATCTAATTCTAGTTCTTCACAAACTATTCCACAAAATAAAAGCAGAAGGTACTCTACCCAACTCATTCTATGAAGCCACATTTACTCTGATACCTACACCACAGAAAGACCCAACAAAGATAGACAACTTCAGACGAATTTCCATTATGAATATTGATGCAAAAATACTCAATAAAATTCTCGCTAACCGAATCCAAGAATACTTCAAAACAATAATTCATCCTGACCAAGTAGGTTTCATTCCAGTGATGCAGGGATGGTTTAATATACAGAAATCCATCAACGTAATCCAGTATATAAACAAACTCAAAGACAAAAACCACATGATCATCTCGTTAGATGCTGAGAAAGCATTTGACAAAATCCAACAACCATTCATGATAAAAGTCTTGGAAAGATCAGGAATTCAAGGCCCATACCTAAACATGATAAAAGCAATCTACAGCAAACCAGTAGCCAACATCAAAGTAAATGCCGAGAAGCTGGAAGCATTTACACTAAAATCAGGGACTAGACAAGGCTGCCCACTTTCTCCCTACCTATTCAACACTGTACTTGAAGTCCTAGCCAGAGCAATTCGACAATAAAAGGAGATCAAGGGAATACAAATTGGAATGGAAGAAGTCAAAATATCACTTTTTGCAGATGATATGATAGTATATATAAGTGACCCTAAAAATTCCAGCAGAGAAATCCTAAACCTGATAAACAGCTTCAGTGAAGTAGCTGGATATAAAATTAACTCAAACAAGTCAATGGCCTTTCTCTACACAAAGGATAAACAGGCTGAGAAAGAAATTAGGGAAACAACACCCTTTTCAATAGTCACAAATAATATAAAATACCTTGGCATGACTCTAACCAAGCAAGTGAAAGATCTGTATGATAAGAACTTGAAGTCTCTGAAGAAAGAAATTAAAGAAGATCTCAGAAGATGGAAAGATCTCCCATGCTCATGGATTGGCAGGATTAATATAGTAAAAGTGGCTATTTTGCCAAAAGCTATCTACAGATTCAATGCAATCCCCATCAAAATTCCAACTCAATTCTTCAACTAATTAGAAAGGGCAATCTGCAAATTCATCTGGAATAATAAAAAACCTAGGATAGCAAAAACTCTTCTCAAGGATAAAAGAACCTCTGTTGGAATCACCATGCCTGACCTAAAGCTTTACTACAGAGCAATTTTGATAAAAACTGCATGGTACTGGTATAGTGACAGACAAGTAGACCAATGGAATAGAATTGAAGACCCAGAAATGAACCCACACACCTATGGTCACTTGATCTTTGACAAGGGAGCTAAAACCATCCAGTGGAAAAAAGAGCATTTTCAACAAATGGTGCTGGCACAACTAGTGGTTAACATGTAGAAGAATGCCAATTGATCCATTCCTAGCTCCTTGTATTAAGGTCAAATCTAAGTGGATCAAGGAACTCCACATAAAACCAGAGACACCGAAACTTATAAAGGAGAAAGTGGGGAAATGCCTCAAAGATATGGGCACAGGGGAAAAATTCCTGAACAGAACAGCATTGGGCTTGCGCTGTAAGATTGAGAATCGACAAATGGGACCTCATCAAATTGCAAGGCTTCTGTAAGGCAAAAAACACCGTCAATAAGACAAAAAGGCCACCAACAGATTGGGAAAGGATCTTTACCTATCCCAAATCGGATAGGGGACTAATATCCAATATATATAAAGAACTCAAGAAGGTGGACTCCAAAAAATCAAATAACCCCATTAAAAAATGGGGTGCAGAGGTCAACAAAGAATTCTCACCTGAGGTATACTGAATGGCTGAGAAGCACCTGATGTTCAGCATCATTAATCATCCGGGAAATGCAAATCAAAACAACCCTGAGATTCCACCTCACACCAGTCAGAATGGCTAAGATCAAAAATTCAGGTGACAGCAGATGCTGGCGAGGATGTGGAGAAAGAGGAACACTCCTTCATTGTTGGTGGGATTGCAAGCTTGTACAACCACTCTGGAAATCAGTCTGGTGGTTCCTCAGAAAATTGGACATATTACTACTGGAGGATCCTGCAATACCTCTCCTGGGCATATATCAAGAAGATGTTCCAACTGGTAAGAAGGACACATGCTCCACTATGTTCATAGCAGCCTTATTTATAATAGCCAGAAGTTGGAAAGAACCCAGATGTCCCTCAACAGAGGAATGTATACAGAAAATGTGGTACATTTACACAATGGAGTACTACTCAGCTATTAAAAAATGAATTTATGAAATTCCTAGGCAAATGAATGGACCTGGAGGGCATCATCCTGAGTGAG
This sequence comes from Mus musculus, assembly GCF_000001635.26. Lineage (NCBI taxonomy): Eukaryota > Metazoa > Chordata > Mammalia > Rodentia > Muridae > Mus > Mus musculus. Next base: position 32,570,967 of record NC_000083.6, read on the forward strand.
GTAACCCAATCACAAAAGAACTTACATGATATGTACTCACTGATAAGTGGATATTAGCCCAGATACTTAGAATACCCAAGATATAAGATACAATTTGTGAAACTCATGAAACTCAAGAAGAACGAAGACCAAAGTGTGGACACTTTGCCCCTTCTTAGAATTGGGAACAAAACACCCATGGAAGGAGTTATAGAGACAAAGTTTGGAGCTGAAACGAAAGGATGGACCATCTAGAGACTGCTGTATCTGGGGATCCATCCCATAATCAGCCTCCAAACGCTGACACCATTTCATACACTAGCAAGATTTTGCTGAAAGGACCCTGATATAGCTGTCTCTTGTGCCTAGCAAACACAGAAGTGGATACTCACAGTTAGCTATTGGATGGATCACAGGCCCCAATGGAGGAGCTAGAGAAAGTACCCACGGAGCTAAAGGGATGCAACCATATAGGTGGAACAAAAATATAAACTAACCATTATACCCTGGAGCTTATGTCTCTAGCTGCATATGTATCAGAAGATGGCCTAGTTGGCCATCAGTGGAAAGAGAGGCCCATTAGTCATACAAACTTTATATGCCTCAGTATAGAGGAATGCCAGGGCCAAGAAGTGGGAGTGGGTGGGTAGGGGAGTGGGGTGGGAGGGTATGGGGGACTTTTGGGATACCACTGGAAATGTAAATTAAGAAAATACCTTAAAAATACTTTTTTAGTGTTCTGTTTATATGTATAGAATGTCTTTGGGTTTTTGGTAGCAATCCACTTGAAGCCCGGGTCTTGCACTTGTTAGGGAAATCCTCCCCCACTGAGCTACATGCTCTTGCTGACCGTGCATTAAGGAATATTGTGATCTACCCCTCTGTTAATTGTAGGAGGTTGCCTATAAATGTAAGAATTTGCACTTTGGGCAAGGTTCAGCAGGGCTGGGTTTCTTAGTCACTATTATCTAGGGTGGCTCATCTCACGGGGAAGGGACCAGTTTTCCAGATGGCTGACTCTCATGATGGACTGTCCTTTCAGATAGACTCTCCACAGGGCTATTGGTCTTCCCTTTTATATGTATGCTGGGGCCAAGAGTGTGTATTCCAGTAGGGGTGTAAAGGAAATTATACTTTATGACATAAACTTCACTATCCAAGAAGTTATGGATGCTCTATAGAGTCAAGGAGAGTGAGATTAGGCCGCATTCCAGAGTCAGACAGCATTCTACACAGAAACAGAATCAAAACATCTCTCTCTTCTCTCTCTGACTCTCTCTCCTCTCTCTCTCTCTCTGTTTCTCTCTCCCTCCCTTCTTATGTGTGCCCAGAGGGTGGGGCAGTTTGAACCACATGATGAGCCTGCTGGGAATCAAACTAGGGTCCTCTGCAAACGTAGTACATATTCCTAACCTCTCAGTCAATTCCCCAGCCCCATTTTCTTATTTCCCATATAAAAGTTTCCAATATGGGTATTAATTTCTACAGAGAGTTCTGATGTGATTTTAAGTATTTAACTCATTAATAGCCTTTGTATATGCCCAAGAGTGTTTGTTCATGTGTGCAGGTGTGCATGTGTGCACATGAAGGTCAGAGGAAAATCTAGATTGATATCCACTATTCCACTGGCTTTGAGACAGGCTCTCTCAGTTTCTGCTGCCCTTGGTTATATAGAGTCAGGTCTCAACCTATGGGTGGTTGTGACCTCATTGTGAGATACCAAAGACCATTGGAAAACACACACATATATATACATTATGATTCATAACAGTAGTGAAATTACAGTTATGAAGTAGTAATAGCAATAATTTTATGATTGGTCTCACCACAACATGAAGAACTGTATTAAAGGGCCACAGCGTTAAGAAGGTTGAGAAGTAGTCCTCTAGAGATTCTCCAGTCTCCACTTCCATCTACCCGCAGGGGCACAATGGGGCTTACAAACATTCCACCTTTGTCCTACAAGCTCTAATTTTGATCTAAAGCAAAATGCATTCATTCAGTTCTTAAACCTGCCATCATTTAGAGTAATCCCAACACTTACTCAAAAGTTCCTAGTCCACAGTTTCCTAAGAGATGTAAGGGGAGCCCTTCCTTGTGAGGCCTTATAAGAAACAAACAAACTAAAAACCCATCTACTAACATATTTCTAATATACACAGGGCAGTATAAACATCATAGTCCAATAGAGAGAGAGAAAGAGAGTAATGTGGGCATAGAAAGGAAAAATAGGAAAAGAAAAATTTAAAATGCAAGACTGAACCGTACAACAAACATCCCTGTAGCTTCATATCCAGCACCTGGGGTGCCTGACAGCATCATCACTGCTCCAGCAGCCATTGGGAGCTTTGCCCTTTCTGCTGCTTCTTTCAGCAAAGAGGGTTTTCTTGGGGTGGTGGTGGGGGAGGGAGAGTTACTTTCAGTTTGTGTCTGAAGGATTTCACAGTAGATATCTTATTCTCCTGACATCTCCCAATATCCCGGGGTCTCCATGTCAGCTAAGCATTCAGATTCTCAGCAGTGTGCACCATCTTTCAAGGCCGTAGTGAGACACTTCCTGGCTTCAGTGGCTTTCTTGTAGCCAGCTGCAAGCCTTCAAGCCCCCACCCTGCTCCCATAGCTTTCATGCTTGTAGAAGCAGTAGTATGTGACCTTGCTGACAGGCTCTGCTGCCTCCAATAGCCTCTGTGTTTTTAAAGTTGGTTCTGGAAACATGGTTCCCTAGGTGAATCACTTCAGCAGAAGCGAATCACTCTAGCAGCATTCTCAGTTCAGAGTTCCCCCTTTCAAATGTAGTTATACTGTCTCAAGATGGAGCCATCAGTGGATGAGGTCTTGCCTTCAAGACACCTGCTCCACTGTCCCAGTCAGGATAGGAGGTTTCTCCTTAATGGGTTAATCTGAGCATGACAGCTGTTTTCTCCTCCCCTCCCCCAACACCTTGTCTCCAACTTTAAACTGTTTCACACTGTTTCCTGTGCACACTGCATGAGGCCATGTCTTTCTGTTCTGCTCACTGCTCTTTCACAGGAGACCTGGGCAATAGCAATGAGCAGTAAATATAGCACAACCTGAATATAGTCCATCCTCAGGTTTCTTCTGCCATCAAATCAGTCCATGGCTTGAATGCAGCCTCATTCAAGTTCTCAGGACATGAACAGAATGAAGCCAATGGTTGTTCTGTGGCCCAGTTATCAAAGGAGTCCTGTTCCCCTCAGAAGTTTTACTAGCCCCATCTTCATTGTCCATATTTGCATCAGCATTGTGGTGCTCTGAACACCAATCAGTGCTATATGCTTAGAGTTATAGGTCAGAAATTCACCAGTATGACCATGAGTAAATTTTAACAAATAAGAGGCATAGGCGTAAATTGTTCTCAATCTACTTTAATTAGGGTTCAATTTCCCCTCTAGCCCACTACCCAGCAGATGTAGTGGAAATGAAAGACTATTATAGTATACAGGAAAGTGCACCTGTTTAGAAATAGTTCTTTCGGGGGCGATTCCAATCATCATTGTTCTCAGTCCAGTCCCATAGCAAACACCAAACACAAATCAGCAGGTGCAGTCCATTCCACTCAGTAAGCACCACACACGAATCAGCAAGGGCAGTTCAATCCAGCAGAAATCACGATGCTCACCAACTGTCCCACATCCACTGTTGAAGCAGCAAGAAGCAGCAGGATCCTCAGGAGTTCTTTGTCGAGGTTTTCTATCAACTCACTGGCAGCGAAGCTCAACAATGCAATGTAAGGCAAACCAATACATGTGTGTCATATTTATATTTCTTCTAAACATTATGTGTTCTTTCACCTGTCTGCTTTACCTCTGTGTCCCAGCAAAGCATCATTTGACTTACCTACTTTCCAAAGGAAACAGTAGTCTCCAATTCAAAGAGAATTTATGAAGAGATCATGGATACTGGCCACATCCATACCTAAACTTCATGCATAGACTATGGTGCTAAATTACATTAGTCAGGGGCTGATAAAGGCAAAACTTATAAGGCTACGTTTATACTTCTTTTCTTACAATCAGAGGCAAGCACACATCCCGGCATACTTCGTGATACATATGCCCTGACCACATGTGATCAAACACATCGTGTGTAACTAGGACAACTGACCTTGTTTACAGAAGTGAAAACACGTGGTTTGTTATCTTACATGGAAAAAAAGTGTAGAGAGAATCTCTTGTGTACTGTGTGGAAACATCATCTGTCTATAAGAAAACTGTTGGCCCATTAGCTTACACAGGACATAGGAGGTGGGAGTTCCAGTAGGAAGAGAGGAATTCTGGGATAGAGTCAGGTGCAGGAAAAGATTTCACCCTGGACTCAGAGGAGATGGACATATGAAACTGAGGAGAGGTCATATAGGTTACAAGCTGGTCAAGGAATGAGAAAAAGCTTATGGCTTAAGCTTTATTCAAAACTAAGTCTCAGAGCTGTTATTTTGGGAGCTGGACTATGGCTGGTAAAGCCTGTGGTTACAGACAGGCCCCAGGATTTCAGGAAGTTATTTATCCTTGGTCAAGTAGGGCTTATAAGTTACAGGCATTTCTGTTTTACAGATTTTGTGAGTAATTTAAACTTAAAATATAGCTTTAGCCACCATAGTCAGAATGTTCCATTCAGATCTGGTTACAGTGATTTAGGGATTTTCTAATCCAGGATTCCAAACTCCTCCACATACCTTCAGCGAATCAGACCCAAGTTCCTCCTAATCACAGGGTCAGGTTATTACACCAATGACATCACTCCTCATACAAATCTTCTGCATTCATTACCTATCTCTCCTCAGTGAGGAAATAGCTGGAAAAATAAGTTGAGCAAGGAAGGGATTCCCTTGGCTCACAGTTGAAGGGTCCAGTCTCTCATGGTGGGAAAATCATGACGGCAGGAACATGAGGCAGCTGGTCACATGATGTCTTAAGTGAGGAAGCAAAGAGATTTGTGGGTGGTAATTCAGGTCATTTTCAAATTTTTGATTAGCTGGGGAACATAGTCCTGGAATGAAGTTGGCCACATTCAGAGTGGGTCTTTGCTCTAAGTTCAGCCTTTCTGACAGACTCTTATAGACACTCCCAGAAGTCATCTTCCGTTGAGATTGTGGATCCAGAAAGATGGCAGTGATGATTGACCATTGTGACTATTACAACAGGAACTTGGCATATTTATCTGAAGACATGACATATGTCCTGCATTTATCTTATTATATGTAGCCCAGGTTGACCTTGAGTTTTATTCCTCTTGCATCCACCTCCCAAATGGCCTGATTATAGGTGTAACCCTTAATTTATTTATAGCTTAGGAAGTTGTAAAAGAAATTGGTGTCTGTGATTATGGGGTTGGCAAGACCAATGTCTATGGCCCTAGATGCCTGGTAGGATTCCAGACAGATGCTGAAGCTGTGTTTTCAAATCAGAGTTCCTTCCTGACTGTGTTTGCTCTTTGGTCTTTCCAGTATTTGCAATGTCCTGAGGAGGTCACCAGTTTATTCTGGTCTTGCCCCAGTCACAGTCTGTTTCTGTGTGTGCAACTAGAATTTGCTTGGGATACAGTATCATAGAAAGCACTCATGGTCTTTATCAGAGCAAGGAAGGAAGCCTGAGTATACTCACAGAGGAAGAGCAGGACAAGTTGTGCAATAATGGTTTCAGTCCTGCTGGGTCGGTCTTCATATTTCTCTGATTCCTGTAGTGCCCTCCCTTGGGCCGTCTTCATTGTGGCAAGTTTTGCCAAGTGGTGTGCATCTCTCAGCTTCCCATGTTACCCAGAATTCCTTATAAGTAGATATAGTTGTGTAAAATGCTAGAATGCTGCCATATTGGTGTGAGTACTTCTGAGGCTGAAAGTTTGGTATAAGAAAGGGAGTAGATGTGTGGAAGCTACAGTGGAAGAGAAGTCATGCAGTTCCCTTAGTCTGACCTCACCACGGACCACCAGATTCTGGTGTCCTGCACATCTGGTTTTTTGGTCCTGAGCCGACCTATCAGGAGTTCACCACTGACCACTTACTCCTCAACATGCCGACCATCTTTAAACCCTGTCTCAGGGCATTGAGCTTGCCTACCCATTGCTCTTTATGTCCTAGTTGGGGAGGAGGTGTCTGTTGCAGTTCCTTTAAGACCTAGCATTTGTCTTAACAAATAGAAAACATGACTATGAGAGATTTCAGTGGCTGATAAGTCCAACATACAGGAAATCCAGGACAGATTCTGGACAAAATGTGTATCCTTTAATAATGATAAATTAAACTCCCGTGCTTGGAAGACAGCCCCCTCCTGACTCTCTTTTCTGCCTGTCTGCTGTCTACCTCTGGCCCTTTTCGTCTTGACCCTTTCCCTTCATTGACCCCTCCCCTTCATGCTTTTGTTTTGACTCTGACTCCTTAGCCTCAAAGTGTGTTTTCCTAATTAGGGCAGAGAAGAAAGCAAAAATGTTGGGAGAGTTCTGCCACCTGTAAGGGAGTTATTTCTCTGCAGGGGACAGGTTCACTGCAACAGCTTGGGAGTGAGTATGTCTTATGAAATATAATACTGCAGGGTGTGTCCTTGGTGGACAGAGCCAGTGCTTAACCCTGAGAAATCATGCTATGCAACAGCTCTGATGTAAAAGGAGTTTATTGGGGGAGGAGAGGAGAGAGAGGACCTCGAAAAGGAAGAAAGGGAGAGGGGGAGGGAGGAAGAGTGCACGAGCGAGCTGGGGCGACAGGGCGGGGCCATTTTACTCAAAGCACACCTGGTGTACATAGTGGCAGGTGATAGCGGCAGGCATGACATTGCCTGGTCCCTGAGAGCAGGCCAGAAGAATTGAGTGTGCACTAACTTTGTGGGGCCCTGAACAGTTGGAGGCTTCTTAGAGTTAATACAGAACTAGATGCCCTCTCTAGAGGTTGGGGGCTGAAGGAGTCAATAGGAATGTAATGGCTATTCCTGGCAAACAGAAACCCACTTTCCAAGGTTTCTGAGTAATGCTGGATATTTACCTGAGCTGAGTTCAGACTGCTTTCCTGGGGAGGGAGTTGGGGTGGGGCCTGAAACCTGACACTGTCCAAGTAGGCAGGAAGCAGCAAACCCTGGGAAGGGTTGATTTATTCCCCTCTGCCACCTACATTTACAACTTTCTAAGCTATTGCTGATTGGAAGCAGGGGATACACAAGTCCCAGAGGAGAGGAAAGAGGTGCTTCAGCACGGGCTGCTGCTGATAGAAGGTACCAGGCTGGGGCCTGGCAGGGAAGGTCCTGGCTCTGAACAGAAACAGCTCTCTTACAGCTTGGGTAGCTTTCTGGTACCTGGTGGCTCTATAGAGCTACTTGGACCAGGAGACCAATGGTTTTGTCAGCTGAGCCTGAGCTTCATGCTCTGGTCCATTTTAGATGCTGAACAGTTGCTCTCCTGGCAGTCCCTTCCTATCTTGTTCTTCCTTTGCTTTCCCTGTCTTTCCCTGCAAGACCCTGAATCTCCTCCCTCCTCCTTACTCTGCACACAGCACACAGTCTCTGCTCATGGCTCTGGTGTGACTATAGAGCAATTCCTATCTCTCTCCTTTGCCTCAGAATCTCACCTGTGCCCATATACCTTGCAGGATGCAGTCGCTGAGCCTGTCCTCGATTGCCCTGGCCCAGTGGTTGCCACCTTGTGACATTTCTACTGCCATTCATGGCCTCCTAGCCTCTGGGGAGAATTCTGGCCTGGACTCACTTCTTCTATGAGGTGTGTGCCTGTCTTATATGCTTCCCTCAGGCCCCTAAGCAGAACTGGTTTTGGGTCATCTGAGTATGGTGGGAATGGCAGGAGGATTGGTCATTTTGGGTAGATGTCAGATAATGAAAGACCCCCGTTTCTTGGTAGACTCTCAAATCCCAGGATGAGCCAACGCCCCAATAACTTGAGAGAAACCGTTCTTGATGCAATATCGCATGAGGTTTATTTGAGTATTATCAGCATGCTGAGGCCGAACTCGTAACTCACACAGGGGCAGAGTAGATCGACCCCCAACAGTTGCAGTTGAGGGTTTTTAAAGAATAAACCATAAAGTGAGGGGAGGATAGGACCACAAAGAGTGGGGAAGCTAAGTAAACATCGTAAAAATGGGGATGGTGAATTACAGCTCATCTCTCATGCTGAGGGCGAAAAAACAAAGAACTCCATGCTGGGCTTCGTTTGTAGGGGTCTAAGAAACACATTGAGTTGGGGTCTTACAATAACAGACATGAGGAATGGAGATCAGGGATCAGGGTACAGGAAAAAGTTGGGGTTTAGGACAGCAGAGAATTGAGGGATCCCCTCTCTCCTTAGTGTTCCAGCACATTCACTCTTGGCATCTCAGTTCACTTCTATGAGGCCTTACTTTTTTTTCTTTCTTGCCCTGTAAGGGTCCATGATTCACTGAAGAATGAAATCCTGGATTTAAATAGTATGTAAACATAAAGAGTGCTTTATTCTGCAGAAGTCCACTATTCTGGGGTCTACCATCTACAAAGATGGAGAGACCCCAAAGTGAGCTCGCAGGCCTAATTTAAAGCACTTTAGGGGGATTCCGGGAAGGGGAGGTGACCTCTATCTTAATCATGGCTCTATCTCTCTAGGAACATTCCAGACCCAATGCTGTGGCCTGGGGGGTGGGGGTGGGGGTGGGGGATCAGAGCTGGAAACTGTTGCTGAGGAAGTTTGGAAACTGCTGCTGACCCAATGTTATTGCCTTAGGCCATTGCTGGGTAGGCAGCTTCTGAGGCCTGGACTTGCCCAGTTCTTGGAGACAGAGATTTAGGCCTAGTCTCCTGGACTGTTAATTTGAAACCTGTCATGGAGTCAGCCTCGCCTTCTCAGCCCCAAGCCTACTTTAAGTCACATTCCCACAAAAACTCATGGTTTGATGTCTCTTCTCCTTATTTGTGCTTGTCTGTCTTATTCAGGAGCTCCCAGAGTAGACTGCACTGAGCAGGGACATTCCTGACCCAGTCCATTTCTGCTGTTGGATTTGAAGTCTCCCTGTAGCATGTCCTTGACCCATCTCTGCAGATTTCAGGTGCATGTCTGTAGAAACTAGCCAATTTCTCTACCTCAACCTGCAGGGGCTCTGTGGTTCAGGAGAGAGATATTGTTTTTTAAAATCTTGCCTTCTGCTTTCAATGTTTATCAACTGAATCCAATGTCCATTTTAGGTCATAGGTGAGGAGTTTAAAAAATTTGTAGTGCCAGAATGTAACACTCAGTGTCTTGTGTGTGACAGGTGAGGGACCCTAAGGGGTTTTTCAGTCCCACACCCTCCTTACAGCTCTCTCCTCCTGCCTGGAGTCAAGGTTAGGTCAAGTTCCATTCTCCACCCACAGGATTATTTTTGACCCTCTGTCCCAGGTAGAGTTCAAATGCGTGTCATGCTTGCTAGCCAATAGATTTAAAGGTTAATATGCTTAGCCAATAAGTTTTAACTGTAACTTGCTGATATAACCAGTGTCCCTAAAAAGTATAAAAACTTCTTGTAATAGCCATTCCGGGCCACCTTCTTAGTAACTTGTCTTGAAGGATTGATTGGCCCCGACTCACTGGAAAGTAAACTTCTTGCTTTTCCATTGATCTGCGCCTCGGAGTCTCACTGGGGGGCAGGGGGATCTCGAAGTAATACCACTGACTGAGGGCTGGGGTCTTACATTTGGGGTCTTCATCTGGGATTCAAGGATACTCCCGAGCGACCACCAACTAGACTGATCATAGGGAAAAAGACTGAGCTTGGTTATAGGTGCCAATTTGTAAGTGTTTGTCTTTCTGTCTTTTGCTTTCACCTTTGGCTCACAAGCACAGTGTCAGCTGGAAAGCCTCTGGTCTGGTGCGGGCAGACAAGCCTTAATGCCCACAATAGTGGTGAGTCTGGAGGATGCTTCAGGAGCCTCCAGAGGGAGGTGAAAGAACTCTGCTCCTTTTGGAAATGGCAAGACACAGTATCAATGGGAGCCAAATCTTGCTATAACCTGATTTCTGTGCCCATGGAAGGATGAACTGTGTGTTGATTGCCTTTCTCTGTATTCTCAGACTTGGACTGTCTGTGCCCATGGCAGGAGCGAACTGTCTGTGTGTTGAATGTCCTTCTCTGTGTTTGTTGGTGTTGGTTATCTCCTGGTTATCTCTTTCTGTTTTCTTGGACTTGGACTGATGACATTTTTGGACCTTGGACAGACTGAATCTGCCCCACTAAATATCCTAGTTAACCGCTGGAGGAGAAAACTTGTCAGTAGTAGTAAAGAAGGGAAAGTTAGTTACTCTCTCCTTCTCTGAATGACCCACCTTCAGAGTAGGGTGGCCACCTGTAGGGACCTTCGATTTGTAGGTGACCAAAACAGTAGAGGAAAGTCTTTAGGCCAGAATCCCTCAGGCACTCAGACCAAGTGCCCTATATAGTTACCTGGAAGAATCTAGTGGAGGACTCCCCACCTCCCATGGATAAAAGCCTTTCTTTCCCCAAGACCCACCTTATAGGTTCTGGCCACCAGGAAAAAGGAAACATGGGAGGAGGGATCTGAACCTGAGAAGAAGTTGATCCTCCAAGACCCTTCAACAATGGATCTGTTGCTCCAAGACCCTCCTCCTCCACATCCCACTACCCTTGCTCCCATGGCCCTGCCAGTGCCAGCACTGGCTCCAGAATCCTCAGCCCACATGGAATGGGGCCATTGTACTGCCCTTTACTGGAAGGAGGAACGGGAGGAGACCCTCAACTTCCCGGTCCTGCCATGGAGAACCAAAGTCTGAGAGCTACATCCCCTGATACCACGGTGGCTCTCCCACTGAGGGCATACGGAACTCTAGAAAAGGACAATCAGACTCTGCAATATTGGCCTTTCTCTTTGGCCGACTTGTACAACTGGAAAGCACAAAATCCCCCTTCCCCTTTTCGATAACACCAAGGGGCAGATTAATATCTCTTTGAGACAGTTTTATTTACTCATCAGCCCACCTGGGATGATATCCAACAACTCATGAGAGTGCTCTTCATGACTGAAGATCAAGAGAGGATAATGCAGGAAGCCGGAAAGAATGCCCCCTCAGACACAGGGGCACCATCGATTGACTAGGCTATCATCGATAGCAGATTTCCCATGACTAGACCTGACTGGGACTTTAATATGGCAAAGGTAAGGGGTACCTGAAAGTCTATTGCCAGGCTCCATTGTCAGGTCTCGAGGGGGCTGCATGAAGACCCACAAATTTCACCAAGGTGCATGAGGTTAGACAGGGATCAGATGAGTTGCCTGCTGCTTTTCTATAACAGCTTATGAAGGCATTCTTCCAATATACAACCTATGGCCCCAGCAGCAAGGAGCACAAAGCTACTGTGACTGTGGCTTCTATAGACCAGGCTAGTAGAGACATCAGGGAAAAGCTTCAGAGGCTAGAGGGATTGCAGGATAAGTCATTGAGGGATTTAGTGCAGGTTGCTGACAAAGTCTACCATAACAGGGAGACAGAGGAGGAAAAGGAACAGAGAAAGAGAAAGAAAGATGTTGGGAGCGACCCTGTTTGAATGTTAACTGCCTTGTCAGCCATAAGTGCTTATTTACAAAGCTTTGGCCTTAGTGGAAAAATATTAGCTTAGTTGAGATTTCTGTGGGAAAAGGTGAGGCCTTTGTAGAAAAGTACTACCCCTAGTTAAGAACAAATAGCTATAGATTTTGTGGATAGGTGTGGGAACTAAAAAGGGAGCCTGGGGAAGGTGGGGGGAGGATCCACATCCCACCAGAGTTCCACCTATGCTCCCGACAGGCGGATGTGGGATGGCTGTCAGACGCTTTCCACTCAGCCCTGGGTGAGCATCCAAACCTCTGACCCACTCAGCAGGGGTGAACAAGGGGCAGCCCAACCTGGGGGACCCGGGGCCACACTTTGTAGCCCTGGGGTTATGGGAGAGAGGGAAGAGAGGTTCCCATGCATGCGAGAGTGAGCGCAGCCTTGATGAGCAGAGACTGTCTATGGTTTTAGAGCTTTATTATAGAAAGGCAGGTGGGAGAGAAAGGAGACACACACACACACACACACACACACACACACAGAGAGAGAGAGAGAGAGAGAGAGAGGGGGGGCTAGAGAGAAAGAGAACAAGAGGGAGAGAGTGAGAGGAGAGGAGAGTAAGAGCAAGAGAACAAAGAAGTGAGAGAAGAGAGACAGAGAGGAGTAAGAGAGCAAGGTGGGGCCAAGCAGCCCCTCTTATGGTCTTTACTGTTGCTAGGTAGCTGGGAAGGAGTTTAGCCTGGAGGTCAGAAGCTTGGGATATTGCCTTCATGACTTCTAGTCATGCTTCTTTTGTGGGGGCTGTGGAGGGGGAGCAGTAACTTAGGCAGGAGCCAGAGTTCCAAGGGCATGAAGGAACACCTACCATCTCATTTAGGTAAATTATGACCATCAGGTCCTGGGGTTCAGCATCTCAGCTCAACTGGAGACCAGCCTGTCTGTGCTTCGCCCAATGCCCTACAGACAGGTATCTAGCAGCCCACTCTGTTCAGTTCCAATTCTCCCTACACTCCCTAGAAAACAAGCTGAGGACTTACTTGGCCAAATGCATAGGTGGGCTCATTTAGGGGATAAGAAGCTCATCCAAACAGTCAAGGGATCTAAGGTATATGCAATGGACCTTGTAGAACAGGGTAAGGTATGTTAGCAAGTAAGTGCTTACGTACACAAGAGCAAACAGGGCAAGAGACCTAGGGAAGAGTGGCCTGGAGTTTATTGGGAGGTTGATTTTACAGAAGTTAAGCTGCCACACCCATTCTAGTGGAGTATAAGTGACAAGTCCAAAAGCTTAACCGCAGTCCTGAGACAAAAGTTTCACGGAAACTGGTCTTCTGGAAGTTCTTTGGCATCCCGTAACACAGATGTACTCCAGATTTGTCCTTTTGATAGTCGGTGGAGGGTCTTGTGTGCTTTCTTTCAGTATTTTACTGGATAAGAGTTAGGAATCTCAGGGCAAATTCAAAAATAAACTTGGAATTCTCATTACAGTCATGTATGGCAGACTACATAATAGAAAAAAGTTGGGGACTCCTCTGATAAATGGAGGTTCCCCACAGATACTTTGAATAACAGCTGGGTCACTCTCTTTTTTTTTCCATTTTTTATTAGGTATTTAGCTCATTTACATTTCCAATGCTATACCAAAAGTCCCCCATACACCCCCCACTCCCCTACCCACCCACTCCCCCTTTTTGGCCCTGGCATTCCCCTGTACTGGGGCATATAAAGTTTGCAAGTCCAATGGGCCTCTCTTTGCAGTGATGGCCGACTAGGCCATCTTTTGATACATATGCAGCTAGAGACAAGAGCTCCGGGGTACTGCTTAGTTCATATTGTTGTTCCACCTATAGGGGTGCAGTTCCCTTTAGTTCCTTGGGTGCTTTCTCTAGTTCCTCCATTGGGGGCCCTGTGGTCCATTCAATAGCTGACTGTGAGCATCCACTTCTGTGTTTGCTAGTCCCTGGCATAGTCTCACAAGAGACAGCTATATCTGGGTCCTTTCAGCAAAATCTTGCTAGTGTATACAATGGTGTCAGCGTTTGGAAGCTGATCATGGGATGGATCTCTGGATATGGCAATCACTAGATGGTCCATCCTTTCGTCACACTTCCAGATTTTGTCTCTGTAACTCCTTCCATGGGTGTTTTGTTTCCTATTCTAAGAAGGGGCAAAGTGTCCACACTTTGGTCTTCGTTCTCTTGAGTTTAATGTTTTTAGCAAATTATATCTTATATCTTGGGTATCCTAAGTTTCTGGGCTAATATCCACTTATCAGTGAGTACATATTGTGAGAGTTCCTCTGTGATTGGGTTACCTCACTCAGGATGATGCCCTCCAGGTCCATCCATTTGGCTAGGAATTTCATAAATTCATTCTTTTTAATAGCTGAGTAGTACTCCATTGTGTAAGTGTACCACATTTTCTGTATCCATTCCTCTGTTGAGGGGCATCTGGGTTCTTTCCAGCTTCTGGCTATTATAAATAAGGCTGCTATGAACATAGTGGAGCATGTGTCCTTCTTATCAGTGGGGGCATCTTCTGGATATATGCCCAGAAGAGGTATTGCTGGATCTCCCGCTAGTACTATGTCCAATTTTCTGAGGAACCTGGGTCACTCTCATATTCAGGAATTTACAATAGTCTAGGAAGAAGGTGGGTTGTGGTTTAAGGAGGAACTAGAGTATTGTATTATTCATGAAAAGGTTAGCAAAAGCAGAACTCCCTTGGTGCAAGTTTTCACAAGGCTCAGAATAGTAGCATAATTATGCACTTACTAAGGGGCCCCTTGTGGTGGGTTATACAATAGACTACAATTGTGACTAGGGTTCGAAATCTTTGCACCTGGCTCCTAGAATAGCTGACTTTAGATAGGGCTGCTTTTATCTCAGCTGTAACCACTGCCTGGTTCTTGTCAGTCTTTATATATGCATTTTCCTGTTTTGTGTAAAGAGTCATTATGCATCAGATGACCTCAATGTATCTTGCCTGATGTATCTTACCTAACTTCCCTGTTTTCTTCTGTAATCACTATATAAGTCTGATGCTCTCTTTGAGAAATTACACTCAGATTCAGCATTCTATTTTGTTCGTGTCTGTTTTTTGTTTTTTGTTTTTTGTTTTTTGTTTTTTTGCCCATGTGAGTACCAGAACCCTGATTTCCCCCACAGTTGAGGGACTCTGACTGGGTTCAGCCCATGGCATTAAGCTGGGAAAATATGGCTACAAATACCTTATAGTGTTTGTGGATACCTTCACTGGATGGGTTGGGGCTTTCCTCACCAAGCAGGAAACAGCTACCATGGTAGCCAAGAGGATATTAGAGAAAAATTTCCCCAAGTTTGAAGTGCCCAATGTAATTTCATCAGACAATGATCCTGCTTTTGTCTCTAAGGTAAGTCAGGGATTGGCAGAGATATTGGGGACTAATTGAAAGCTCCATTGCACATATCATCCCCAGAGATCAGGGCAGGTAGAGAGAATGAACAGAACCCTAAAAGAGACCTTAACTAAATTGTCCTTGGAGACTGGTGCTGACTGGGTGGTGCTTCTTTCCCCTGGCCCTGTTCTGAGCCTGGAATACCTCCTACCATTTTAATCTTTTGAGATCCTGTATGGGACCCCAATTCCCTTGACCCCAGCTCTTGATACCCCCAGAGTGACTTTTCAGGCTGACAAGGATCATATGGCTCAATTGCAAGCTTTCCAGATCACTCACCTGGAACCGTGGCCCTTTATAAAGCAGGCATCCCAGAGGTTCCACACAAGTACCAAGTTGGAGATTGGGTATATGTTGAGAGGGATTGGGATTTGGGAGCATGCAGGTGGCACAGTAGGCATGCTCAAGTTTCCTGGGGCAGGTGACATGGGCTCAGTGGCCTTAGGAAGGCAGCCGTGACTGCCAACACAAGGCCCACACCTCCACACCATCGGAAGCCCCAAGACCTGAAGCTGTTGCTCCCAGGCTGTCATAGTGACCCTGCGCCTGGACCCAGGATGTGAGGCTGGCCTGGCATCCCTGAGGCGGGCAGGGGTGGTAAGGGGCCAGCAGGCACCATGGAGGGCATGCTGTACAAGTAGACCAACAACCTGAGCGTTGGCAGCCTTGATGGTTCCTTCTTTGTGGGGAAATACTGTCCTATTACAATTCTCCTTAAGATGCCTGGAAGGGTTGCAAAGGAAGCATCCAAATAGCAGTTTGTAGGATTCAAGTTCATTCCATGGATAACACTTGCATGGACCTCACTATCCCTGGGGAAACAGTATTTCTACTTAAAAGCCAGAAGTGTGGCAGAGAGAAAGAAGTGGCTGGTGGCTCTGGGATCTGCCAAGGCCTGCCTGACAGATAGTAGGACTCAGAGGAAAAAAGAATTTTTAGAAAACACTGAAAACTTGAAAATCAGAATGTTGGAGCTAAGACTATACTGTGACCTCCTTGTTCAACAAGTAGATAAAACGATAGAAGTGGCCTCAGCTGGTGTCACTGACTCTGAGGAGGGAATCAATGTGGGGACTCTGCTGAAATAGACCTGCAAGACTTTCCTGAAGACCTTGGAAGAATGCATGCAGATTGCAAATGCAACCTTTGCCTCGGAACTGCTCTACCATACACCCCCAGGGTGCACTCAACTAGCAGTGCTTAAGTCTAGCAAGATGAAACATCCTATCAGGAGGGCTCTGTCAGAGCAGGTGAGGGAGCCATCTTGGGTCCCGGATCCCTCAGAGACTAGTCTGCCAAGGTTAGAAAAGTGACACAGCTTCTGGGACAGGCGGATGTGACATAGCTTCCGGGATAGACCCTGTTTCAGACTCCAGACATCCGGGCACCTTCTCTGCCAGAGGAGAGGTGTTCACCCGGGAGGACTCTTTCAGAGCAGGTGAGGGAGCCATCTTGGGTCCCAGATCCCACAGAGACCAGTCTGTGCAGGTCAGCTCACGGACTGTGAAGGGTAAGCAAGCGGATTACAGAAGCTACACAACTTCTGGAACAGGCAGAAGTGACACAGCTTCTGGGACAGACCCCGTTTTGGGCTCCAGACATCCAGGCACCTTCCCTGCCAGGGGAGAGGTGTTTGCCCTGGACGGCTCTGCTGGAGCAGGTGAGGGAGCCATCTTGGGTCCCGGGTCCCTCAGAGACTAGTCTGCACAGGTGAGAGTGTGGACTACAGAAGCGACACATCTTCTAGGACAGACCCTATTTCGGGCTCCAGACATCCCGGCACCTTCTGCGCCAAAGGAGAGGTATCTGCCCGGGGAGGGCTCTGACCACCAGAGCAGGTGAGAGAGCCATCTTGTGTCCCATGTCAATTGGAGACCAGTCTGTGTAGGTGAGCGTGCAGACTGCAGAAGCAACACATTTTCTGGGACAGGCCCTGTTTTGGGCCTTCTTCTTCAGCCAGGAGGCAGGTCTGAATGCCATATATACTGTGCACCTTCCCTGCAAGAGGAAAGCATGCCTGCAGAGAGTATTCTGACCACTAAAACTCAGAAGAGATCTAGATTCCCAGGTCTGCTGACAGAGGCTAACAGAATCATAGGAGGAACAAGCTCCAACCAGAGACAACTATAACAACTAACTCCAGAGATTACCAGATGGCGGAAGGCAAATGTAAAAATCTTACTAACAGAAACCATGACAAGACCACTAACCATCATCAGAACCTAGCACTCCCACCTCAACCAGTCCTGGATACCCTGACACACAAGAAAAGCAACACTTGAATTTAATATTATGTTTCATGATGCTGGTAGAGGACATCAAGAAGGGCTTTAATAACTCACTTAAAGAAATACAGGAGAACACTGCTAAAGAGGTAGAAGTCCTTAAAGAAATACAGGAAAACACAACCAAACAACACTGGAGATAGAAACCCTAGGAAAGAAATCTGGAACCATAGATGCGAGTATCAGCAACAGAATACAAGAGATGGAAGAGAGAATCTCAGGTGCAGAAGATTCCATAGAGAACATCGGCACAACAATCAAAGAAAATGCAAAATGCAAAAAGATCCTAACTCAAAACATCCAGGAGATCGAGGATACAATGAGAAGACCAAACCTACGGATAATAGGAATAGATGAGAATGAAGATTTTCAACTTAAAGGGCCAGCAAATATCTTCAACAAAATTATAGAAGAAAACTTTCCAAACCTAAAGAAAGAGATGCCCATGAACATACAAGAAGCCTACAGAACTCCAAATAGACTGGACCAGAAAAGAAATTCCTCCAGACACATAATAATCAGAACAACAAATGCACTAAATAAAGACAGGATACTAAAAGCAGTAAGGGAAAAAGGTAAAGTAACAGATAAAGGCAGAATTATTAGAATTACACCAGTTTTCTCACCAGAGACTATGAAAGCCAGAAGATCCTGAACAGATGTTATGCAGACCCTAAGGAGAACACAAATGCCAGCCCAGGCTACTATACCCAGCAAAACTCTCAATTACCATAGATGGAGAAACCAAAGTATTCCATGATAAAACCAAATTCACACAATATCTTTCCACAAATCCAGCCCTTCAAAGGATAATAAAGGGAAAACACCAACACAAGGACGGAAACTACACCCTAGAAAAAGCAAGAAAGTAATCCTTCAACAAACCTAAAAAAAGACAGCTGCAAGAACAGAATCCCAACTTTAACAACAAAAATAACAGGAAGCAACAATTACTTTTCTTTATTTTTTCTTAACATCAATGGACTCAATTCCCCAATAAAAAGAGATAGACTAATAGACTGGCTACACAAACAGCACCCAACAATTTGTTGCTTACAGGAAACCTATGTCAGGGAAAAGGACAGACACTACCTCAGAGTGAAAGGCTGGAAAACAAATTTCCAAGCAAATGGTCTGAAGAAAGAAGCTGGAGTAGCCATTCTAATATCAAATAAAATTGCCTTCCAACCCAAAGTTATCAAAAAAGACAAGGAGGGGCACTTCACACTCATCAAAGGTAAAATATACCAACATGAACTCTCAATTCTGAATATCTATGTTCCAAATGCAAGGGCAGCCACATTCATTAAAGAAATGTTAGTAAAGCTCAAAGCACACATTGCACCTCACACAATAATAGTGGGAGACTTCAACACCCCACTCTCACCAATGGACAGATCTTGGAAACAGAAACTAAACAGAGACACATGGACACTAACAGAAGTTAGGAAACAAATGTATTTAATAGAAATCTACAGAACATTCTATCCTAAAACAAAAGGATATGCCTTCTTCTCCACAGATAAAAAATATTGAAATGCATCCTATCTGATCACCACAGACTAAGGCTGATCTTCAATAAGAACATAAATAATGGAAAGCTAACATTCACGTGGAAACTGAACAACACTCTACTCCATGATTCCTTGGTCAAGGATGAAATAAAGAAAGAAATTAAAGACTTTTTAGAGTTTAATGAAAATGAAGCCACAACATACCTAAACTTATGGGACACAATGAAGGCAGTCCTAAGAGGAAAACTCATAGCCCTGAGTGCCTCCAAAAAGAAACTAGAGAGAGCATATACTAGCAGCTTGACAGCACACCTAGAAGCTCTAGAACTAAAGGAAGCAAATTCACCCAAGAGGAGTAGACTGCAGGAAATAATCAAACTCAGGGCTGAAATTAACCAAGTGGAAACAAAAAGAACTAGTCAAAGAATCAACCAAACCAGGAGCTTGTTCTTTGAGAAAGTCAACAAGATAGATAAACCCTTAGCCAGACTAACTAGAGGGCACAGGGACAGTATCCTAATTAACAAAATCAAAATGAAAAAGGAGACATAACAACAAAACCTGAGGAAATCCAAAACATCATCAGATCCTACTACAAAAGGCTATACTCAACAAAACTAGAAAACCTGGATGAAATGGACAACTTCCTAGACAGATACCAGGTATCAAAGTTAAATCAGGATCAGATTAATGATCTAAACAGTCCCATTTTCCCTAAAGAAATAGAAGCAATCATCAATAGTCTCCCAACTAAAAAAAGCCCAGGACCAGATGGGTTTAGTGCAGAGTTCTATCAGACCTTCAAAGAAAACCTAATTCTAACTCTTCTCAAACTATTCCAAAAAATAGAAAAAGAAGGTACTCTACCCAATTCATTCTATGAAGCCACAATTACTCTGATACCTAAACCACAGAAAGATCCAGCAAAGATAGAGAACTTCAGACCAATTTCCCTTATGAATATCAATGCAAAAATACTCAATAAAATCCTCGCAAACTGAATCCAAGAACACATCAGAACACATCCATCATGACCAAGTAGGCTTCATCCCAGGGATGCAGGGATGGTTTAATATATGGAAATCCATTAACGTAATCCACTATATAAACAATCTCAAAGAAAAAAACCACATGATCATCTTGTTAGAATCAGAGAAATCATTTGACAAAATCCAACACCCCTTCATGATAAAAGTCTTGGAAAGATCAGGAATTCAAGGCCTATAACTAAACATAATAAAAGCAATATTCAGCAAACCAGTAGCTCTCGAAGCAATCCCACTAAAATCAGAGACTAGATAAGGCTGCGCACTTTCTCCCTACCTATTCAATATAGTACTGAAATAATAGCCAGAGCAATTTGACAACAAAAGGACATCAAGAGGATACAAATTGGAAAGGAAGAAGTCAAAATATCACTATGTGCAGATGATGTGATAGTATACTTAAGTGACATCAAAATTTCCACCAGAAAACTCCTAAACCTGATAAACAGCTTCAGTGCAGTAGCTGGATATAAAATTAACTCAAACAAATCAATGGCCTTTCTCTAAACAAAGGATAAAGGGACTGAGAAAGAAATTAGGGAAACAACACCCTTCAAAATAGTCACAAATAATATAAAATACCTTGGCGTGACTCTAACTAAGGAAGTGAAACTTCAAGTCTCTGAAGAAAGAAATTGAAGAAGATCTCAGAAGATGGAAAGATCTCCCATGCTCATGGATTGGCAGGATTAATATAGTTAAAAATGGCTATCCTGCCGAAAGCAATCTACAGATTCAAATGCAATCCCCATCAAAATTCCAACTCAATTCTTCACTGAGATAGAAAGGGCAATTTGCAAATTCATCTGGAATAATAAAAAACCTAGGATAGCAAAAACTATTCTCAGCAATAAAAGAACCTCTGGTGGAATCACCATGCCTGCATTAAGCTGTACTACAGAGCAATTGTGTTAAAAACTACATGGTACTGGTATAGTGACAGACAGGTAGATCAATGGAATAGAATTGAAGACCCAGAAATGAATCCATACACCTATGGTTACTTGATCTTTGACAAGGGAGCTAAAACCATCCAGTGGAAAAAAGACGCATTTTCAACAAATGGTGCTGGCACAACTGGCGGTTAGCATGTAGAAGAACGAGAATTGATCCATTCTTATCTCCTTGTACAAAGCTCAAGTCTAAGTGGATCAAAAGACCTCCACATAAAACCAGAGACACTGAAATTAATAGAGGAGAAAGTGGGGAGAAGTCTTGAAGATATGGGCACAGGGGAAAAATTCCTGAACAGAACAGCAATGGCTTGTGCTGTAATATCAAGAATTGAGAAATGGGACCTCATAAAATTGTAAAGCTTCTGTAAGGCAAAAGACACTGTCAATAAGACAAAAAGGCCACCAACAGTTTGGGAAAGGATTTTGACCTATCCTAAATCTGATAGGAGACTAATATCCAATATATACAAAGAGCTCAAGAAGCTGGACTCCAGAAATTTAAATAACCCCATTGAAAACGGGGTACAGAGCTAAACAAAGAGTTCCTCAACTGAGGAATACCGAATGGCTGAGAAGCTCCTGAAAAAATGTTCAACATCCTTAATCATCAGGGAAATGCAAATCAAAACAACCCTGAGATTCCACCTCACACCAGTCAGAATGGCTAAATCAAAAATTCAGGCAACAGCAGATGCTGGTGAGGATGTGGAGAAAGAGGAACATTCCTCCATTGCTGGTGGAATTGCAAGCTTATACAACCACTCTGGAAGTCATTCTGGATGTTTCTCAGAAAATTGGACATAATACTGGAAGATCCAGCAATACCTCTCCTGGGCATATACTCAGAAGAAGTTCCAACTGGTAATAAGAACACATGCTCCACTATGTTCATAGCAGTCTTATTTATAATAACCAGAAGCTGGAAAGAACCCAGCTGTCCCTCAACAGAAGAATAAATACAGAAAATGTGGTACATTTATACAATGGAGTACTACTCAGCTATTAAAAACAATGAATTTATGAAATTCTTGGACAAATGGATGTATCTGGTGAATAGCATCCTTAGTGAGGTAACCCAATCACAAAAGAAGTCATTAGATATGCACTCACTGATAAGTGGATATTAGCCCAGAAACATAGAACACCCAAGATACAATTTGCAAAACACAAGAATATCAAGAAGACGGAAGACCAATGGGTGGATACTTCGTTTCTCCTTAGAATAGGGAACAAAATACCCATGAAAGGAGTTAGAGACAAAGTTTGGAGCTAAGACAAAAGGATTGACTATCCAGAGACTACCCCACCCTGGGATCCATCCCATAATCAGCCACCAAACCCAGACACTATTGCATATGCCAGCAAGATTTTGATGAAGGGACGGTGGTATAGCTGTCTCGTATGAGGCTATGCCAATGCCTGGCAAAAACAGAAGTGGATGCTCACAGTCATGTATAAGATGGAACACGGGGCCTCCAATGGAGAAGCTAGAGAATGCACCCAAGTAGCTGAAGGGGTCTGCAACCTTATAGGTGGAACAACAATATGAACTACCCAGTACCCCCCTGTGCTCGTGTCTCTAGCTGCATATGTAGCAGAAGATGGCCTAGTCGGCCATCACTGGGCCCCTTGGTATTGCAAACTTTATATGCCCCAGTACAGGGGAATGCCAGGGCCAAGAAGTGGGAGTGGGTGGGTAGGGGAGCAGGACAGGGGGTGGGTATAGGGAACTTTCGGGATAGCATTTGAAATTTGGAATGTATATAAAGACAATATCTAATAAAAAATAAAAAAATTTAAAAAGAAACATCCTATCATACCAATTCATAGTTCATTGGAAAGGCTGATGGAGTTAAACAGTTGTGAAAATGGATCTCTAAGTATAGAAGTAAATGGTGATGAAGAAATACTAATGAAAACCAAGAGTTCCTTATATTTGAAGTCCACAGAGGTGGATTTCAGCATCTCCAGTGAAGAAAACACAGATGATAATGTGATAGTCAAGGGTAAGATAATGAAGGAAGATGGAGAGGAAACCCTGGAGAGTCATGACAAGGATCTGGCAGAGCTTGGATCAGACTCCATTTGCTCACCAGAATCTCCCTGGGAAAACAAGGAAGACGTTATTCCAACTTTCTTCAGCACTATGAATACCAGCTTTAGTGACCTTGAACTTCTGGAAGACGGTGGCATTCCCACAGAGGCATTCTTGGCCTCTTGTTATGCAGTGGCTCCAGTACTACACACTTGGTCCCACAGTGTTTGCTCCTGTTAAGATGAATCTCGTTGGAATATTAAGAAGGTAAATCAGAAGTACATAACCACAAGGAAGAGTTCACTACCCTCCAGAAGATAGTGCTGCATGAGGTGGAGGCCAATGTAAGCTCAGGTTAGAAACTCATCGATGGAAGCCCTTTTGTAGCTGAAGAGAGGTCTCAAATTTCTAAAGGGATTTTTGACAGAAGTGAAGAATGGAGGAAAGGATATCCAGACAGCACTGAATAACACATATGGGCAAAACTGTACAGCAATGCCATGGCTGGGTAGTTCAAGGGGTTTTTGCGGGCAAACGCATGAAGGAGTGTTTCTCTGAAGTGGATGCAGGTGAAAGGATGTACTGCTAATGCAAGCATGTGAAAGGACATGTGATGGAGGATTCTTCGATAACAACATATATGTAGTTGAGCTGCTTTTGTTGGGACTCCATAGAGAGAAATGCACCAAAAAACTTCTGGTGGTGTGCTGCAGTTTCTTACTGCTTCCACGGACTTGGGCTGATTGGCAGAGGGATGTCAGCTGAGACAGACACACATGCTGAGGCAAGACAGGTACTGAGACAAGACCCATGATGTTTGGATGGTATAAATAGGACTCAACAGACAGTGACGGAGGCTGAGTTAGGCTTGCTTATAGAGCTAGCTGTACAATGCTTGTGAGTCTTGAGTCTTCACTGATCTTCAATTCCCTAAGAGAGCTTCTCCTGACATCTCTCTGGGTCCCTCCTGCTGACTTGTGGTAAGGACAGCGCCTGGCTGTCTTTGCTATATAGTACTACCACTGCTGCTTCATGTTTGCTATCTTGACTGATGAAATGGATTGCTGCTGTGTCCGTTAAGTGTTTGTGAGTGAATAGAGCTGCCACTACTAACCTGTGAACTGAAATGTCAATTTCCAGACAACACTGACAGGAATTACTTCAAAGAACCTTTCTAAACAAGTTCATATCCCCAGTATCCTTTCTTTCCCACTACCTCTGGTAGGTGGTGGGCTAAAAGGGAGGTTAAGGCATTTAAGAATCATTATTAGAAGTAGACTTTGAAAAAATTAAAAAGAGAGAGAGAGAGAGGCATTCTGCTGAAAACTGGGAAGCAAAGTGGAGGGGGGCATTCTTGGTGTTGTTGACCACACCAAACTCTGTCAACATGGATGGAATAACTGCCTGGGTTCATGTAACTCATATCAGACAAGCACCTGCACCTGATGCCAACTGGATAGCAGCCAGACAGCCAAGAAACCCCCTTCTGCAAGGCCAGAGAAACCATGAAATGGCTATGGTGTATCTTCTGGCATTGAGCCTTGGCAGCTCCCACAACCCTACCATGGTGACTTGGCAAGTACTCTCAGCCATTAGGAATGTAGCTTGGTCCACTGTAGAGAGCCGTGAGCAATCGCCATCATGAGCCTCCGCTGTGCCTAACTGGTAAACAAGTAATGTGCGCAGATGCAAGAGTAAATTTGTGCCAAGTCACTGCCCATCCTAGGGTGTAGTAGTGGGGTGATGAGTGAGCAGCTAGTCAGGAGCTGACACATCACACAGAGGGGTATATAAGCAGCACCATTTTCCTTGTTTGGGGTCTTCCTTCAGATGAAGCAATAAAGCTTTGTCGAAGAAGAATCCGGTTGTCTGAGTGAATTCTTGCTGGTGAGATACTAGCTCGGGATAAGTGGCGCTGAAAACCTGGGACCATACCATCACCAGGCACTGAAAAGGGGACCCCCCCCCAGTTTCATGGGGTGGATTCAGAACTACGGGACACTAAAACTCTGCAAGGTATGTTCGGTCTTGAACTTTCTCCAGCATTAGAAGCCTTTCTGTTTGTTTTTACAGGGCTCGTTCTTTTTCTTTTGATTGCATACTGCTTCCACCAGTGGAATTGTTGACTGGTGCTCAGTCTCAGTCAGGCACGGTTAGAAAAAAAGGGCAAGGAGATAGTATGGGGGCTTCCCATTCTGTGGTGACTGCCTTACGGTCAGTCTTGAGGCAGTGTGGCCTGAAAATCGCCACTAAGACACTAGAAGGCTTTGTAAAAGAGATAGATTGCATAGTGCCATGGTATGCGTGCTCAGGGTCCTTAACTATCCCCTCTTGGGAGAAACTCAAGGGAGATCTAGTTAGGGAACAGGAGAATGGTAAACTTAAAGCAGGGACCATGCAGTTGTGGAAGCTGATAAGATTGTGCTTAAAGGACGAGGAATGCCAACAAATGGTTAGGGCAGGGCAGAAAGTGCTGGACGAAATCCAAGACAGTCTATCAGAGGCAGAGCAGGGAGAGAGATTAGGAGTTAAAAGGAAACATGGTGCACCTACCAAGAAAACAGGCCTTTCCATGGACCTTGAGTCCAAGGAAAAGAGAATTACAGGAAAGCATGCCCAGGGTGAGTTTGGAGGGAAGGATGGAAAAGAAGATCGAGCTGGGAAGGCCCCTAGGGGAGGGAGCCTCTACCTGCCATTAGATGAGTTTAAGGAACTAACTCTTAGTAGCTCAGAATCGGATGAAGAACTTAGCCCTTCTGAGAAAACAGACTTGGAGGAAGCGGCTCGCTATGAGGGAGAAAGGTACCAGCCAGATGAAAGGTGAGCTAATCAGTCACAGAAGAAGCCGAAAGCGGCTAAGGAAAGTCAGCTCGCTGCTCGGTCTCCGGGCCGTCAGCTTCAGGGTCCTAGTGCACCTCTGCCCTACGCAGAGAAGCCGCCTTGCACAGAGAGGCACTATTCAGACTCGTTTATTCCAAAAGAGGAACAAAGAAAAATGCAACAAGCGTTTCCGGTCTTTGAAGGCACCGAGGGCAGGCACGTTTACACTCAGGTGGAGTATATGCAGATTAAGGAGCTTGCTGAGTCCGTCTGTAACTATGGAGTCAGTGCTAATTTCACTGTGGCACAAGTCGAAAGGCTTGCTGCTTTAGGAATGACTCCCGGAGACTAGACGACGGTAGTGAAAGCTGCAGCTGATCGACATAGTTCAGACCCAGATAGACCAAAAGAAATGATCAAATGGAAAGATGTCTTAACTGGTCTGTGGAAAGGCCCAGATCCTGTTTTAATAAGATCCAAGGGAGCTGTCTGTGTTTTTCCACAGTGTGAAGACAACCCATTTTGGCTGCCAGAACGACTCACCCGCAAGATATTCATCAAGGATGGTGTGGAAGATGCTGACCTCCCGAGGACTGCTTCTGATCCTGACAATGTTGAACTTGTCTCAGGAAATTGGTCTGAAGGATTCTATGAGACCCTTGAGGCCCTGAGAGCGGCCGTTCTAAGGATCAACTCGACATGAGTGGACCTGTCATTGATAGAGGGCCTCTTCTCCTGGATTTCATCTGCATTTTCTTATTTTAAAGAGTGGGTGGGGGTAATTTTGTTTGCTGCTGCCATCTGCTGTGGGCTTGTGTTCATGCTCTGGTTGGTCTGCAAGCTCAGAACCCAACAAAACCGTGACAAGGTCATTATTGCTCAAGCACTTGCAGCCATTGAACAAGGGGCCTCCCCTGAAATTTGGCTATCCATGCTTAAGACTTAATTGGCATCTGAGTTCTCTGCTCTTGCGCTCCTCGGTTCTGTGGAAAATGAGAGAGACTCAACAATTAAAGCTCGCCCTAGGCCATACTCAGCTCTTGCACCCCTAGAGGCTAGACTCATTGCACAGGGATGAGTGAGTAGGTCGTTGACTCTTATGGATTGTTGGGCTAAGCACCGCATAGGAGTCACTCAGAGGTTTGGGCACTCCTAGAAGACAAGTCGATTTTCATGAGGGTTGAGTGTCCAAGTGTCCCTCCCCTAGGAAAAACGGCACGGGAGCAGGTCAGTGTTGCTCTGGGTAAAAGCCTGTGAGCCTAAGAGCCAATCCTGTACATGGCCCCTATTTCTGCACACTAGGGATTCGACCTCTATCTTCATCCATTAAAGAGTGGCTTGTGTTTTAATAAAATAAAAAGGGGGAGATGTGGAGAGCCGTGAGCAATCGCCATCATGAGCCTCCGCTGTGCCTAACTGGTAAACAAGTAATGTGCGCAGGTGCAAGAGTAAATTTGTGCCAAGTCACTGCACATCCCGGGGCGTAGTAGTGGGGTGATGAGTGAGCAGCTAATCAGGAGCTGACACGTCACACGGAGGGGTATATAAGCAGCACCATTTTCCTTGTTCAGGGTCTTCCTTCAGATGAAGCAATAAAGCTTTGTCGAAGAAGAATCCGGTTGTCCGAGTGAATTCTTGCTGGCGAGATACTAGCTCGGGATAGTCCCCTACAGAGGAACACCCACCTTATATCTGGTGACCAGATCTTGTCTTTGATCTCTGTAAGTTATCGGTGGGTCTCAACTCCTGGGATATCCCCACCCTAGAGACACGGGGAGGGATTACCCGAATGTGAGGGACTTGTGAATCTAAACCGTGTCCCAGAAGTGGCCTTGGAGGGTGGGGCTTAGGGTTCAGATACCCAAAGTTGAGGAGTGTCCTTCGAGAAACCTCCATATATGTGTGCCCCCAAGATGGGAGAAGCCAGCAGCAGGCCCATCTGTGTTAGGGGGCCAACCACTTTTCTGTGATACCTGGGGATGTGGAACATTCGGAAGCACATACTGGAAACCATTCTGGGCATAGTTAAAGATTCAGTGGCCAAGGTGAGAGAAGGGCTAGCCAAGTGGAAGAGAGAAAGAAAATAGAGCCAGGACTGGTTTGAGTCTTGGTTTAGCTCCTCCCCTTGCTTCAGCCTCATATCCACCTTGTTAGAACCCCTAATTGTTCTCCTGCTGTTGTTGACTTTAAGACCCAGCATATGAACAAGCTTATAGCCTTCATAAAAGAGAGAATAGGAGCAGTGTAGCTGATGGTCCTGGGCCAACAATATGAGACCCTGAGGACAGGACCTGAAGAATATGAGTTAGTTACCCAAGACCCCTGAGCATAACTCCAGAATTGGAGCTTGTACAAAAAAAAATAAAAATAAAAAATCGGGAGAATGAGGAACCCTAGTGGGTTTTCCAGTTCCACACCCTCCTTACAGCTTTCCCCTCCTGCCTGGAGTCAAAGCTAGGCTAAGTTCCATTCTCTACCCACAGGAACATTCCTGAGTAAAACATTCTCAGAATGTACTGACTGATAGTTACCTGACCCAGGTAGAGTTCAAATGCATGGCATGCTTGCTAGTCAATAGATTTAAAGGACAATATGCTTAGCCAATAAGTTTGTACTGTAACCTTGCTGATGTAACCTGTGCCCCTAAAAAGTATAAAAACTGCTTGTAATAGTCATTCGGGGTCGCCTTCTTAGTAACTCAGAGGGACTAATTGAAGGTTGACCCCAATGCGCTGGAAAATAAACCTCTTGCTTTTGCATCGAACTGTGTCTTGGTGTCTCATGCAGAGGCATCTTGAAGCAAGTACCATTGACAGAGGTGTCAGGGTCTTACACAGGGAAGCACCCTGTTATTGAGTCACAGCACATAAATATAGCTTTCTTTTTATTAGAGGCCACTTTGATTTCTCCCACAGGGCTAAGCTGGGAGAGGTTCTAACTCAGCATCCTCCCATCATCCACAATGCCCCTTGCCCCATGCTACACTGGCTCCCTACTGCTAGAGCCACACCTTGGACTTCAGTGTCACCTGTAAGGGTGCCACCACCAATGCCATACTTACCACAACCTCTTTCCTTACAGCTTCTCTCATCACATCCTTTCACCACAGTTCACCCCTGGACTTTCCTGCTTCAGTACATTCCAACCCAGAGACATCTTTATAGGTCCCCTCTCATCACCAAATTAGCTCCAATTCACATTGCACTACTGTATGATGTCCTTACCAACTGGGTTTTCTTTCATAGATGTTTGAATAGATATTCAGCTTTGATGAACTCACCTACCCATGTTTTTGATGTGTGTGTGTGTGTGTGTGTGTGTGTGTGTGTGTGTGTGTTTTACAGCAGACTCCCATCTCTCTCCAATAGATTCCTTCTGTACTAAACTTCCTGTCTGCTTGCTCTGCAGTCCCCTGAGTCATCTTCATTTGTTGCCTGCTTTTCGCTGCCTTCTCCTGAGTCTGTCAACCATATAATTTCAATGCCACCTGATGCTGACCCCTTCTCATCTGTCTCTCTACAGCACTCTGCTGTACCTGTCATGCCCTGTTTGCAAGACCCCTAAGAGACTACCAGGGACCACAACTCACATGAGAGTCCTTATTCAAGGTCAAGCTTGGATCATAGCCCTTTCTGCACAACAGATTACAGTGATACTTGGGTCTAGGGGCTTGCCATTCATATAGGGAAAATGTGTAAGCTGGGGCTTTCAAGCCTTGGTGTTACATGATTGGGTAAATGGGTAAAGGAATGTTAACCTTCAAACTGATAGCATTTGTTTAGACAACACATCTGAAAAGGGGCATTTTTGACCTGAGAATGATTAACTCGTCCCATTATCATGACCAGTTTTTCCTGTTGTTGCAAGCTGGCCATGGCTGTTATGTCTGTTTTTGACTGCTGGGGATGCTTGGTGGTCTCCTTCTCAGGGCTCAAGGGTGGGGACTGTGTCACTCCAATGACAGGAGAGAACAACTTTCTGATTTCTCCAAGGACCATAGTCTTTCCAAAGGTTTCTCTAAGGACAGAAGCTTAAAATAGTTTGGAGGACAAGATGGAATCTGTGCTGCTGCTTTTTGTCTCTTCAATCCCACCTTCTATTAGCAGCTTTAGAGGCCAATCTTGGGCTTTTTGAGCTCTGGATAGTAAGTGTTAATTACCATCAGTTGAATATTTCCCAGTCTTTGTCTTATATATTGTAAAAGCTTATTGATAATGCACGATTCAAAAGTGAGGAGGAATACGAGAATAACCAAGGGTCCCATGAGACTGGAAATGAGAGTTTTTAACCAGGGGGAGGCATCAAACAGTGAGTGGTACCAACGTTTGGAATTTTCTTATCCCATCTGGCATCTATCTATACTTTCCCTAATTTAGCTAATGATTTCCTAATAACTCCAGAATGGTTGACAAAGAAACAACACTCCTCACGCAAAGCGGCACTTAACCCTCCTTGTTGTAGAAACACTAAGTCTAATCCTTGCCTATCTTTCAGCACTGTCTCAGCTGGAGAATCTATGTTATGCTCCAAGTGTGAGATGGACTTTCCTAGGCATTGGATATCTTCATCTATGTCTGCCTTTAAGCTATTGTAATTCTTTTCCTGCAACATTAATGCAGCTATTCCAGTGCCAGCTGTGGCTCATCCTGACCCTAATTTTTAATTAAAGCTAAGGTTAAAGAGATGGATTCCCTTGTCTGCCTCATAAGGTCTCCTTCAAAGTCCCCTACCAACGTTCTCATCACTGTAGTAAGTTCTGGCTTGGAGGCATTCAGAATTTGAAAGGTCTTTAACATCATTGACCACTGGTTCTGAGAGTTTCAGTAAAAGTTCTGGAACTGAGGGTCCATGCAAGTGGATGACTAGGGGTAAGGTAGTCATTAGTCTAGAGGATGATGTCAATACAGGTTTAGGGTTTGTCAAAACCTGGCTTGGGCCTATAGCTGCTGGCCATGGGTTTATAATTTGCCTTATGAAGAGTCTAACTGTGAAGAGGATTGCTACTTCCATTAATGTGAAGCTGAAGGCCTCATGACTCCCTGGCTTCCCATCCTTTAGCTTGCTTTCCTTTGGTAGTGAACCTGAGTAAAACTTTTGTTGCCTCCCTGCTGGGTGACTGTGATAAGCTCTTTATTTGACACTATCCACTCCCTAGCCCCAGTGACTGATAGCTCACATCCCCAAGCAGCACAGTAGAATTGTTTGGGACCCCCACAAGTGGCAGTTCTTTCGCCCCTGGACATAAGTCTCCCATCTACATTTGGTATATAAATCTCATAAAGTCTGTCAAGTGTTGAGGCATGAGTTATCAGCTAGCCGGCATAAATCAAAAGTCAAATCTGGAAACCAGGATGTCCCAAGTGATCTGTTTGTACAGACTAGTTGGGCACAATAGCCAGTCTCTGGCTGTTCAGTCACCCAGATTAAGTCAAAAGACTGATGTTGGTTAGGGGCTGTAATACAGTTAACAGAAACAATAGGTTCAAGACTGAGTTAATTTTTAACTTGAGAGGATTTGTGCTCTTCTGAACTTTCCATTCTGGCTATGGTGGAATCCTTTAATCTTCCTCAGGGGAGAATGGATCGGGTCTGTCATGAGTGTAGTGTACATAAGTGTTGATCCCATCCACTCTTACTTTTTTATTATTTTTTTAAATTTTTATTTGTTTGGTTTTTTGAGACAGGGTTTCTCTGTGTAGCCTTCATTGATTGCTCTTGTTGGCCAAGGTGAGTTCATGTGGGATCAGGGTTACAGGAACGTTCATGGTCAGTGTTCAAAATAAAGTTCTGCATTTGATCAAGATGATACTGAAGAGCCATGTGAAATGAAGAATGGATTAGAGAGAAGTTCAACAGAAGTGTTTCTGTTGAATGCTATGTGAAAGGAGAAAATGACAGCAGAAAACCAAGAAAGAAAATGTGGGACAGGCTGTAGAGGGTAAGGCAAGCTAAGGTCCTAGTGAGCAGGTCTGGGAATCAAGACTGTGTCATGTCAGGCTCGGGAGCCCCCAGACACTGCATGAATTGAGGATCTCATGTTATATCCAGGATGAACGTGGAAAGGAGCTCTCAGATGAGGACATCTGGGCAGAAGCTTACACTTTTGTGTTTGGACGTGAGGGTTCTTGTGCATCTAGAGAGGAGGCAGGGGACAGTCAATCCAAGGGCCTTTTCTTAGTCAGGGTTTCTATTCCTGCACAAACATCATGACCAAGAAGCCTGCTCTCTTATAAAACCCAAGACTACCAGCCCAAGATGGTCCCATCCACAAGGGGCCTTTCCCCCTTGATCACTAATTGAGAAAATGCCTTACAGTTGGGTCTCATGGAGGCATTTCCCCAACTGAAGCTTCTTTCTCTGTCATATCTCCAGCTGTGTCAAGTTGGCACAAAACTAGCCAGTACAATTTACCTTCTCAACTTGAAACACAAATACATCACTAGTAAGCCTCAACCCTTAGTTCTTATTCATCCCCAAGATCTTAAATAACTTTAAAAGTCCCACAGTCTTTACATCAAAGTACTTTAAAATTCAGTCTCTTAACTGTGGGCTTCACTAAACAACTTCCTTCAAGAGGGAAAAATATCAGGGCACAGTCACAATCAAAAGCAAAATCAATTTCCAACCGTCCAATGTCTGGGATCCAACTCACGACCTTCTGGGCTCCTCCAAGGGCTTGGATCACTTCTCCAGCCTTGCCCTTTGTAGCACACACGTTGTCTTCTAGGCTCCAGCCTCCTGTACTCCACTCCTGCTGCTGTTCTTGGTAGTCATCTCATGGTACTGGCATCTCCAAAATGCTTCTGTAACTTGGCTTCACCAATAGCCTCTCATAGACTCTCTTCATGGTGCCAAGCCTCAACTCCTTTGCATGACCCCTTCAGTCCTGGGCCATCAATTGAAACTGAGGCTGCATCTACACCAATGGCCTTCCATGGCCTCTCACAGTGCCAAACCTCAGCTGCTCTGCATGACCCTTCATGCCTTCAAAACCAGTACCACTTGGGTGACCCTTACACATTACCAAGTCCCACTGCAGAAGGATTACAACCTTGTCTATCTCTGGAACACAGCCTCTTTGTGCTTTCAGAAAACACTTCCCAGAAGATGTCACCTCAACGATGCTGGTCTCTTCTTAATCACTGCTAATTTCTTAGCTCCAGCTAACCAGCATCAATAGTCCCAGTAATACTAAGGTTTCACTTTACTAGTTCTGGTATCTTGTTAATCACAGCTGATTCTTCAGCCCCAGCTAACCAGAACTATCGAACCTTTACAATCAAAGTAACAATGGCCCAGAAAAGAGTCTTTACTTTTCCCTCTGAAATTTCACATGCCAGGCCTCTATCTTCTGCACTGTTTTCAACATTATCTTCCAAGCTCCTACACAACATCCCACAGAGCTCTTAACATTGAATGGATCTTGTAGCTCAAAGTTCCAAAGTCCTTCCACAGTCCTCCCCAATACATGGTCAGGTTGTCACAGGAATACCCCACTATGCTGGTACCAATTTGTCTTAGTCAGGGTTTCTATTCCTGCACAAACATCATGACCAAGAAGCAAGTTGGGGAGGAAAGGGTTTATTCAGCTTACACTTCCATACTGCTGTTCATCACTAAGGAAGTCAGGACCGGAACTCAAGCAGGTCAGAAAGCAGGAGCTGATGCAGAAGCCACGGAGGGATGTTCTTTACTGGCTTGCTTCCCCTGGCTTGCTCAGCCTGCTCTCTTATAGAACCCAAGACTACCAGCCCAGAGATGGTACCACCCACAAGGGGCCCTTCCCCCATGATCACTAATTGAGAAAATGCCTTACAGTTGAATCTCATGGAGGCATTATCTCAACAGAAGCTCCTTTCTCTGTGATAACTCCAGCTGTGTCAAGTTGACACATCACTAGCCAGTACAGGCCTCATGGAGGAGACTCTGTTATACCCTTGGTCTCTTGTGACTCTGCAACAAGCTCAGATATTCCTCTCCTGTCTCCTTTCATCCAGCACTTTCTACCCTCCCTGAGCATTGCCCACTCTTTGGTGCTGAGGGGGCCAGGGATCCATGTTTGCTTGTGTGCCCCTCGGGACATGCACTCTCCTGGATCCTGTACAACCTGGTGAGGCACCCAGAATACCCAGAGTGCTGCTTATGGGAGGTGCAGGAGCTCCTGAGAGATCTCAATCATGAGGAGATTGAGTGCTGAGCATGGTACCTTGTGATCTCTACTCCTGTTATGATAGTAAGCTACCATGCTGGCTGCTACTTTTGATTTTTTGATAAAGTAGCCTGGAATTCAGTAGCTTAATGCCTCCACATCCAGGGATTACATACCCAGTTTGCATATCTTTTTATCTAATTAATTAATTAATTGCTTATGTTCTACATTCTACATCTCTTTCTTTAACTTCTTGTGTTTGACATGATTGGAGTCCTAGAATATAACCTTTGGGCCACATGTCATTTGTTGGTTGATTTGCAACAATTCCTGATCATGTGTGTGTGCATACATCTCTCTCTCTCTCTCTCTCTCTCTCTCTCTCTCTCTCTCTCTCTCTCACACACACACACACACACACCACTGAATCTCTCTCATCTGAATTACAATTTGGTCCATGATCTCTGTCGTGGTTTAAATATGTTTGGCCCATGGGAAACAACATTAGTAGGAGGTGTACCCTTGTTGGAATAGATGTAGTCCTGTTAGAAGAAGTGTGGCACTGTGGGGGCAAGCTTTACGGTCTTTCCTGAAGCTCCATCTAGTGTGAGATTTCAGACCCTCCTACTAGTTGGCTGCAGAAAAGAGTCTCTTCCTGTTGGCCTACAGATCAAGATGTAGAATTATTGGCTCATTCAACAAGAGTCTGCCAGCATGATGCCATGTTTCCCACCACAATGATACTGGACTGAACTACTGAAACCATGAGCCAGCCCAATTAAACGTTTGCTTTTACCCCTTCTTTATTGATTCTTACATTTTCTACTAGAATTTCAAACATTCTTCTCTCTAGGTCTTAAAAATACTGTGTAGCCCTTAACCTGTCTGAGTAGAGATTAGTCCAAGGGAGACTTGGGAAATTCATAAAGTTGCACATTAGGAGGATCATTTCTGTTCTGCACTGTGCATACTGCTGTTTAAAGTACTATATTGTGTATCACAAAATAAATGAAGAAAAGAATTTAAATATTCTCACCATAGGGAAATGACAAGTCTTTGAAGTATCAGATATGGCAATTAACACTAAAGGGTTAGTGCTTTAGATGTAGGGAGAGAATCTGCCCTATATTTGGAGAACACAACCCCCCCCCCCCTTTTGAGACAGCTTCTCATGAAATTCATGGTGGCTTCCAGCATGCTATGTATCTGGGATTAGCCTCCTGTCTCCACCTCCTCAGAGCTGCAATTCCACATCTGGTTAATTTAGCACATTTTTGTTTGCTCCTTGTTAGTTTTTTGAAACTCTTCATCTTATCTATCTATCCACTTCCCAACAGTGTTTGGACTGTCTTCAAAAGATGCCATGATTTTAGGTATTCATGTGCCCACCCCATGTTGGATTCCACATGTTTCGTGTTCTTGTTATGCAGTAAAAGTTTTAAAAAGTTATTCTTGGGCCAGAGAGATGGCTCAGCGGTTAAGAGCACTGACTGCTCTTCCAAAGGTCCTGAGTTCAATTTCCAGCAACCACATGGTGGCTCACAACCACCCATAATGAGATCTGACTTACGCCCTCTTCTGGTGCATCTGAAGACAGCTACAGTGTACATAATAATAATAATAATAATAATAATAACAACAAATAAATCTAAAAAAATTATTATCATTTTTACTACTATGGGTTTGTAAAAGGCTTTTAGTAATTGGTAGGTGGACTCCTTATATTTTTTTATATTTATTTATTTACTTTAGACAGAGACTTACAGGCTATGTGCCATAACTGGCCTGCAACTTATTGTGTAGACCAGCTTGACCTGCAACTCAGAAATCCACCTGCCTCTGGCTCTGGTGTACTGGAATTCAAGGTATGCACCACCATTCCTGGCTTCCTCTTTTATTTTTAGATTGTCTAATCTTTATAAACTTTAACTTTTCCAATTAGAATATGATTTTTGGGTGGAGACACAGTTCAGTTGTGGGTACTTGCTAGTGTGGATGCTCTGTGATGCCCAGTTATGGAAAATAAAGATTGTCAAGTTTTTACCAAAAAGAAAAATGAGAGAGAGAGAGAGAGAGAGAGAGAGAGAGAGAGAGAGATTAAAAAAGGAAAGTAAAGATAAGATATCAAATAGAAGGGTGTTACTCAGAAAGGGGAAGAGGACAAAAATGGTCAAAGGAGGGTAGAGTACTGAAGGGTGAACCTAGTCAAAGTCCTTACAATTCTATGAAAAAATCTCAACAAATTCTAAAAAGAAGACAACTCTGGCAAGAGTTCGATTGGATGATATCGAAAATGTTGATTATTTAGAAAACCTGACACATTTATAATAGATTATGCTAACCTTGAATATGGAATTAATCTAAGTCTTCAAAGAATCTTACAGCATGTTTTAGTGTTCTATTGCTGTGAAGTGTCACCATGACCAAGGTGACACACAGAAGAATGCCTTTAATGAAGGGTTTGCTTATAGCTTCAGAGGGTGAGTCCATTATCATTATGGTGGGAAGCATGTTGGCAGGCAGGCAGACATGGTGCTGGAGAAGTAGCTGAGAGTTACATCCTGATTTACAGGCAGGAGAGAGAGAGAGAGAGAGAGAGAGAGAGAGAGAGAGAGAGAGAGAGAGAGAGAGAGAGAGAGACAGAGAGAGACAGAGAGAGAGAGAGAGAGAGACAGAGACAGAGACAGAGAGACAGAGACAGAGACAGAGACAGAGACAGAGACAGAGAGAATGAGATTGAGCCTGGGCCTGATATGGGTTTTTCAAAGCTCAGAGCCCTACCCCAGTGACACACCTCTTACAACAAGACCACATCTAATGCTTCCCAAACTGGTCACCAAAACTGGGGATGAAGCATACAAATAGATGAGCCTATGCAGTCCATTCTTATTCACACCACCACACTGTATTTCAAGGATTTTTTTCTTCTTCAAATTTAAATTAAAGTTTATTTATGTGTGTGTGTGTATTTGCATGTGATAGATGACTAGTAATTTATGTAATTAAGCTTTGTGGCAGGTACCTTTATCTTCTGAGTTGTCTCATCTGTCCAAGATGCAGCATTTCTTGTAGCCTTTAACTCCTTACCCTCCTGCCTCTACTTCCTGAGAGCTGAATGCCACCTTACCCAGGTTATTGAATAAATGTTTTAAAGCCTTTTCATTTTGAATTTATGGAAGCGTTTAAAGATATCAATTAAGGGGTCTATTTTTCTTATAGATTTCTAGGTTTTATCTTTCAATCTAGAGCCATCCTTGGTAGCTGACTTCTGCAATCCCAGCATTTGAAGGATAGAGGTGAGAATGATACCATTACCACAATTTAAAAGCCAAATGTGAAATGAACTTTAATTAAATACTGGCAGTTTGATGGACTCTCCTTCTAGGTCCATCTCCTGGTTTCCAGAAAATGGCCCTGAGTCACAGTTTGCAGGGGCTTAAAAAGGCAAAACCCACAATTCACTATGTTTCCCATCAGGGCCAGTTAGTGGCAAGCATATAGCATGATGTATTTCCCACATATACACTTCCTGCCTCTGACCAAGCAGTTCTTAGTAGTTGGGTCTTTGCCCAACTTGGGCAAACTTGTTTAGAGAAGTGAAAACATGCGGATTGTTACTTCCCATAAACAATCCTGAAATAGCCTCCAGTATTTCAGGAAGTACCTGTGCTTGGGCAAGGGGCTTACAGATCAGAGGCACTGTTTCAGAAATCTTTTAGGCACAGTAATTAAAATTTAAAACATAACCCTGGTTCTCACTTTGTCAGAAGAATCAGGAGTTTAAGGTCCTTTTTCATTGACTGAGACTTTATTTAACATAGTCAAAATATCAAGCAAACATCTTCCATTCATCCAGAGTGCAATTTTTTAATTAATCATTTTATTTGTTTACATTTCAAATGATATCTGCCTTCCCGGTTATCCCTCCACACATACCCTCCCTTCATCCCCCCTCCCCTCTCCCCTTTGCCTCTATGAGGGTGCTCACCCATCCGCTCACCTGCTCCAACCTCATCACTCTAGCATCCTCCTGTGTTGGTCTTCAAACCTCCACAGGACCAAGGGCCTCCCCTCCCACTGATGCCAGATAAGGCCATCCTCTCCTACATATATATCTGGAGCCATGGCTCCTTCCATGTATACTCTTTGGTTGGTGGTTTAGTCTCTGGGAGCTCTGAGTGGTCCTGTTCCAATGTTCTTACTATGGGGTTCCAACACCCTTTAGCTCTTTTAGTCTTTTCTCTAGTTCTTTCATTGGGGTCCCTGGGCTCAGTCTGATGGTTGGCTGTGAATACTTGCATCTGTGTTGCTCAGTTGCTGGTAGAACCTTTTAGGGAACAGCCAAGCCAGGCTCCTGTGGGCAAGTGCTTCTTGGCATCAGCAATAGTGTTAGGGTTTGTTGTCTGCAGATGGGATGGATCTCTAGATGGGATGGTCTCTGGATGGCCTTTCCTTCAGTCTCTGTTCCAATTTTTGTCTTGTCTTGTCTTGCCTTTGTAAAAGAACATTTCTGGGTTAAAATTTTTGAGATAGGTGGGTGGCCTCATCTCTCAACTGGGGGCCGTGCCTATCTACTGGAGGTGGTCTCTACAGGTTCTATCTCCCCTTTGTTGCTTATTTTGGCTAAAGTTATCTCTGTTGGGTCCTGGGAGCCTCTCACTTCCCTGGCCTCTAGGACTTTGTAGTGGCTATACCCAGTTCCCCATCCTCCTTTGCTACACATTTCTATTTGATTTCCTGAACCTCTATACTTCTCTCCTGTCCCTTCCAATACCTTATCTAGCTTGCCCCCTTTTACCACCTCTTTCTCTCTCTTTCCCAAATCCTTCCCTCCCTCTACTTGAAGTTCTGGCCAGAGCAATTAAAAAACAAAAGAAGATCAAAGGGATATGAATTGGGAAGGAGGAAGTCAAGATATTACTATTTTCAGATGATATGATAGTATACATAAGCAACCCCAAAAATTCTACCAGAGAACTCCTACAGCCGATAAACAACTTCTGCAAAGTGGCTGGGTTTAAAATTAACTCTAACAAATTAGTAGCCTTCCTCTACTCAAAGGATAAATGGGCTGAGAAAGAAATTAGGGAAATGACACCCATCACAGTAGATACAGATACTATAAAATATCTTGGTGTGACTCTAACCAAGCAAGTGAAAGATTTGTGTGACAAGAACTTCAAGTCTCTGAAGAAAGAAATTGAAGAAGACTTCGGTAGGTGGAAAGATCTCTCATGCTCATGGATCGACAGGAGGGTATGCACACTCTTATGTGTAGATTGGGGAATATACCTGTAAACACACAGAGGCTAGAAAAGAGCATTTGTGCCCTTCTTTATCACTGTCTAGTCTTTTGAGGCAGAATCTCTCTGAACCTAGTGCCACAGACCCTCTGGGCCCCTTTGTCTGTGTAGAACGGGTCTCTAGTCACGGGTGGGCAAAGCATCGGATGAATTGACAGACTGATGCACACAGGAGAGGTTGCGTAGAATCTGAATGTAATTTGTCAAATCGAGCATCAAACTTTTTATACAGAAGACAATAAGGAAGTTAGGTGACATACCCGCAAGGTACAAAGAGGTTACTAGATTCTTACATAAAACAGAGGAATGCAAACACAGAAGGTCTAAGGGAACCACCTGGGATAGAATTCATTGTTAACAACTGGGATCAACAAGGGCTCCATCTTAGAAGCCAGGGTCAAGGGCTTCGTGCCCTTGCCATAGTTCTTATTTAAGTCTATTGTATAGTCCACCTTCCCCTTAGGCCATTGTAAATACATGTGTATGGGTGTAACTCCTCTATAGTTCTAAGTATCTATTCTGGTTTCTCCTTCGTCTGAAACTTCCTTCTTCCTTAGTGATGGTAAATTCCTGTGTAAGGGAGTGACTTAGCTTTTATTCAAAGTGATAGTGTAGTACCAGAGACTATTCTGAATGTCAGTGAATAGCAACATTCTTACTGAATTTCAAGCCCATGGTCTTACTCAAGGATGTTCTAGGACTGTTGGAACGCTGGCAAACGCTTTAGCTATGTCAGAATTCAATCTTAAAAGGCACTTATAATAGGATAATACTAAAAGAGAGCACGTGGATCCATACACTAGACTAACGAGGGAATGGAAAATTAATGTATGGGTTAGAGAGAATGCTAGACTCCAGGAGCGAGTTTCTGTGAAACTCTTTTGCTTCGTGAGTAGCTTCAAAGCCTCAGCCTGTCAAGCTGACTCGACCAGAGAGCGTGGCAACGCAGGGCTCCCATTTTCTTGGCTAAAGCTAGAAACCAGTGAGCCCTAGCAATCCTCTTAATACCTTTAGAGCTGGGATTACAGACATGTGCAATGCTCAGCATTTTATGTGGGTGCTGGGATCTAAATTCCATTCCTCATGTTTGCATGACAAGCACTTTGACCTGCTGACCCATCTCAACAGTCCCTCTGTTCTTCATGATGCAATGTTTATGTACTGGCCCACCTCAGCAGTCTGTTTTCATGATGTAATGTCTATGTACTTACTTTCTCCAGTTTTGGGGTTGGAGCCCAGGGCCTGCCTCATGTCAGCATGTATCTTCCCATTGTGGTTCATGCACAGCTGGCTCTACATTTCTTACCCTCTTTTCTTGGTACTTACTCACTTAAGAAATTAGAAAAGCTTTCAGGTTTAAGAGTTGTAAAACAGCGGAACTTTAACACAAATAACTTAGCTTTGTATTCATGGAAGCACCAAGTTGTGACCGCAGGCTTTTCCACCCACACCTTACTTCCTGAATAATGATGCAGAGGCTTCTTCCTTATGAATAACTGCCTAGGCCATAAGTTTTGTCTTGTCATAACTTATTTAACCTGTTTATACTATTCTATGTCTGCCACCTTGTTAGTTAAACCTCTCCTCAGTTCCATAGCTCCACTCTTCCAGGCTGGGAATATCTTCC
Source organism: Mus musculus (assembly GCF_000001635.26). Taxonomy (NCBI): domain Eukaryota; kingdom Metazoa; phylum Chordata; class Mammalia; order Rodentia; family Muridae; genus Mus; species Mus musculus. The sequence goes on from NC_000083.6 coordinate 32,611,622, forward strand.
TGAACCTGGATATCTCCCAGGGTTTCTCTTTCTCTGGATGGCCCACCTTCTAATCCTGCCTCAGCTAATTGGCCTTTAGCCTTTTATTGACAGATGATGTTTCCTCACAGTACAAAAGAGATTCTCTCTACACCAAATCTCAGGTGAAATTTCAAATGGGCACGATCCAGCCCTGATTTCACTAAATATGTTGGAGTAACTACTACTTTTAATTTTTATGATTTTTCAGATCGCACTGACACACGTCAGTACTCGGTGGGTCTAGATCAATGAACTTGGTTTTGTGCATTGTGAAAAATAGAGGGGCCAGGTGAAATTGTTGTTTGACTCACTTGGGCACATTGTGTGTCCTTTGTGCCGGTGTGAAGGTATGTGTTCTTCAGTGCAGGTGACTAGAAGGCTAGAAGAGTGTGTCAGAGCCTTTAGATTTAGAGTTACACGTGGTAGTGAGAGATACCTAGCATGGTATTAGGCGGTAACTCATGTCCTTTGAAAGAGCAGCACACTCAGAACTGATGAGCCATCAATCCAGCCCTGGTTATGGTTGTTTTATTACAATTTGTGTGTGTGTGTGGGGGGGTGGGCATGAATGTGGAGAGAAGCTGTTTGTAATGGCGCATAAACTTTCATTTTTATCTCATAGTGCAAAACTCACTTAATCTGGGAAATGTTAGTTTTTGTCCCTCTACTATTTAAGAGTCCAGAGTCTATAATGATACTCAAAGTGCTCTCTTAACTATGAGTCTGTAGGCATAAATTTTATGCATCCTGCTTTTAATAAGGGTTGAACCTCTCCTCTACTCCACCATTCAACAGAGGTAGTGGGAGAGAAAAGTTATTAGGATGGGGGAAGTGGATCTGTTCAGCAATAGCTCTTTTGGGGCAAGCTCAGTCTTCTTTGTCAGCCATTCAGTCCCATAGCAAACACCAAGTAAGATTCAGCAGCTGCAGACCAGTCCTCGAGGCAGGCAGACCACAGGCATGAACACCAACAGGCCGAGGAGGCCGTGGAAACAGGAAGCTAGAGCAGGAGGCTCAGGAGCAGTTCTTGGGTGAGTTTCCCTCTGGTGTCACCACTAGTGGAGATCAACAAGGCAAACCAATATATGCTGTCATTAGAAAAGAATAGTGAGGCAGAGCAAATCAAACCAAGGCTCACTGCTCATCCCCCAATGTGTGTGGGTTCATATTTATACTCCTTCATCAGGTGTCTTTTCATATGTTTGCTATATCCAAACATCCTTTCACCTGTATTCGCTTCAGGAAAACATGTCTGCTTTAGCAAGATATCCTTTCTGTTGTGTGCCCCAGTAAAACAGCATTTGACATAACTAAGTCAATTTAATTAAGGTCTCTTTTAATGTTCTGTTCATTCTTTCTACCTGTCCTGAACTTTGGGGTTGATATGTACAATGCAATTTTTAATCTGCCCCAATAAATCTTGGTACATCCTGGTTTACCTTGGACAGAAATGTTGGTCCATTATCTGACTCTGTCATATAAGGGAATCTATACCTGGGTAAGATATCCTCTAGTAACGTCTTAGCCACGACCTGTGTAGTCTCAGCCTTCATTGGGAATGCTTCTGTCCATCTGGAGAAGGTGTCCAGAAACACCAGCAAGTACTTGTAACTGTACTTCCCTGGTTTGATTTCTATAAAGTCAACTTCCTAGTAGGCCCCTGGTCTTTTACCTCGCAGTTGAGAGCCTGAATGTCTGGGAGTGTTATGGGTGTTGGTTAGCTGGCAAGATCTGCAGCTTGACACTATATCCTCAATAGTTATTCTCCATATCCTTGAAAGTCACCTTAGATTATCTCATTGTGTCGGCAATTTGTCTCACTCCCATGTGAGTGACTGGATTTTCTTGAGGATGGTTTTTGCCAAGGAGGTGGGCAATATTAGCTTACCATCAGTCAGTCACCACCAGCCTTCCAAACATTGACTCAAGGGCTGATTTTTAACCCATTTGATCTCTTTCTCCATACAGACTTGGCATTCTAGTAAGTTGGGACTGGGTGGCTTGGGCAGGACAGTAGCAAACACAGAGGCAGCTGTTTCTTTTCGGGCTATCTCCTTAGCAGTTTTGCTGGCTAGATGGTTTCCTCTAGCCACTGGTGTTGTTCCTTTTTGAAAGCCTGGACAATGTATGATGGACAACCTCTTTTGCACCCAGAGGGCTTTGAGTACCTGTAGAATTTTATCCTTATTTTTGATGGTTTTCCCTTCTGCAGTTAGGAACCCTCTCTCCTGATAAATAGCTCCATGTATATGAGCAGTTGTAAATATATATCAGCTGTCAGTATAAATATTAACAACCAGTTCTCTTCCCACGATGAGGGCCTGGGTAAGCACTATCAATTCAGCCTTTTAAGCTGAAGTACCTGGAGGAAGAGACTGAGCCCAAATTTCCTCTGTTTCTGTGGTTACTGCTGCTTCTGTCTTCCTCTGACCCTTGCAGATGAAGTCCTCTCTAACCCTGGTAGAGGGGAGTGCTTTAAGTTGGGTTGGGTACTGTACTGGCTGGTTTTGTGTATCAACTTGACACAGGCTGGAGTGATCACAGAGAAATGAGCTTCAGTTGGGGAAATGCCTCCGTGAGATCCAGCTGTGGGGCATTTCCTCAATTAGTGATCAAGGGGGAAGGGCCCCTTGTGGGTGGTACCATCTCTTGGCTGGTAGTCTTGGGTTCTATAAGAGAGCAGGCTGAGCAAGCCAGGAGAAGCAAGCCAGTAAAGAACATCCCTCCATGGCCTCTGCATCAGCTCCTTCTTCCTAACCTGCTTGAGGTCCAGTCCTGACTTCCTTTGGTGATCAACAGCAATGTGGAAAGTGTAAGCCGAATAAACCCTTTCCTCCCCAACTTGCTTCTTGGTCATGATGTTTGTGCAGGAATAGAAACCCTGACCTCCCCTCTTGATCACTAATTGAGAAAATGCCTTAGAGCTGGATCTCATGGAGGCAATTCCCCAACTGAAGCTCCTTTCTGTATGATAACTCCAGCCTGTGTCAAGTTGAAACAAAATTAGCTAATACAATTGACCCCTTGTCAACTTGACACACAAACACATCACTAGTAAGCCTCAACCCTTAGTTCTTATTCATCCCCAAGATCTTAAATAACTTTAAAAGTCCCACAGTCTTTACATATTAAAAGTTTAGTCCTTTCCAGTATCTTTTAAAATCCAAAGTCTTTTTACAATTAAAAGTCTCTTAACTGTGGGATCCACTAAAATATTTTCTTCCTTCAAGAGGGAAAAATATCAGGGCACAGTCACAATCAAAAGCAATAATTAAACTCCAACTGTCCAGTGTCTGGGATCCACTCACAATCTTCTGGGCTCCTCCAAGGGCTTGGGTCACTTCTCCAGCCCTGTCCTTTGTACCACACAGCTTGTCCTCTAGGCTCCAGCCTCCTGTACTCCACTCCTGCTGTGTTCTTGGTAGTCATCTCATGGTACTGGCATCTCCAAAATGCTGCTATCTTCCACTGTAACTAGGCTTCAACACTAGCCTCTCATGGCTCTCTTCATGGTGCCAAGCCTCAACTATTTTGTATGACTGCTTCATTCCTGGGCCATCAATTGCAACTGAGGCTGCACCTTCACCAATGGCCTTCCATGGCCTCTCACAGTGCTGAGCCTTAGCTGCTCTGCGTGACCCCTTTATGCCTTCAAAACCAGTACCACTTGGGTAACTCTTACACATTACTAAGTCCAGCCACAACACAAGGTACAATCTTTTCTAACTTTGGAGCACAGCCAGCATCAATAGTCCCAGTAATGCAAAAGTTTCACTTTAGTAGTTCTGGTATCTTGTTAATCACAGCTGATTCTTCACCCCAGCTAACCAGAACCACAGAATCTTCACAATAAAAATAGCAATGGCCCTGAAAAGAGTCTGTAATTTTCCCTCTGAAATTTCATAAGCCAGGCCTCCATCTTCTGCACTGTTCTCAACATTAACTTACAAGCTCCTATACAACATCTGACAGAGCTCTTAACAACGAATGGATCTTCAAGCCCAAAGTTCCAAAGTTCTTCCACAGTCCTCCCCAAAACATGGTCAGGTTGTCACAGGAATACCCCACTCCTGGTACCAACTTCTGTGTTAGTTAGGGTTCTCTAGAGTCACAGAACTTATGGTTAGTCTCCATAGAGTAAAGGAATTTATTGATAACTTACAGTCTGCAGTTCAATTCTCAACAATGGATCAGTAGTAGCTGTGAATGGAAGTCCAAGGATCTAGCAGTTACTCAGTCCCCCACAGCAAGCAAGCAAAGGAGTGAGAGCGAGACTCCCTTCTTCCAATGTCCTTATATGGTCTCCAGCAGAAGGTGTAGCCCAGATTAAAGGTGTGTTCCACCACACCTTTAATCCCAGATGACCTTGAACTCGGAGATCTCCCTGTCTTAATCTTCTGGAATCCATAGCCACTATGCCTCAAGATCTCCATACCAAGATCCAGATCAGAAATTTCTATCTCCCAGCCTCCAGATAAGGGTCACTGGTGAGCCTTCCAATTCTGGAATTCCAAATATAGTCAAATATAGTCAGTCAAGTTGACAACCAGGAATAGCCAGTACAGAGAGGTACTATGTACATGAGCCAAGATGTTGCTGCATTAGTGAAGTGGATGGTCCAAATCAGGGTCAGGGAGAAGAGTCCCAGGATTCAAGGAGACAGGTGGCTGTAAGGTAACTCAGCCAGGGATAATTAGTAAGGTCTGATATTGAGTCATGCCGGCATTACTGAGCCACCAATCAGGCAGCTGTTTGAGTACTCCTTCAATTGTATCGGGGTTAGTTATGGCTAAAATTTGGCCCAAAGTTAATTTATCTGTATCTTTAACCAGTAATGTTGTAGGTGCAATGATACACAGGCAAGGTAGCCATCCTGATGTCACTGGGTCTACTTTCTTGGACAAAAAAATCCATTGGCAGTTTCCATGGCCCTAGAGTTTGGGTTAAGACTCCTTTGGCTATTCCTTTATGTTCATCAACATATAGATGGAATGGCTTAGCCCCAAAGCAGGGGCTGATAGCAAGGTGTGTTCTATTTTTTTAAAGACCCTTTGGTGTTCCTGAGTCTAAACAAAATCCTTGGCTTCATATCAAGGTTTAGCTATTTCAGCAAACCCCACAATCTATAATCTACAAAAGTCTGCAGACCCCTAAAACTCTCTCACTTTTCATGGATTCTGGGGGGGTAGGGGTGTTGATGACAGTTTCTTTTCTTGCCATGGAAAGCCATCTCTGGCCTTTTTAGAGAATATAACCGAGATAGATGACCCTGGTCTTATAGAGCTGTGCTTTTTGCTTTTTGCCTTTGTTTTTAGTAGATGCATGATATCCCATTACCCCCAGAGTCTGTAAGAGATTTTGAGTCCCTGTCTTGCAACATCTCTTTAGTTTCTGCTGTAACCAAAAGATCATCTACATATTGAAAAAGAGTTATGTCTGGGTTGGTGGCCCAGCACTCACCCAAGTCCTCATGTAAATCTTCACCAAAAATGGTGGGTGAATTCTTATAGCCTTGGGGCCGGCGGGTTCAGGTGAGTTGTCCATTAATGTCTCTTGTGGGATGACACCATTTAAAGGCAAAACATCTTTTAGGTCAAGAACAGAAGACCATTTCTGATCTGGTAGCAACAAGCTCAATAAAGTATAAGGATTAGGCACTGATGGGTGTATGTCCATCACCCTGCAGTTAACTTCCAGTAAGTCCTGGACAGGGTGATAGTCATTGGAATGTGGCTTCTTTATGGGCAACAATGGAGTATTCTAGAATGATTGACATGGCCTGAGGACTCCCAGGGCCCACAGTTTTCGGTTCCTCTTTTGTACCTCTTGAGACATGGGATATTGGCAGACTCATGCTGGGTTTAAGCTCTACAAACATAGGGAATTGATGTTTTGTTAAGCTCATGTATCCAGTTTTTTACCATTGCTGGGGAAACTTTTTCAAACTAACATCCAAATCTTGTCTAGGGGGTGGTTGGTGACTCATATAGTCTATACTCATTCTCAGAAGCCAAATTGAGAGTCAACACATGGATTGGGTTACCTTTCTGATTGGATAACCAGACTTTCATAGGTTTAAAATGAATTTGGGCTCTCATTTTTGCTAGGAGGTCTCTCCCTAGTAAGGGGTATGGGCATTTGGGAATGACCGTGAACGAACGAGTTATCCATCCCTTTCCTAAATCCACTGTTCTTCAGGTAGTCCATGAATATTTTTTGTGTCTGATCCCCAGGACCCAGGACCTCTTGGAGGACAGTGGCCCTTTAGCCTTCAAGAGCATTGAATGTTGAGCTCCAGTATCCACCAGGAAGTCTAGGGGCTTCTCCTCCACCCTAAGGATTACCCTGGGTTTGGTGAGGAAGTCCAAATCCTGACTCCCTCAATCTTCTTCTTCCTCTGTGACCATGGTCTTGTACTTTGGCTTTTTCTTTGCACACCCTTTATCCCAGTGCCCTTTCTCTTTACAATAGGTACATTGGTTCTTACCTAATGTTGGTTGATAACCTCCTTTAGGCTCTGTCTGTTTCTTTAGCAATACATTGGAGCTGGCACTTTCTTTCTCTCAAGTCCAGAACATTATTGCCTATAAGGACTTTGGCCAAATCTCTGTTCAATGTCTTTCCTGTCTTAATTTTTTTCATCTTTGGTTTCTCTACTGTGATACACCTTTTCTGTGACCTCCATTAAATCCCTCAATGACTTTTCTCCTAATCTTCCTAACTTCCTTCTAATGTCTGATGCTGACTGATTGATTGATTGATAAACACCACCACTTCTGTGTTAGAATTCCCTGTCTCTTCAGGATCTAGGTGCATATAATGTCAGAAAGCATCCACAACCCCCTCAAGAAATATTTCTGTGTCTTCATTAGCCTCCTGCTTAACATCATAAACCTTATCCAAATTAGTGGGTTGCCTAGTGGCTGCCAAGAGACCTGCCACCAGAGTCTTGCCATAGACTCCAAGATGCTCCTTACCTTCACTTGTATTGTAGTTCCAGCCTGGTCTCTTGAGGGGAAATCCATTGTCAATATCAGCTGGGTTCTGGGCTGGAATGCCATTGTCTCCCACATTCTTTTGAGCCTCTAAAATGATGTGTTCCTTTTCCTCCATGGTGAAAAGAATCGATGAAAGCTGCTGACAATCATGCCATGTGGGCTGATGAGTGAACAGGATACTGTCTACGAGACCAATGAGCTCCCTAGAGTTGTCAGAGAATTGGGCATTTTCCCTCTTCCAACTATAAAGATCACCTGTAGCAATGGGCCAATAATAGTGAGGTTGATTCTCTTGTTGATAGACTGGTCCTGCTGTCCTTAGGGGTAAAATAGTGGGTTCTGCCTCTGGCTATGCAGCCTCAGGAGGCACCATATGCTTGCTTCATGTTCCCTGTGCAGGCCCCCCTTCTATTCCTGAAGTTGACACCACTGGAGCTGGAGGCCTACAGTGGGGGAAATGCTGATGGTGCCAAGTGGGGCAGACAATATCCCCAGGGGTGCTATCCTGTATGATAGGATGAAGAAGGGGCAGTCGATATGGGAACTTCTTGTTTCCATTCCCCCACCATCAGGGCTGACACCATTCTGTTGATGAGAAAATTTTAGCAGTGGAAAAGAAGAAAGACTTAAAACATTGTGGTGGATTGGTAACCAAATCCTTCCAAACTACTATATAGCAGACTTGATCAGCCTTTTGAAACACCTTGTCTTCTACTGCTAACACAATGGAGAGAAGGAAAAATCCCCTCTTGTAGCCAGGCAACATCAAATGTCAGCCACTCTGAGCTGTTGTAGTAGGTGGTCATTTTCCCCTTCTTCACATCTACCAAGAGGTTGTGAACTCTGGCCCTGATTTCTTAAAATGAGCTAAAAACAATATTGAGAGAGTGAGAATCAGTTTGTTCCATACCATCTGTTAAAGTCTAATAGATATAGAAACCAAATACCACAAGGAACACAGCAGATAAACAAACATGCATGAAGTATTCATGTTGTCGTTGAAATCAGAAAAAAAATCCAAACACTCAGACTCACAGACTACCACCTCAGAAATAGAAAGTGGCACAGGGAGAAAAGGAACCAATGGGGAGGCTCTACTTCCTCTACCAAGAATTCCTCCCCCTACAAATGAGAGATTCACTCTCCAGTGAGACCGATCTAAGTCACTCTTTGCTGCTTATACAGACACCTCGAGGCTTTTCTCAAACCAAAATTGAGAACAGAGACACTAAGACAATACAGAAATCCTGAAAACTCACTGGCCAGCACTAGACTCTCCCAGTAGAGGATCCTGGAGAATCTGCTGGGGAATCCCAGACAAGCCCCCAGTAATGTCCAGTTCACGAGACCGCCCAAGAGATGACAATTCCAATGCAAAAACACAAGAGTCGTTTCATTTGAGTTCAGACTCAGGATGCAACTCTCTATGAACAATAGGTTAGGAATGTGACACTCAGGTCTAGGGGTTTAGGGTTTATATAGGGGAAATTTCCAAGCTGGGGCTTTCAAGACTTGGTGATATATGACTGGGTAAATGGGGGATGGAATGTTATCGTTCAAATTGATAACATTTGCTCTGACAGTAAGGAGGGTACATATATCTGGAAAAGGAACTCTTTGCCCAGGAAAAGAATAACTCATCCTGTTCTCAGTGACTAGTTCATTCTTTCCTGTTGTGGTAAGCTGGACACAGCTGCTATATCTCTCTTTGATTGCTGGGAACACTAGCTTGTTTCTTTCTCATAGCTTAAAAGTGGGGGCCTTATCACTTTAAGGACATTAACTTTCTCCTTACTCCAAAGACAGTAGACAGTTGTGCCAGAGGGAGTGCTGGCTGCAGTGGGTGATGTGGGGGAATACTGATGCTAAACTAGGCACCAGGGCTTGCAGAAAGGAGAGTGCTGGCTGCTTTTCCTCACTTCACAAGATGTGGCGATCTAGGGTTTTAAACAACATACAATCCTGTTAAGGTCAAGTCCCCGTTTGATCCTGGGAAGAAAAGTCATTCAAGGCTTGTTCATTCTTGCCTGTACCCCTGTGCTCATAGCACTTCAGTCTGACTCCTTTCTTCCTCACAAACCCGCTGAACTCTGACCCTTTAGTTGCCAGGTGTATTTTCCCAGCCAGGACATCTATCTCTTCAGTCTGACCATGGCTGGATTCTCTGGTCTAGTTTGGAATTGTTTCTATCCAGGGGCTGGGCTGCTAAGGGAGAGGACTGAATGCTGCAAGACTGTAGTCAGTGAGCAGAGGCATTCCAGAGACAGGTCTGCAGTTCTGCAGTGAGGAATTCTGCATGCTGCACTTCCACCAGTGAGATGTGCAGAGATCCCTGGGAGATGCTCAGGGAACATCCTGAACACCATCCTGGCACCAGTACTTCTTCCTTCACGCTTTTATCAGCAGACTGTTGCCCTTGGAAGGGCCCAGAGTCACCTTTGCCCTTGACTCAGAGGTGCTGCATCCTAAATGCAACCTGCCTGTGTGTGTTGCCCTGAGTCTCCCCTCCACTCCAGTCTGGTCCTGCCCAACTTGATTTGGCCTGATGCCCAAGCAGGGAGGAAGTGGCTGAGCCTGGGAGGGATTTGATTGGTTCAGTCCAGCCTAACCCAGCCTCCCACACAGCTCCCTGAAGTTAGGAAGCAGGGGATAAATGTTTTTCACAGGAGTGGGGAAAAGGTCTTAGAGGATCAGCAGCTCCTGAGATAAGGTACCGACTTCGGCTCTGAGGCAAGAGAGGGTCCTGACTCTGATCAGGATGGGTTTATCAGCGTTGGGATGGTTCCATGGAGACAACTGGCACAAGTGACCCTGGGTTCCTGCATAACCATTTGTGCTTCAGGCAGAGCCATCCCAGACTTTCAACAGCTCTTGTCTGTGTGTTCCCTGCCTTCTTCTCTCTCTCTCATTCTGCCTCTTCCTGTATCTCCCTCCCCTTCCCTGCTCTACTCCCTGCTCTACTCTATAGTCTCTGCCCATGCTCAAAATTCTGAAGTTTTCCAGGTTCCTCTTCCAAACCTCAGAATTTCCTCCTGTGTCTGTATGCTCAGCAGGATGCTGCGGCTAAGTGTGTCTGGGCTGGACCTGGGCTCTGTGGTGACCTTGTCATGGCATCTTCTGCTGCTTGGAGCGGCATCTTGGATTTTGGCCAGAATCCTTGCCTGGACTTACTCATTCTGTGAGAACTGCTCCCGCCTCAGATGTTTCCCTCAGCCTCCTAAAAGAAACTGGTTTTTGGGTCACTTGGGCATGGTGAGTATGGCGGCAGATAGGCTCAGGTATCGGGGTGTATGTGTTCCCTAGAAGTTAGGAAAGGTCTGGATCCTGTAGCAGGGAGAAGCATAGTAAGTTAGTTGGGCCACTCTCCTCATCACAACACCACATTCATTTATCTTTCTTTCCAAGTTGTCCTCATCAGCCTTTCTCTCTTCCTTACCTGGCACCAGCCTACTGTGGGCCATACTCTCAGCAGGACTGAGGATTCCTCAAGTTCCTGGATATGTGTCATAGTCAGTGGATCCCATGGTGAATAGCACAGAGTAGTGGCATCCCTGGTATATTCTGTTTCACTGCTGGATTTGAGGTCTTCCTTCAGTATGTCCAAGGTCTTGCCTCCTGTCTGGCTCATCTCTCTTGGTTTCAGATCAGTGTCTGTATCTCTCTGGTTTGCTATTTGCCCTGTAGGATTCAGCTGCGATTTCTTACCTCCACCTACTGTTTGGGTGCAGAAGAGAGATTGTAGTTTTTTTCCCTTCCACTTCTTGGCCACTGTCCTTCCTCATCTTGCCCTCTGTCCTGAAGATGCATTAGTGGGCTCCATTATGCAATGTAGGTCAAGGATGAACACTTACTTTTTAACATTGGTAGTGATTATTTGAAGTGCTTAAAGTTTGTGCATGCTAAGCAATGACTTTTTTCCAAAGGCACATCACAGCATGACCGTTTTCCTCTGGTCTCATCATGACTACACTTCCTACTCAGCACCCTTGCCTGGTCACCAGGTTCCCTTGCTCCATGCTGCCCCATGTTGCAGAACCACATCTTGGGATTAGATCACTCATAATAGGGATATCATCACCATTGCCATACATTCAAGTACTGCTTCTCTCAACAGAATCCTCTTTCCTACCAACATTCTCATGTAACCATTGTTATCCAATGTCTTCTCACCATCACCATCCTTTATGCATACTAACTTATCAGCTTCCTTACAGTTCCCTTTCATCTCCCCATGAGTTCAGATTCCTATCAAGATTTCAAGTGTGAGGTTCTTGACAATTCATTTTTTCCTTTAGGTATTTGGAAAAGTGTTACTTTTGATGACCCCCCCCCCCAAACTCCCATATGTTGTGTTTTGTTATCCACAGTGATACTGTAGAGTCAGGTGACATGTCTCCTCACATTCTTATACCTCCAATATGGTCTGGCTGTACTAAATCTCCCGTCCTTTGCTCCTCCTCCTCCTCTCCCACTTCTTCTTCACGTCCTTCTCCGTCTCCTTCTCCTTCTCCTTCTCCTTCTCCTTCTCCTTCTCCTTCTCCTTCTCCTCCTCCTCTCCCTCCTCCTCCTCTTCCCCTCTCCCTTCCCCTCCCCCTCCCCCTCCCCCTTCCCCTCCCCCTCCCCCTCCCCCTCCCCCTCCCCCTCCCCCTCCTCCTCCTCCTCCTCCTCCTCCTCCTCCTCCTCCTCCTCCTCCTCCTCCTCCTCTTCTTCTTCTTCTTCTTCTTCTTCTTCTTCTTCTTCTTCTTCTTCTTCTTCTTCTTCTTCTTCTTCTTCTTCTTCCTTCTCCTCCTCCTCCTCTTCTTCTTCCTCCTCCTCCTAGTCATCTTCGTCTGGCTCAACTTCTTTTTCTTCCTGTTCCTGTTCTTGTTTTGCTTGTTCTTCTTTTTCTCATTCTCCTCATCCCCTCCTCTTCCTTCTCCTACTCCTTCTACTTCTTCTTCTACTTGTACTTCTTCTACTTGTTTTTGTCCTTTTTGTTCTTGTTCTTGTTTTTGTTGTTCTTCTTGATTTTATTTTTCATTGTCTACTTGTACCTTGCTTTTCTGTGTAGCTTTGGCTCTCTTGGAACTTGTTTTGTATGCCAGGATGACCTAAAACTCACAGAGACCTGCGTCTGTTTCCCAAGGGATTAAATGTGCCAACTCCATCAGGCTTTTGCCATCTAATTATGGACAAAGGATCATTGTCATTGGCTGCTCCCTTCCATGCTTGTTTCTTATTTCTCTCACCCTTGATTACCATGTCCCTGAGTCCTGACTCTATCTCCTTCATTTTCTCACAGCTCTTTGGTGGTTTGTCCACATTTCCTGGTAGCTCCTATTTGGCTCCAGAATTAAATCCTTCTTGGTCTCCTCTTTGCTCCCTGAGGTTCTTCTCTGTCCACTGCTGGATCCTCTTCCCTCTGACCTTTCCACATGACTCCTCTGTCACCTTCTCCCATTTTCCCTCTATTGTCTTTCTTAAAACTTTCTCCTTACCTGAGGGACACAACTCCTAAGTCATTCATCAGTTCCCTGCTTAGATGACTTCCAAGTTCACACTTCTCTGGAGCTGGGGATCAATATTTGGAAACCTCTGAGATTGTTTGCTGCAATTCTTTGGAAGTTCCTGCAGAGAACTGGTCTTAATAGGTTGTGGTGAATTAGGGACAAGTGAGAGAATTGGATGGGATAAAATTAGCTGGAGGTTTATACTTAACTGGAGTGGAGGATGGAGGACTGAGGAAGGAAGGGTTGAAGAGGAGAGATAGATGATTTAGGTATAGGAAAATTCCCATAGAGAAAAAGATACAGAGATGCCAGAGAGAATGGAAAGTGAGTGATGAGATGAAGGAAATGGAGAAAAATCTGAATCATGATAAAGAAATAAATACAGAAAAATATATTGAGATCTACCACTTTAATCATTTCTCTTTGCTACCAGTTATATATCACAACTTTCGATGTAATCTACCTATGTCGTCTATCACGTAACTGTCTATATATCTTATTCATATATGTATGCATGTGTATGTATACATATATATAATCTCAGAACCCTACCGTGCATCCCCTTCTGTATATCTATCCATCTATCCTCTTTATCATCAATCCCTCTATCAAGTAGTCACATATCATCTACAATTCAGACTGTGTGTATGAATCTATCTATCTATCTATCTATCTATCTATCTATCTATCTATCTATCTATCTATTGATCTATCTATCTACTATCTATCTATTCATCCATCCGTCCATTGATTCTTCAATTATCTATATCTACATCACAAAACAAAGGGATAAGCAGAGTGATGTGTCAGAGAGAGCGACATGGATAGACTCATGTGTACAGGAAGGGGCACATGTAGTTGAAGTATTGACTCATCAAGGGATTGGAATGAGTGGTCCAAGCAGGATGGTTAGAGGGATGAGCATGTTAAGTAGAAAACATGAGCACCTACCATACCATGCATGGACTGGCCTCAACCTTCTCTATTCTCAGATTGAGCACAATGAGGAAGGCATGCAGCTGATGACTGAAGCAGGCCAGACTTACCGAGATGTCCATCTCTGTTGGCTGGGACCAGTGATCCCTGTGCTGAGGATTGTTGACCCTGCATTTGTTGCCCCCCTGCTCCTGGCCTCAGGTATCCATTCTAGGATCCCAACCATTGGCTTCTTCTCTGTCCCTTATCTCAGCTCACTCTATCCCGGGATTGACCAGGCTGAGCAGCAGATGGGGCTGAATCTGTCAGTGGCCATGTCTCTGTGGCTAACCTGTTGAGTGACTTTGGATAAGGTCCTGAGTCTCTCTTGCTGCTACAATCTGAGCTGTGAGTGATAGAAGCTCAACCCAGTCTGATCTAAGGCAGGGAAGAAATGTATTGGATGGGATCTACTTTGTGGTAGAACACTTGCCTACCATGAACAAAGTAGCAGGTTCCATCTGAGAACTGGGAATAATAACCTATGTCTTAGATGAAACATATATGTGTATGCTTATGGCTGTGGTCGCATGTGTGTTGGTCCATATTCATGTGTGTGTGTATACATGTGGAGGATAGTAGACAACATGAGTTGCTATCCTTGGAACTCTTTTTTTTTTTTTTTTTGATACCAGACCTCTCTCTTCTCTGGAGCTCACCCATCCATCTGGTCTGTCTGGCCAGTAAGCCCCAGGGATTCTCCTATCTCTACCTTTCCAGCAGTAGCAACAGCATACAAACATTTAAAGATATTTATTTTTGAGGCCATTATTTATTATTTTGAGATATTTTGTAGCTCTAGGTGACGTGGAGTCTACTTTATAGACAAGGCTGATCTAGAACTCACAGAGACCCACCTTTGTCTGCCTCCTGAGTGTTGATATTAAAGGCATGTTCTACCATGTCCAACATTTATCTTTAATTTATGAATGTTTGCCTGTATCGATATATGGGTACCCCATGTATGCAGGACCCCCAGTGGCCATAAGAGAGTGGCAGATCCTTTGGAACCAGAGTTACAGGTGGTTGTGAGTTGCCATGTGGGTGTTTTGAAATGAACCTGGGTCTTCTGAAAGAACTATCTTCTACTGACCCATCTCTGCATGCACAGGGATGGAATCTCTAAGTTGTGCTTTATTCAGAAATGATCTGAGAAGAGAGAAAGTGAGTCCACCACCTGAAAAATTACCTTGTATCTCTTCTGCAGCCAGCAATAGTGGATAGATTTACCAGAGCTCACTTCTAGCCGTTTGGTCACAAAGTCAGTCTTGCCTCTGAGATTCAAGATTTCTTTCCTTATCATGTCCTTCATTTATGCCTCATTAACAACCCACTTTGCTGTTAGGTTCAGACTAAAGATGCTGAGTTTGATAAGGCTCTGTGGTGTGGGTATTACATTCTTTTTGGTACTCCCCTGATTGGGAATAGTTAACTCACACTAGCAAACTGTTAGCAATGTGTGCATCTTCTGATATTGACAGTATGTACATACAGATTCTATCCAAACAAATGGGTCTGAATAGTCCTATGTAGAATAGAACAAAATAGTGTTTTTTATTTTTTACTATTTGTCCTCAATGACATTCAACAGCATTCTTGCAAGACGTGTATCTCATGGGTGAACAGTTGATGCTGTGGGAGGCATGTAACATAGGGCGAACTCTTGCCCACCTCCCCAGTTCAGTAAATCTCAGGTGCCACAGCCCCCTTGGATAGAAAGGACCCAAGATGGTGAAAATTTGGGACAGAGCTGGAATGCAAAGAACTGAAGGGAAAGATGCACCAGAGTCCAGAAGGGTGAACCCTGTTCGGTGGGCTCTGGAGGTGCCTGATGGCTGGAGAGGGCAGAAGCAACTCTTCATGGTGGGCACATGGCTCTTAGAATAGAGAAACCCGTAATTCTGAACACTTAATGCTTAATATGGTATAGCGGAGAGAGATAGAGGTATCTCTGGCATATGTAAGTCATATTTGAAACTCAAAAGGAACCACATTGAAATGTCAATCTGGGATTATCTGAAGAACACAAACAGGTGACATCAGACTGTTAAACACTGTGCTATGGCATGTCAGGGAATGTCATGTGTATTCTTTATGACAGGTCATGATAACATGTGCTCCTTATGTGTATACAAGGATATGCCAGGACATGTCAGAGAGCCAAATGGATGGTGTGTCCTAAGTCTTTGCAAAGGCCTATACACTGTTTCTACTAGTCTCAGATGTGGAAAACATGGCAGACCATGTAGCAGTCTTGTCTAAGTGTACTGAGGCATGTTGTGCCCTGCCAGGTGACCTTTTCTCCCCCTGATGCTGCAGCCTGGTCTGGTCCTGCCTCACCTTCTTCCTTTTTTCTGGTTCTTTTGTCCCTGTCCCCTTCCTGCCATCCTGAATTTGGCAGGGAAGTGGAAAGCCTTGGGGCTGGGAGTTCTCTACACTCCCATAGTTCATCTGTCTTCCTCATGGCACCTGATTCTTTTCCTCCATGACAGCTTTGGTGGCCCCAAAGGACACGACTTTCCATACCTTTGTGAAGCCCTGGCTGGGTGAGTTCCTTGAAGTGAGGGTCAGAGGATATCTTAGTGTCAGAGGAAGTTTCAACTTTTGCCCACTGACATTGCTGCCCTTCCCAGGGGATGGGCTCTTCCTGAATTCAGGTGACAAGTGGAGCCGCCATCGCCGTCTGCTGACACCTGCCTTCCACTTTGACATCCTGAAGCCCTATGTGAAGATATTTAACCAGAGTGTGAACATCATGCACGTAAGTTCCTCAAACATAGGGTCCCAAATACAGTATTGCAAAAGGTCATGTATTCAGACAGATGCAGGCTGAGGGAAAGGTTTTGTTCTAGTACTCAGAGACATCAGTTTTCTTCTCATGTTTCTGTTTAAAGATGGGGACATCTTTAAAGTGAGAACAATAATCTGTACCCAAAAGGTGATCAGGATGGCACCCTGGAGTCATGCTCTAGTATGTAGATGAGTTCATAGCAGATAGTGTCTACTCTTCTTCACAGAAGCCCTGAAACGTCAACCAACAGTTGATGTTCACTACAGAAGAAGCTCTTTCTCTGTATGATTCTTGTTTAAACTTCATTGCTCTAAAGCTGGTCATGGTGACCCACTCCTTACTACCTGCCTGGGGAGACTCAAGAAGAAAGACTGTAAATCATTGGCCAGTCCAAGCTACATCAACAAGACCTAGTTTCAAAGAACTAAGATTCTTCACTAAGAAGTTTGTTGGGGAATGGTGGAATATGGTCAAAACTTGTTTGAAAATCAAACCAAACCTAAGGTCTTGTATAGAGCTGAGTTCACTCTGGTTGTCAAGTGTGGATAAATCCTGGTTTCAAAAGGGGAAAAGCAGAAACTTTACATGGACTCACTGTAAAGACTGAGAATGGAGGACTTACAAGAAACTGAAGCCATTTCTAGAGCCAAATACAATGATAATCATCACAAACACTATTGAGCACCTTATACATAGGAAATATTTTGCCAGTTCCATCGTCTATATTGGTTGATGCAGTTTCCATATTGCTATGTTGCACAGATGAATATGACTGCCATATTATGGATGATTAAATGAAAGGTCAGAGAGGTCAGTCTTGTCCAAGTTTACACGGAATAAGAGAGCATGAAAGGTAGAGAGAGCACTGAAGTGTATTTTACAGTTAATTTAGTCATGTCAATTCAATTGTGCTGGAAGACTTCATCAACCTAGCAGGCAGCAAGCTCACCAAGGGCACACAGAGATAGGATTAAACTCGGCTTCGTCTCCTAACTAGTGTCTTCATCTGCGATCATAGCATCTTCTGCTCCCACCAGAGTTGGGATTTCCTTAGTATCAGGGCCCTTTGTGGTGTTTAGCTTTGAGAAGGAGCTCAAGGATCAAAGGCTCATCCCCATCTCTGTCCCTTCTCTGTTCAGGCCAAGTGGAAGCACCTATCCTCGGAAGGCAGTGCACGTCTGGAAATGTTTGAGCACATCAGCCTCATGACCTTGGACAGTCTGCAGAAATGCCTCTTTGGCTTTGACAGCAACTGTCAGGAGTGAGTCCCTGTCTCAGCCTTGAAGCAGAACCTTAAGACAGCCCATGTAGTTTTTCTCTTCTTCTGCCCTTCCATCACCTTCCTTTTTTCTTCTTGGTAGGGTCTCAATCTGTACTTAGTCTGGCCTGGGACTCATTATGTAGATTAGATTGGCCTTGAGCTTCTTCTTGTATCTACTTCCTGATTTTGGGTTCAGAGTCAGGAGCCACCAATTCCAGCAGGTGGCCAGATCTTAAAGATGTTGAATACCACCAAGCCAGAAGGATGTGAACTCCATCCTGTGTATCCCAGAGCATAAGAGAAGGTGTCTGTATAAGGGGTGGGGTTCCTAGTCACAGTGAGCATGGGTAATCAAATCAATAGAGGAGCTTCATAGAGTTACAGGAGGTAAGGAGCCTGGAGAGGAGGGTCTGATCCTGGGCAGAGTCACAGGAAATCACGGGAAGAGCGGAAACAGATGCTGAGTGAATGAGGAGATGAAATGAAGTCCATTTGTACCCTGGGATCTGGCTCAGAAGGCTACTTGTGGGGAGCAAGAAACAGAATTTGTGTGTCATAGACACCCTTTGCTGGGTAGATCCTAATCCTGGAACTCTGGCTGAAGTTTTCCTGTGTGTTAACTTGCCTCCTCTCTCTGTCTTTTCCTGCAGGTCTCCCAGTGAATACATTTCTGCCATCTTGGAACTCAGCTCCCTCGTAATAAAAAGGTCACATCAGCTCTTCTTGTTCGTGGACTTCCTGTATTACCACACTGCTGATGGGCGGCGCTTCCGCAAGGCCTGTGACCTGGTGCACAACTTCACAGATGCTGTCATTAGGGAGAGACGGCACACTCTCTCCAGCCAAAACCATGATGAGTTCTTGAAGTCCAAGACTAAGTCTAAGACTCTGGACTTCATTGACGTTCTCTTGTTGGCCAAGGTGTGCTCATGTGGGGTCTGGGTTACAGGAACCATCATGGTCAGTGTTAGATAGAAGCCTGATTTGGCCAGGAAGTCTTGGGGAGTTACAGACTGTGCTTATGAAAACTAGACACCACACAGGGATCCATTTTAGATGTAACTCTTTGAAGGCTCTGCTAAAAGAGCAAACGGTGGGCAGGAAACTAAGGGAGAAATGGAATCAGGCTGTGGAGAAGAGAGAGGAGGCACCTTGTGTGCACAACTGGTCTCAGACTCTGTGTCCTATCACCTGTCTTAGGGTTTCATTGCTGTGAAGGGACAACATGACCAAGGTAACTCTTATAAAGGACAACACTTATTTGGGGCTGGCTTAGAGTTTCAGAGTTTCAGTCCCTTATTATCATGGAGGGAAGCATGGCAGTGTGGAGGCAGACATAGTGCTGGAGCAGGAGCTGAGAGTTGTAAGTCTTCTGAAGGCAGCCAGGAAGAGTCTGTCTTCTGCATCGTAGAGACTGAGCATAAAGAGACCTCAAAGACTGAAGGCATGACCATCTAGAAACTGCCCCACCTGGGGATCCATCCCATAAACAACCACCAAACCCAGACACTATTGCAGATGCCAACAAGAGCTTGCTGACAGGCAAGTGATATAGCTGTCTCCTGAGAGGCTCTGCTAGTGCCTGACTAATACAGAAGTGGATGCTCACAGTCATCCATTAGACAGAGTACAGGGTCCCCAATTAAGGAGCTAGAGAAAGTACCCACAGAGCGGAACGGGTTTGCAGCCCCATAGGAGGAACATCAATATGAACTAACCAGTATCCCTAGAGCTCCCTGGGACTAAACCACCAATCAAAGAAAACACACAGAGAGACTCAAGGCTCTAACTGCATATGTAGCTGAGGATGGCCTAGTCGGTCATCAATGGGAGGAGATGCCCTTGGTCCTGTGAAGGTTCTATGCCCCAGTATAGGGTAGTGCCTGGGACAGGATGTGGGAGTGGGAGGGTTGGGGTGAGGATAGGGTATTTTCGGGGGCAAAACTAGAAAAGGGAATAACATTTGAAATGTAAATAAAGAAAATACCTAATTTAAAATAAAAGGGAGACCTCAAAGCCTACCTACACAGGGACACAGTTCCTCCAGCAAGGCCACACCTCTTCTCTGTGGTCAAGCATTCAAACATGTGGGTGGTCTGCACACACACATGGTGTGAATCGAGGGTCTTGTTTTGTCTTCAGGATGAACATGGAAAGGAGCTGTCAGATGAGGACATCCGGGCAGAGGCTGACACCTTTATGTTTGGAGGTGAGAGTCCCTGTGTAGGGCTACAGAGGAGGTAGAGGTGTGCCAGTCTCAAGTAACTATTTTGGGGAGACCTAGACTCCCTCCATTCTTTCTTTCCATCCATCCCTTTTTGGAGCCTTTCTGTCTGGATACAAGTGCCCCATTTTGCTGAAACAGGCCAGGGACACAACCCTGCTTGTCTCTCTACCCTTCAGGCCATGACACGACAGCCAGTGCACTCTCCTGGATCCTGTACAACCTGGCGAGGCACCCCGAATACCAGGAGCGCTGCCGGCAGGAGGTTCAGGAGCTGCTGAGGGGCCGAGAGCCCCAGGAGATTGAATGGTGAGCATGATAGTCTCTGCTCTTGGAGCTTCTGGTCATCATGTTCTTTGCTGTATTTATTACAGGGTGTGTCTATGTAGCTCAGGTTGGATTACAGAGTCTTAACCCCCGTGCTTTTAGGGATTACATGCCCAGTTTGGACATCTTCCTTTAGATAATTATGTCTCACATAGCAAATTAGGTTTTGTTATAGAGTTTTCAAACCCAACTTGATTTTTCTTGATTCTCCTCCTCCCATCTTGTGAATTTCCTTCTGGCTTTTGTTCCCCTCTTCTCTTGTAGTTTATAGACACCTCTTTTTCAATCCTTTTGTAATCCCAGGGTGTATCTTGTCAAGTTTTTAGTAATATTTTATACATTTCAAAATACCAAAGCTGTTCTTCCAGGTCCTGAGGTCAATCCTCAATAACCACATCGTGGCTCACCATGGTCTGTCATGGGATCTGATGCCCTCTTCTGGTATTTCAGCAACAGCATACTCATATATATTAAATAAATAAATAAAACAAAATACCAAGCGGGGGGGTGGGGAGGATTTTTTAGACTCATCTTGCAGAAATGACAAATCTTTGGAATGATATAGTCTTTTAATTTCCTCACTGTTTTAGTGTTTTCGATGTATTTGAGAATCTACCCTATATTTGGAGAGGCCAAGAATTTTTGTTTTGTTCTGTTTTTAGATAGAGTCATATTGTGTTGCCCTGGCTCACCTGGAGCTCACTGTGTAGACCAGGCTGGTCTCAAAGTCTTAGAGATTTGCCTTCCTCTGCCTCCCATGTTCTGGGTTTAAAGGTGTGTGCCATCACGATGTGCAAGCATTTGTTTTATTTATGTATCTATTGAGACAGCTGCCTTCTTCGACATGACAGCCTCCAGCTTACTCTTTTTTTTTTTCCTTCTGCGGAAAAAGCTTTATTGCTTACATCTTCAGGAGCAAGAGCTCCAGCTTACTCTTTAGCCTCTACCTCTCCAGTCCTGGATTTCTTTTCCGGGCTCCATTTAATTATTTTTGTTGCTAATTGCTAGTTTTCTTAACATCTTCCTCAAAATCACATCTCTACTTCTCTGCGGTGTGTACTGTCTTCTTATGCCTGTGTTCCACAGGCCTCATGAATAAAGTAGTTTTTAAGAAAATGTTTCCATTTTTATCATTATAGTTTTATAATAAGTTTTAGTGAGATTGGCTCCATCTTTTATTTTTTTAATTTTATTTTACTAGATATTTTCTTTATTTATATTTCAAATGCTATCCTGAAAGTTCCCTATACCCTCCCCCTGCCTTGCTCCCCTACCCACCCACTCCCACTTCTTGGCCCTGGCATTCCCCCGTATTGGGGCATATAAAGTTTGACAGACCTAGGGGCCTCTCTTCCCAATGATGGCCGCGTAGGCCATCTTCTGCTACACATGCAGCTAGAGACACGAGCTCTGGGGGTATTGGTTAGTTCATATTGTTGTTCCACCTATAGGGTTGCAGACCCCTTCAGCTCCTTTGGTACTTTCTCTAGCTCCTCCATTGGGGGCCCTGTGTTCCATCTTATAGATGACTATGAGCATCCACTTCTGTATTTGCCAGGCACTGGCATAGCCTCATACGAGACAGCTATAACAGGGTCCCTTCATCAAAATCTTGCTGGCATGTGCAATAGTGTCTGAATTTGTTGGCTGATCATGGGATAGATCCCCAGGTGGGATAGTTTCTGTATAGTCTATCCTTTCATCTTAGCTCTAAACTTTGTCTCTGTAACTCCTTTCATGGGTATTTTGTTCCCTGTTCTAAGGAGGAATGAAGTATCCACATGTTGGTCTTCCTTCTTGATTTTCTTGTGTTTTGCAAATTGTATCGTGGGTATTCTAAGTTTCTGGGCTAATATCCACTTATCAGTGAGTGCATATATAGTGACTTCTTTTGTGATTGGGTTATCTCACTAAGGATGATATCCTCCAGATATATCCATTTGCCCAAGAATTTCATAAATTCATTGTTGTTAATAGCTGAGTAATACTCCATTGTGTAAATGTACCAACCACATTTTCTGTATCCATTCCTCTGTTGAGGGACATCTCCATCTTTTATTTTTAAAACCACTTTTCAGTGCCAGCTTTAACTTCACTAGATATTCATTCTTCTAACTAGAATAAAGTTGTTAAGTGGGGTGCAGTTAGTGGGGGACATTTGCTTCCCCCTTCCCATGTTTTTGAGATTTCAGGGGAGAGTAGTGTTAATCTTTGATCTAAGGACCTAGATCTTAGTTGACCCCTATGGCATCAAAACTTGGGAAGTGGAATGACAAATACAGGAGTTCAAGGTTGTTCTTAGTAGTTAGACACAAACACACAAAGGAACTGGCAAGCATCCTTGATTCATCTAGAATATAATTTGTTCCATGACTAAGCATGAGAGGCGAGTGGTTAATCCAACCAGAGGCTGATGAGGCTGAGCTTAGACTTTGTTTTGCTCCTGAATAATTGTGCGCTGTGTTCCTTAGGGACGACCTGGCCCAGCTACCCTTCCTGACCATGTGCATCAAGGAGAGTCTGCGGCTGCATCCCCCAGTCATAGATCTCCTCCGCCGCTGCACCCGGGACATTGTGCTACCTGATGGCCGGGTCATCCCTAAAGGTGTCCTGAAAGTCAAGGGCGAAGGGAGGAGCAGATGGGAAGCATCTGAGTAGGGTGATGGTCTCTAGGGGCAGCTTGGACCTGGCTAGTACTGACTGGATCCTCCTACCCAACAGGGAACATCTGTGTCATCAGCATCTTTGGTATTCATCACAATCCATCAGTCTGGCCAGACCCTGAGGTGGGGGCTCCTCCAGGCATTGCTGGGAGGGACATGGGAAGGGGATGTAGCCCCAACCTGGAAACAAGAAGCTGTCACCCCTGTCTCTATGTCTACTTTTGGGGGGCTGGCTGGGTGTGCGCAAAGAAGCAACCTAGAAAGCCTCATCTTGCCCCTCCCCTCAGGTCTATGACCCCTTCCGCTTTGACCCAGAAAACGCACACAAGAGGCCTCCTCTGGCTTTTATTCCCTTTTCTGCCGGGCCCAGGTGAGACCAGATGGCTTGTGGTGATGGGTGGATTCTGGGGCTGACAGTGGGAATAGGGTGGAGCTGGGATGGTTGGGTTCTAGTTCTCCTTACCACCCTCTGCTCAGAGAATGTGCAAAAGTCTGCAGAACCCAGGGTTGGAAGTTGAAGGGCTGACCAGGACTGGGTCAGGTTGGGTCCAGGAGCTCCTTTCTAGGCAGAGCTCAGTCAGAGTCCCCATCCTGTCACTCCGCAGGAACTGCATAGGACAGACTTTCGCTATGAATGAGATGATGGTGGCACTGGCGTTGACTCTGCTGCGCTTCCGCATCCTGCCGGATGACAAGGAGCCGCGCCGGAAGCCAGAGATAATCCTGCGGGCGGAGGGCGGGTTGTGGCTGCGGGTGGAGCCGCTGAGCACAGTGCTGAAGGACTCCAAACCTGACCTTGAGGCTTCTTTACCCCACCCTCCAATTGTTCTCTCCGGTTCTCAGAATTAGCTTGGCTCCACAGAACGCCAGCAGGGGGCGCTAGAGGGCCACAGAATCAGCCGTGGTCTCTGAAGAGAATGGGTTGGTGTCTTTGAGGCAAAGTACCTGTTTGCTGATTTAGCCCAGCAAGGCTTTCACGCTGAGAGTTCTTTTCCAGTCGAAGCTTGGACTTCATCCTGTTAAAGTCACTGTAGATTTTGGAGCAGATTAGGAGAGGGAGTCGAGTTTCTGGCATGCTTGGCACTCTTTAGTCACTGAAACAAAGCCTAATCGCACTCTTTCCACTTTCTTCTGCCTTCTCTTCCTCTTCGTTATATTTGAAGCGCTCTTCCAGTGTTTTGGCTTCTTAGAGCTGCACTTACAGCAGTGGGCTGCCACAGTACCCCTGGGGGGTGGGGGTGGGGTTGTTTATAAAGTTTGACTAAAATGGTTTCTCAGAAAGGTCTGTCTTGGCACCTTTGAGAAGGATGTTAAATGACATTCTGGGCTTGTGATTCCCAAGGTCCTAAGGCATCTTAAAGTAAACAAAGTCCCAGAATCCTTCATTAACTTATGTCCTGGGTCGTGTTCACTGAGACTCCCACTTAGTTCACAGGAATCTTCTAATTTTCCTTTCTAGTAGCACCTCTGGGCTTTGATCCCTTCACCCTCTCACGAACCCATTAAAAACAGTGTCAGGTGGACGCTGTGACTCAACCCTGAGATCCAGTCCCTGTGACAGGGGGATCGTGAGTTGGAGACTATCTTGGAATACATAGAAAGTCCTGGCAGGCCTTGCCTTCCCCCACTCCCTCCGCCTTGCTAAACTGTTAGACTACATTCCTAAAGCGAGCCACCAAGATCTATTCCCTTACTTGGTCACTTCCTCCTCTTGAGGCTGACTACCAAAGTGCAGCTATCACACTATTGAAGTACAGCAATCAAAAGCCCTCTTTGTTTCCTCTAATTAGCATGTCTAATTAAACACTCCATCCTAATACCTGGTTTCTTAATTTACCTTTATAAACTGCCATTTGCCTATGGGCTACATTGGTCTCCTCTCTATCCAGAAGTCCTTTGTCCCATTCTGGGACAAACAACCTTCTCCCATCTCTTGTGTTTCCCACCCCTTCTCCCCTGTCCTTTACCCCTTGTCTTTGTTTCCTATTTCCTGTCCTTTGTCCCTCTGAAGCAAATAAGTCTTGGGGACCCTGTGCAGATATTCTCCCTTTCCCTTTGCTTCTGCCTAGGATCGTGACAACGGATGGCTGCAGGGGGTGGGGAAGTGTAGGTCTTTGCATTCCACAGATCACAACAGATGCCTGTGTAATTCTTAAAAACACAGCTAGGCCTGTTTCTGACTGGCTACAGTCATCTGTTGGTCTCCTGACCATGGAGAATGCTCCCTTTGCAGGACAGTTTGGGAACAGCAGGCTTTGAAAATACTAGTTTTCCCAGGTTTAGTATAATGAACTGCTGCGGGATTCCAGGAGGAACACATACCTCTTTTCTGAAAGTTCTAAGACCTGACACCTGATGCCCTTGATGACAGGACAGAGGTGGCAGCGAGGCTAGGTAGATGGAGGTTGGAGTGGTCTCTAACATTCTGCCCCTGCAAGGATCACTGTCTTTCCCCTCCCGTTCTGCCTGATGTTCTAAGGCAGTTTTCTCCTATTTGACACGTTCAGTCCAGGAGGAAGAGGGAAGGTTTATGAGGCCCAGTAGGCAAATAGCATCTTATGTACCGAGCCAGATTTGTTTTTGCTTGTTTGTTTGTTTCTAGACAGGGTTGCTCTGCTTATCCTGGAACTTGCCTTGTAGACCTCCAACTCACAGAGACCCACTTGCCTCTGCCTTCTGAGTGCTATTAGTAAAGGCTTGGGACACTGCTGCTTGGCTCACCAGACTCTTGAAGCCCCTTCTCGAGTTTTATAGAAGAAACAAACAACTATTCGGGAGGAGACTGAGTGAGCTCAGGGTTAAAGTTTTCCTGCATTGTTGCCCTTTTGTGATGGGTGGACTTTTTTGAGCTACCCCTGTTTCTGTAAGCCCTCACCAATACCCTGGCAAGTAACCCCAATAAAAAATTGCTGATTTACTGAGTTGGACTTTGGTGTGATTGTCACTTTGGTCAGTGGTAAACACTCTGTGACATAATTCCTGGGAGGATATGAAGAAACCAGACAGGGAAACGATGACAAATCAAAATAATGACACCACCAAAGTCCAACTTTGCAAACCAATGTGCTTTATGGGGTTACTTACAGGAGTGTGGGTGCAGTCAGCCTAGCAGGTTGGAGGGTACCCTTTCCCAGTAGTCCATTGCTCTGAGCCTCTTCCCATAGCTCGGCTTATCTCTGCTCCTCCCAGGTAATTTTATAAAGCACGTTTCCCCTTGCCCCTCACGACTTAACTCTGAGATCACACCGCAGCTAGCTCTACTTAGGAAACCCATGCTTGGTCCGGCTAGCCGCCATGGTGCTGGCCATTGCTCTCTCACACCGCAGCCCACTTTTCCAGCTGGCCTTGCCAAGCTGCTCAACGCAGTCCCTCCTGCGTTCGACCACAGCCACCACTCATGCTCCAACGATCAGCCAACCCTGCGGTTGGCTCTGCGGACTGCCAACTACCACCCTGGTCTTACTCAGCTCCCATGCTAGCTCTCCTGGTCTCTGCTTGCTACTTGCCTGGTGCCACAATGGCCACTCCGGTCTCACCCAGCTCCCTTTAGCCCTGTGAAAGGAAAACACTAAAGACTTTTGTAGTTTAAAACTGACCAGGTAACTCAAAGGCTGATAAAAGAATATCCTGTCCCATCGTCCTTGCCCTCCTCAGGCACAACTGCAGAGGCCATGAGCTATCGGTGCCCTGAGAAACCTACCTGTTTGCAACTCCTTGCAGGCCTGCCGCCTGGTCCAGCTCCCAGTCTTCTCCTGTCATCTCTTCCTGTCCTGCCCGGAAATCTTGTCTTCTCTTTCATCCAACTATTAGCTTCTGCCATCTTCATTTAGCCAATCAACAATTAGGGAAATAATTAGGGAAGTTCCTCTTACGCACCTAGTCTGGGAGTCTGTCCCAGCAGGGCCTTCATAAGATCCATCTCTATGGTAATTTCTTAACTAGTGATTGATGGTGGAGGTCCCAGCCCATGGTGGTTGGTGCCATCCTCGGGCTGGTGAAAGCAGGCTGAGCAAGCCATGAGGGGTAAGACAGTAAGTAGAATCTTTCATGGCTTCTGCATCAGCTTCTGCCTGTTTGAGTTCTTGTCCTGACCTCCTTCCATGATGGACAGTGATGTGGAATTGTAAGCCAAATAAACCCTTTCCTCCTGAAGTTGCTTTGGTCATAGTGTTTCAGCCCAGCCATAGTAACCTTAGAAGCCTTATTTGAAATCAGCCCTGTCGCCATACTTCCATCCCGAGCTTCTGGACTCAGAGTTGGTCTCAAACCAAACTTGAAATTCAGTGATTCCACTAAACTAGCTGGCCAGCAAGCCTCAAGAATCTTCTGACCCCGTCTCTGCCTTCTCAGGGTTGCAGGTGTATGCCATTCCACCCAGGGTTTTTTTTTTTTTGTTTTTGTTTTTTTAACATTGATGCTGGGAATTGAACTTAGTTTCTCACAATTGTGCTGCAAGCCCTTCACTGACCTAGACATCTCCCCAGCCCCAATCTCACAATTTGTTAAACATGACAGCAAATTTGCATGCTTAAAAAAGGAACAACAGGCAATCAATAAGTAGCTATCATGGCCAGCCATTATTGGGAACTGACAAGGTGAGAAAGGCGAATCTATAAAATAAAACAAAACAACCTCAAATCTAAGTTACACTAGTTTATAAAATCATCATTGTTTAGTTAAAATGCAAAGAGTTTATAAAATGGCATGGTCATGGCTGACAAACATGAGCATGTTGAGTTGGGAAGATTGCTCAATGGGCTACCCTTGCTGTGGAGCCTAACTTCTGGAGTTTCGTCCTCGGGACAGTTGTGTGGAATTCTGCTCAGAATTGCAACACCCCTTCTGGTGAGGTAAACAGATGACCCCTGTAGGCTTAAAGGGGAGAACAGGAATTTGGAAGGTTCTACTATCCAGCAGGTTTTTTGTTGTTGTTGTTGTTTTGTTTTGATTTTGATTTTTAAAAACATGTTGTAGAAACGTTTAATCTGAATCCAGGGTTTCTACCACACCTTTGACCATTTAGTTACCAGATAAAAGACACATACATCCTTTATATTTTCAATAAGCCTTAAGCAGGATGAGGAATGGGCAGATATATACCCTGTATGTTATCAGAATCTACGTTCTTATCGATAATCCTGAGGTATTACCTACTATGTTTCATCTGGGCTGCTTTTAACTCCAATTGGCCAGACCACAGGGCATGTTTTCTTGACTCCTAACCATGGTGCTCTCTCTCCTCCTTCACCTTTTCTCCCCCTCCATGGTTTTCTCTTGACCCCACAGGCCTGGGAACCCTAGAACCCACCTATGTCTCTTCTGCCCAGCTATTAGCTGTCAGCATCTTTATTTACCAATCAGAAATAATTTGAAGGCAAGGTCACATAGCCACTTGGGTCTACATGCAGAGTCTCTTGTCTTTGGGGTAACCAGGTCTTGGGGGCCACAGTTAACATTGTAATACACAGCAAAAGACCAAACCTAATAATAATAATGCAAGTCATTGCTGGGGGCAGAGACTCTGACCAATAAAACTGCAGAAATATTTTTGGACTGTAGCTGCATACGGTTGTATAGAGAGCCCCAGGATTGTAATTTTTGGGAGCTGTCAGCTATGTTGAAGAGAGCTTTCTGATGACACAGCTGCATTTGAGCCATCCCTGTTCCTTCATTCATACTCTTGTTCAACCCCCAGTTACAAAAACTCATCGGTTCACCACATTGGACATTGGTGAGGAGAAATTGCATGGTCCTGGCTATGAGTAACAAAACATAACTGAAGGTGAATAGCTTGAGGGTGGAATATCTATGGGGGTGGGAAGTGCCATAGGCTACCTTTCCTTATATGATATGAAACAATGTGCCTTCTTGCTATGTCAGTGGTTACCTGGCTTCTAAAATGGGTACAGAGACATGCAACCAAGGCTGAGTACTCTCTGCACTGCTCTGCTCTGCTCTGCTCTACTTTACTTATATGTTACTGCTAGTGTGGCTCCTACAGGGGTGCTGAGAGATGCAATGAAGGCTGAATCATCTATAAAGAAGAAGAGTTTGGGTCTGGAGACTGTGGGGGGAATCATGTGAGGCACTCTTCCTCTATGTGGTATGAGGAGGCATGACTGCAGGATGGGTGGGGCCTGTGTGTGAGTGTGTAGATATCCTTAAGGATATTTTTTTTTTAATTCTGTTGTATGTCGGAGTAACAGGTAAAGAATGAGAGTGTCAACAGGGTACCAGGGAGGTTGTGTGGCCACTGCTCTAGATACCAAAACAGGCTTTATGCTAAGATGGCTGCTCAGTGGGAAATGGCTTTTGTCAGAGAGGATGCAATAGAGATCTTGGTGTCTTGCTGTTCCTTACAGTTGGCAGAATACAAGAAAAAATTCACAAGTTAGATCTAGGCTGAAGAGCCCCTTCCAGGAATTCAAACCTTGGAACCCAAGGAAAGAGTCAGATACATAAAAACATGACATCTCAGCTCTTGGGGGTTTCCAGGAGTATCAAAGACAATAAGCACCATTTGGTAAACAAGATATAAACAGGTTGAAAGGATTGAGCTTGACAGAGGGGTAGGTAGCTATTTTCCTAACTAAATTATGCACGTTTCCCTCCTGGGTGCACTTCAATTGTTCACCCAATAAAGGAGGTGGGTGCAGGCATAGCCTAGGAGGTGGGTGAACATTTCTCCATTAAGTCCCAGGCTAGACCAAACAGCTCCATTGTTTGTTCATTGGAGGTGAGGGAAATGCGTGGAGACTTTATGAAATGCCACAGAAAAAGACAGACAGATAATACAAGTGAGCAAAATCATTTTATGTTGTATTTGTCCTTATCAACAGTTCACCTTAATATTGTCTTAGTTATGAACTTGTCACCTGACACTTGCTCAGAACACAAGGCTCTCAGAGTGCTTCATTAGGTTGTCTCCATAACCACTATTCATTATGGGATGGTGGTTTGGGACTTTGAATTGTTGTTTTGCCCATCTGTAGAAAAAGTTTCATTTTATATAGATTGCACAATGCTAACTTTTAAGTGTCTTGCCAGTTTAGAGACCCCTTTGAGAAATTCACAAGCAAGGATGAGAAATCCATTGACAAGGAGTAAGTTAGGTGTCTTATGGTTTTATTGCTGTGAACAGACACCATGACCAAGGCAACTCTTATAAAAATAACATTTGGTTGGGGCTGGTTTACAGGTTCAGAGATTCAGTCCAGTATCATCAAGGCATGGCAGCATCTAGGCAGGCATGGTGCCCAGCCTGTTTAGAGAAGAGCTCAGGAGATGATTGGGGACCAGGTTGGCCAGATTCTGATCTCCTAGCCTGCAGATTCCCAAGTCACCCCTTTGCTTAGTATACCATGTCCTTAGATGGAACAGGGGTGCTGGAAACACATATCTTGGAGTGACCTAAGTTCCACTGGAAAGGATCCAAACTCAAGGTCCAGGCACACATGCTGGGTAAGCCTTCCCTGTTTCCTCTCTGTGCCAGGCTAGCTCTGCCTCAATCTTGGCCACTTTCCTAGTCACAGAAAGAGCATCAAGAGCTTGGCATGAATTGAGCCAGCCAAATCCAGCCTTTTACAGCATCCTTCAAGTCAGGAATCAGTGATAAAAGAATTCCAGAGGAAGAGGGGAAAGTTATACTGGATTGTTACTCGAGAGAAAGTGCCAGCCTAGAGGTGGTAGGACTGGCCCATCCTAGTCTAGACAGGTGAGGAAGCCAGCTGACCAGGCATGGCAGCAGCAGGGAACCAGGCAACCACCGAGACAAATGTTTTTGAATAACTGAACCCCTAGTAACTTCTATGTAATTTAGGGAGGTCTTGATTCTGACCAGTCATTCCTTCCTCTTCCCTCCTCTCCCCCATTTAGTGTTTATCTCACCTTAGTGCTCCTCCTCCTCCTCTTCCTCCTCCTGCTGCCTCTTCGCCTGAGTTTCATTATGTCTCCTTCTTACTCCTTGGTCTGCTTTCAGGCTTCACAGGCTTCTTCACTGTTTAGAGTCTCTGGAGGTCCTTATCTACTTCTTTGGCTTAGGAACTCATGCTCTGTGTATCTTCCCAGCAAGATGCCACAGCAGAGCTGGAACTGGGGCGTAAGGTGGCATCAGCTCTGCTGTAGCCCAGCTGAGCCCCATCTATGTGCAGAGATCAAAGATCAATACTAGTAGAAGAATCAAAATAGTATAATATCAGAGACCGGCTTACATTAGAATAATATAAGATAAAACAAAAAATAAAAAAAGGTCCTGGACTTCCTGTCAGGAAGCCTGAAGTCAGCACAGTTTCTGATGCTGGTTGGGGCTCACATTCTGATCCAGGTCTATGCTGCCTATGGGAATTATCCTCACATCCCCAAATGGAACTGGCTTATGGGCCATGTGAGCATGGTAAGTATGGTGTCCAAATGGGTGAGAGTGTCAAGGTGGATGGTTTTTTTTAAGGGGCAGAAATGAGGCTCAGAATGATGGGGTGGGTTAGTTGGTGATCTTGGGGATGCCTTTTGTTTTCACCTCCCTGTGCTCCCCACCCCTAGTTTGTGCTGGCGTTTACAACTATCTTCTTCACACTGGAAGACACCGAGATGTTCTCCGGGTAGGATATACAGAGTGAAGACCCCTGGCAGTTCCTTGGTATCTGCTGACTTCAGGCTTCCTGACAGGAAGTCCAGGACCTTTTTTTATTTTTTGTTTTATCTTATATTATTTTAATGTAAGCCGGTCTCTGATATTATACTATTTTGATTCTTCTACTAGTATTGATCTTTGATCTCTGCACATAGATGGGGCTCAGCTGGGCTACAGCAGAGCTGCAGGCTGACTTCCCACTGCCCCTCCCTGGGCCGCTTTCTCCTTGTCATGCTTTCCTTCCCTAAGATAGACAGTGGGTCCTGCATTGCTCTAACGCGCACCGGACTCGACCAGCAAGAACGACGCTGCAACAGGATCCTTCTGCACATGTTTATTGGGAGAGCTTGATTGCAGAGGTGAAAAGACCCGGAGCCCAGAACTGGTGCTGCTTTTATAGGCCTAGGAGAGGCGTGTCTCACACCCGGATTGGTTATGCACTACGCCTCATTTGCATGTTCCTCATCTGATTGGTTACTCTCTCTCTCTCTGTACCTCACAGAGCCTCATTATCATACCTCATTTGCATGTCTCACATCTGAATGGTTATACTCTCAAAGCCTCATTATCATGCCCGGGCCAGGCAGTGTCTTTGCAAAAAACTTTACTGCATATGTACACATTGGTTGTTTGTCCAAACTTATGCGTGGTGGCCAGCAGTAGTCAGTGCCACTCTGCAACGGCACATGTGGCTTCCCACACATTGCTACCTGGGTAAAAGCTGTCCCTCACCCTCCCTTGAACCTTCCTTGACCCCACCCTTTGGATTTTGATTTACATTTGCCTTCCCACTTAGATGGCTTAGCCATTTGCAAATGGTGCTGTGTGGGCTGTGTCCAGAGGTTCAGGATGCTCTGTCTGAGGGTGGTGGGCAACCAGTGCTAGTGAGTGGGAGCTGCCACCCTAATAGAGATGTAGAGGTCACTTCTACTCCCCTGGAACCTGCCAAGGCTGAAAGGTTCCTGGTGTGTGGTCCTTTGCCCAAGGGAAGAACTGGAGGTTCCTGGTGTGAACCTGCCAGAGTGTTGTAGGAAGTCGGAATAATTTATCTACTGGGCTTGGATAAACATGTGGAACTCAGACAAGAATGGGGGGGGGGGGCGCTGTGATTCCTTTCACCCTTGCAAAATCCAGACACAGGTTCACTTGAGAGGCTGTGTCATTTCTAGAGCCTGCAGGACAGATCTTCTGGTGCCCCCTAAGACACTGTCTTAGAGTTTTCCAGAGGAAAGAACCAATGATTTACACCCACACACTACCACCTTGTCTCAATTGCATATGCATACACATGCTCTCTCACATACACACATGCACATACCTGAGCACACATGTATACTTACACACACTCACATGGAGCCATACATCAAATAGTGATAAGGACACATTCTGAGAAATTTAACTAGAGGTAATCTTATCATTGTGCTGACATCAGAGTCTACTGACACACAAACCTACATGGCAAAGCTTAATGCAGACTTAAGATGTGTCTTACCTAACTGTTGTTCCCACTACATCATGGTATGTTCTCATACATTTATGTACATTTAGAAGAGCATAGTAAATAGAATAGAAAACAGGAATTCTCTGGCTCCATAGCAACCTGGTGATCAAGGTCATTTGTGCAGTCTGCTTTTGATGAAAGCATCAACATAAAATGATTGTGTACATAGAGTCATGTACACATACTCATACATATCTATGCACATATGTAGAATGGAGGAGAAGAGAGGCAGAATGGTACATTATATTGCATCATGGGAGCTGGCTTATGTACTTATGTAGACTGAGGGGTCCCTCAGTGTACAATCTGTGAGGAAACTTGGATGTGATCAATTCAGTCTCGGAAGGAGTGGGAATCCAGGGATGCATGAAGGCTCACATGTAAGTGTTGGATTCCTGTGCCTCAAGGACCTGAAGTTACAGTGTTGGATGGCAGGAGAAGATGGATGTCTCGGCTCAGGACGTCTGAGCAAAATTTCCCTCCCTCTATCTATTATTCTATGGGGATTCTCAGTGGGTTGGATGGTGCCACCCACACCGTGAAGGGTGGGACATCTTGACTCTGTCTATTGATGCAAAAGCTTCAGACACCCAGACATCATGTTGTATTAGCTTCCTGAGCATCTCTTAGTTCACCCAAATTGATTCATTAAGTGAACCTGGAAGTAACTGTTTTTTTTTTTTTTTTTTCCAAGTTCCTCAGAGGAGGGCACGAAGGATGTTACTAAACTGGTAGGGAAACTATCCCTAGGGCTTTATACTATGAATGATCCCATTGGTTTCCATTCTCAAACCATGCCACCCTGGCATTGCCAAATCTGTAGATACCCATGCAAGCTGATGGTGTGACTGTGGCATGGGAATCCCACCCCCGTGTTTCTGTGAGGCCCCCATAGTAGTCCAGTCCTTTTCCTCCTCCTCCTCTCTCTCTCTCAGCTTCCTCTCCTTCTCTCCGTGATGTTACCAGCTCCCATGTTACTCTCTTCCTCTACTGTCATGCTGTTCCCACCTGGATCTTCAGTTCTTTTGGATCCTGGTGGTTCTTAGCCCTTTCCTTGGCCTCGGAAACTCAACAGGCAGCACATTTTCCTTCACAGCTGAGCTGAGAAGTACATTCTCGGCTAGGCTGTGTTTAGAGGGTTCTTGTAGGAGGAGGTGCTTGAGCCATGTGCAGGAATGTTGAAGGCAGGGGAAGATGGCTCATGGACATCAGAAGCAGCTGAGACCCAGGCCTGGCATCAGCAGAGCCATCCTCAGGACCACAGGAATGAGAAGGCTTGTGGCTAGTAAAAGATCTGGACTGCTATTTCAATGCCACCCAATTCTGCTGCGTTGATCTTTCTGTTCTTCTATAATGTGGTAAACTTATGTTCATTGCTGTGCTGATCAGGAATCTCTTCTAAGACATCACAGTGTGGCAGGATCCCTTTCTCCTGCTGTTACATTTTCTGTCTTGGGAAGGGTTAGTGTCCTCAAAAGACCATGGCTCTGACACCTAAAAAGGCAGGTCCCCAGCCCTCTTTGGATGCCAGATTATTTTTCAGTTGTAAATGGTAGAAACTCAACTTCATGTGGTCTAGAGACAAAAGGGGAATCTCTTGGCTGTAGAAAGTATGGAGATCCATCTACAGGCACAACTGGATCCATCTCTCAAACCATATTGCCGGGATCAATTTTCTTTCACTCTTACCTTCCTCTGCATCACTGTTCATTCAAGGTATATCTTTCTTTATACTGAAATGAGTCCCAGAAGTTCAACTCTATGGGAGAACTCCCCACCCCCTTCCCCAGGTTTCTGTGGTTCAGTTGATTATTCTGGCCTGATTCACAAGACAAATTCCTCATTTCGTGTCTGTGACTTCGACTGCCCAATCTTCACAAGTGCAATCTTCGCAGTGCTATTTCTTGGGGGTACAAGACAGTTGGATGGAGAACTCAGGCCATGGATTTCCTAGTCCCCCGCATGCCTTATGGGAAATGATGGGCAAACGTCTGCATCCTCCAGACTCCGATTCCTTTTTGGGAAGATAGGATAGAGGAGAACCCAGGTTAATATGTTGTTTTAGATTCAAGTTGGGACGACTTTTTGTTGTGGTAACTGAGACTACACTGTTGTATAGCAGGGATGCTAGGTGGGAGCTCTGGCAGGGGTCAGTATGGAACGTGAAGAGGTGCTGGATAGAATTACTAAAATTTTCTGTGGATGGGTAGGGGTTTCTGTGACATGGGTTCATTTCAGTCTTGCACACTATCTTCACTAAACTCTGCTCCAGTTCGACGCTGCACCAGCCCCTGCTTGTCCACCTCTGAAGTGTTTGTGCTTCTATCTGCTCATGTGCCCCAAGAGCAGGACAGACTGGCCATGCTGGTTATGCCGCTGAATCTGTTATACCTGAACATTACCCATTTACCTCTGGTCTTGTAGCTTGTCAGGAGCATAATTCTGATGATGTCTTCTGTGTGACCACACTCTGTAAGGTCACATTTACTTGTACTTGTGGGCCCCTTATATACCTGGTATATGTTGTACTGGGGATGATATGGAAAAGGTCATGCCTTGGCTAAGATGGCAGCCTTGACATCTGAGCATGACAGGTGCTATTTGAGCAGGTGTTCGGATTGTCTTTCTTGTTTGTTATATCTGGCTTCTCTTTGGGGCTTGCTTTAAAGTGTGAGACCCAGGGTCCCTCTGAGAAGTGACAGACCTTTTCTGAGTATTGTTTAGAGAAGGATTTTAAGTAAATCCAGGTGATATCAGGGTCCAGTATGGTTATACTTGGGCTATATATAGCATATTGATGGACAGTTTTTTAAAAACAGGGTCTTGCTACTTAACCCAGGCTGGCCTTAAACTCTCAATTCTCCTGTTGCAACTTCTTGATTACATATTATAGATGTGCACACTGACAATAAACTTATGAGATACTTTTCATATCTTATCAGAAGTCTGTCTCTGGGGTACACTGAGATCTCTCAGACCATATCTGGACCATGTCATGGAATGTGGTGTCATGGCTGGGCAAGTCATGTGTGTTGAGGCTGGGTCATGTCATGCTATCTCTTATGTGTTCATGACATGTTTTCCACATCTTTATTAGGAGATGTAAGTGATTTTTAGGGTAGTCAGAGGGGCAATAGGTCCTTGTAAAAGCCTATAGAGTGTTGTTATTGATTCAAGTACAGTAGACATGTTGGTCTATGTAGAAGCCATGTGAAGGCATGTTAGAGCATGATGTACCAGGTCAGGGTGTACCTTTGCCCTACTTGTTGTTGCCTTGTCTGGCCCCTCTCATTTAGCTCCCCCTTACTACTTCTTCAGTTCCTCGTTCCCTTCCAGCCATTTTGAGTTTGGAGGGGAAATGCAGACTCATGGCTGATGGACTTCATCCACTCTCACAATTTGTCCCCAGACTCTCTATGTCCCACAGTGGTCTTTGTTCATGTCAGCTGCTGTGGTGCTGAAAGGTGTGATCTTCTACAGTTTTCTGACTAGGTGAGTATGCCTAGGGTATCCAGAGTATCCATAAGCAATGGACACCAATGGGGGTTAGGGGAAGACACTGTCCTCACACATTTCTTTAGCTGTCTCATCAGAAGATGGTGAGTGCTGGTGACAAGTGGAGCCATCACTGTCACATGCTGACACCTGCCTTCCATTTCAACATCCTGAAGCTCTATGTGAAGATTTTCAATGACAGCACCAACATCGTGCATAAAAGTCCCCTACAATGTCTGTTCTCATGCAAAATAACCTTTCAGGTGGTTGCCAACAGAGAATGGATGAAGAAGCTGGTTCTGTGGGGGTCCAGGTGTTTGAGAGTGAGTAGGGAATTGAGGACTAAGACCAAACACTGGCCATGCCCCTCTCTTTGGCCAGGCGAATGACCAGTCCAATGTTTGATCTCTTGAGGGTAACCCACCTGAATATATCTGACCATGTCATCCTCATGACCCTGGGCAACTTTCAGAAATGTATCTTCAGCTTTGACAGCAACTGTCAAGACTTGGGCTTGGGAACCTGGGCCATGGAAGCAAAGGAGGAAGGACTGGACAGAGTGATTAGAGAGCCTTCCTGAAGGAGGTGGATCAGAACTGTCAGTGAATCACCTAGGAGGAGGGGGAGAGAGAGAGAGAGAGAGAGAGAGAGAGAGAGAGAGAGAGAGAGAGAGAGATCTTTCTTTGAGATAGAGTTGTTTGCATACAGATACAGTATGTAGATCAGCAGAGCCTGTGGGACAGGCAGTGGGGAGTAAGCAAAGGAGTGGAAAAAGAGAGACCAGCAGTGATTTGATCACTAGGACAGTGAGAGGTAGGCAAAATGGTGGCTCCTGAGGTTCCTGAGGTGAAGGTGCCTGAGCTCTTGTTAGGCCTGTTTCCACAGTGTGACAAAGTACTTAAGATGAGAAAAGGATTAGTGTGGCTACTGATTTTAGAGACTTCAGTCAGTGGTAGGCTGGTGTTCTGGTTTCCTTCTGTCACTGTGTTGAATGCTATGACCAAAACCAACCTTGGAGAGTAAAGGGTCATCATATCTTACACTTCTAGGTCACAGTCCATAATTGACAGAAGTAAGAGAAGGAACTCAGGCAGAATCACAGGGCTGTGCCTAGCTGGCTTTCGTATACAGTACAGGGCCAACTGTCTAGAGATGGCTGCCCAATGGGTTAGGCCCTCCTGCATCAATTACAAATCAAGACAATCCCCTCCAGTCATGATTTAGGCAATTCTTCAATCAAGGCTGTCCTGTCAGATGACTGTAGGCTGTGTCAAGTTGACAACTAAGGCAAATAGGACAGCTGGATCCTTTGCTATTGGGCCCGTGGAAAGGCAGTATATCTTAGCTAGGTGTTGGGCCCCATTTTGGCTCTGGTTTGGGCCTTGAGGACAAACCTGAGCCTGGCTCGAGTTTTGAGACCTGTCTCAGTCACTTCTGAATCAGGGTAACTCAGCAAGACCTGTTTGGCCCTTCCTTTGCCCTGCTGTTGCTGATGTAGAACTTTGCCTTTGGCCCTGTCAGTCACTCCATCACCCTTCCCTGCCTTCTGTCATCTTACCCCACCAAAAATCCCCCTTCCTATGTTCCAAACTTATATAAGTGAGTGGCTGATGCCATAAAGTTGAGTTCCTGCTTTGACAGACTCCCAGCCCGGGTGTGTTTCTTTTGGACCTTCGACACTCACCATCCTGCTCAGCCCCAGAGAGTCCCCAGGAAGAACTGTACCTCTCTCCTCTTGCCTGGACCTGTTGGCAAGGAGCCGGCAGCCAGGAGCAAGTGAGAGAGGAGGCTAAAAAAATCTCATGGTGCCTGATTGTCCTACAGATCCTAGATCAGTCGACACTCAATTCAGGGACATCTTGGAGGGAGCTGAGTGTTAACTTGCAGAAAGAGAATGATGTCCA
The DNA here is from genome assembly GCF_000001635.26 of Mus musculus. NCBI lineage: Eukaryota > Metazoa > Chordata > Mammalia > Rodentia > Muridae > Mus > Mus musculus. Next base: position 32,649,900 of record NC_000083.6, read on the forward strand.
GCTGGGTGGGAGTTTCAGGGAAGTCTACATCATGGGTAGTAGAGGAAGGACAGGAGTCTGCTGTCCACACTGATCTGGGTTCACAGAAGTGGAATCAGCTCAAAGATGCAATGAAGAGGACACTATGGAGAGAGGTCTTATTCCCCATTCCATACTGCATCTATGTGACCATCTAGCTCTTCTGTGTCTGAGGCATCGAGTTGCTGGCTGCCAGCTGGAGGTGGTCCTTGGGATTTACATATGTTAAATCCTTCCCTCCTCTCTAACTAAATCCTGCAGGAAGCCATCATGGAGCTTAGCATGCTAATATCTAGAAGAAACAAAGAGCCCCTGCTACACATGGACCTGCTGGGCCATCTCACCCCAGATGGGATGTGCTGCTGTAAAGCCTGCAGCATGATGCATGGCCTCGATGATGCTGTCATCCCAGGAGAGGGGTCACATCCTTTCCAGGCAGGGTTTGGATGGCTTCTTTAAAGATAAGGTCAAGTTCAAGCCTTTGAACTTCATTGCTGTGCTGCTGTTGACCAAGATGGGTTTCTCAAGGGGTGGAATGAATATTGACACCAAATGTCAGGTCTAATAACTTGGTGTTGTGGAGCATGCATGTCCATGTGATTGGACATGCTAGACGCATTAGGCATAGAGAGACTAGGAACAGAAGACAGCCAAGTCTGAAACTTTGAGGAACCTGAAGGTTTTCCAAGTATATATTATTGTGCGGCAGTTATATCTATCCATGCCTATGCTAACCACTTCACCAAATCCATGCTCAGAGCAGTCCCTTTAGTCATGGCAGTAGGCATAGCTAAAATGGGACTGTAGTAATGATTTCCCTATTGTCTACACACAATTTCCAGACTATAAAGTACTACCTGTACATGCAACAGAGTTTATATAGCATGAAAAAGACCAGAATCTTCTCTTGTGGCTTATACAGAGTAACAGGTATGCCCTTATTTAGTTCCTCTCAATGAAGTAAAGAGAGACCAAAGAGGGAGGGAAGGAGCAAGGGATACAGAGATAAGAGAGGGAGAGAGTGATGGAGGGAGAGAGAGAAGACTTTGTTCTAGAGTTAAACAAGTTCTTTTCATGATAAAGGAGAAGTCTATATACTTGCAACCTCAATGACTCCAAAGACATAAGACTCCCTGGATCTAGCACATTAGAATGAGAGCAGAGGTCTTTGTAGCTCTTTACCTCTAACTTCTGAGGCAAATTGTCATGAATTCATCTTATATGTCAGATTGCTAACCAGTTTCTTAAAAAAAAAAAAACAATCAAACAAACAAAACAAAACAAAAACAACAACAACAAAACCAAAAACTTTCTCACACAGAAACATGGAAATATTTATTCAGGAACAAATCAATAGACCAAGTAGCTACCATGAAGTATGTGGAATGGGGACCTTGCTTATGGTGTCAGGGAGATGTGTAAAAGGGGCCGTTAACCACCAGCCTATGAGGATGAAAGGAACAGAGTTGATGAACAGGGTTTTCAGATGGCCTGTGAATATGGGGAGACAGGTCAATTTTATTTGGTATGAATCAAGGGTTATATAGTTTTGGGGAAGTGGGTAGGGATAACCAGTATAGGCAAAAGTCATTGGTTGAAAGGTAAGGTACTGAAACAAAGATCATTGGCTGAAGGCTAAGGGGCTAGAGAGGCCTTGTTAGTATGGGAAGGTATTCTAGGAATCTCAGGTACTTGCAGAACAGGTTTCTTTTTGGCAGAAAGGAACCTGAAGCTGTAATTTCATCAAGGCTATGTATGGTGGTTTAAATATTCTTGTCCCTATTAGGAGGTGTGGACTTGTTGGAGGAAGTGTGTCACTGTGGGGTTGGGGTTTCAAACCCTCCTCCTAGCTGCCTTCAGAACAAGATGCAGAACTCTCAGCTCCTTCTCCAGCACTATGTCTGCCTGGATGCTGCCATGCTTCCTGCCATGTTGTTAATGGTCTGAAACACTGAACCTGTAAGCCAGCCCCAATTAAATGTCCTTTATAAGAGTTGTCTTGGTCATGGTATTTTCATAGCAATGGAAACCCTTACTAAAACACCATGTGACATTCTGCAGGTTTGGAGGTTTTGGGCTCCCAGACAAAGTCAGAGAAGGAGAAGCCCTGCTGGTAAAAGAAGTCCACCATTTCGCTCTGAGCTCAGGGCTTTCTGGTAATGTCATACTTTGACCTTAATGAACAGGGCCCAACATAAGAGTTCGGTGAACTTTGGAGTCTGGAGCCCTTGGAACTGGGGCCGTTTGGGTAGTTCTTGTGGTCTGTTCTATGGCCTTTCTCCTTGGCTCTGCTCCCCAGATGGGGAAGAGAAGTTCTTTTTGATAATTCTTCCATTCTTGTTCAGTAAGCAGAGGAGCTGCTCAGCCTGACCAGCAAGGGAAAGGCTATGAGAGAAAGATCTGTGCTGCTGAGAGAACTGCAACCATGTCTGTACTTGCTCGGAGAGTGCACTCTTTCTACCCTTTTCCTGGCAGCACGTTTTCCTTTCCTGGGTGCTTGCTCTTCTCATGCATCTTAGCTCTTATTCTACCACCAGGTCTAGGGATTTGCAGGGACACATGGGTGGTGATCTATGTGCTGTCCAGTTCCCCTGGGTCATCCATTCACCATCCATCCATCCATCCATCCATCCATCCATCCATCCATCCATCCATCCATCCAAACCTTGTCAACTATCTTCCTTCCTCAGTTTTGTGTCAGAGCCTCATCTGGGCTCCAGAGACCTGAGATGGGCTCAGGCCAGGACTGCCTTCCAGAAACTCTCAAACAGGTGGGAGACACTCATTCAGGACACTTTACCAATCCTTCACTTTCCTAGATTCATGTATTTTATATGTAATAGTGTTTACCTGCATATATGTATACCATGTGCATGTATGGTATTTAGAGAGGTCAGAAGACAATGTCAGATACCCTGGAACTGTAGCTATTGATGGTTTTGAGCCATTGTGTGGGTTCTGGTAGCCAAACCTGGGTCTGCTTCAAGAGCAGCCAGTGCTCTTAACTGTTGGGCCATCCTGAAGCCCCCCACCCTTCTCTGCTTTTCTAATTCTTACATAGTTGATACTTCTGACCCCTGAGTTTGCTGATCTACATGGACTGGCAGCCTCTGTTTTGCTCCTGGACAATTGTGTGGTGTGTTCCTTAAGGATGACATGAGCCAGCTGCCCTTCCTGACCATGTGCATCAGTTTGTGGCTGCATCCCCCAGACTTATTAATTTCCTACTACTGCATTTAGGATGTTGTGCTGCCAGATGGCTGGATCATTCCCAAAGGTGCCCGTAGGACAGGAAATAACTTGGGAGGAGACTGGTTGGTGCCAAGGACACCTTACAGTTTTTGGCTGGCCACAAGTCTCTAGGAGGGAAATGACTTCTCCTCCATCCAAGCTGTACTTATTCTCTGGGCTATAAGAAACCAGAGGGAGGCGTCTTAGCAGGATAGGGGCTGGGATGAAGGACAAGGTTGAGGCTCTGATTCTTGGAGGCAAATCCTTAGCTGCACTGTGTTTCTACCTTTGACCTTCCATTTTAATTTCGTAAAATTCTTCTCTCGTCTTGATGAGGATGGATGTGGAGTTATTGGGCCCTTTGTACGTTCTTGGTAGGAATAAAGAATGGTGTAGTTGTGTGGAAGGCAGTTTACCAGTTCCTACGAGAAGCAGACCCACATTTTTACATGATCTTACAGGTTCATGGGGTATGTGTTCACCACCATGAAAATGGATGCCTGAGCATAGATGTGCAAAGGAATGTTCACTGGAGCTCTGTATCAATTTGGTTTCACATTGTTGCTACCAAACACCTGACAAGTATTTGAAGGACTCACTTGACATGATTGTAGTCTATCATTGTGGGGAAGGCATGAAATGGGAACAAGAGGTATATAATTAATATAGTCTGCATGGAAGTTGAGACCTGCTCTGGAAGCGAAATCAAGCATAGTCTCTGAAGGCTGGTGATTTGTTACCTACGGTTACCAGCCAGGTCCCATGTACTAACAGATCCATTGTCTTCAATATAGTACCAAAAGCTGGACACCAAGTGTTCAAATCATGAGCCTATTGGGCATTTCAGATTCAAATTATAACACTGGTGCTATGGGTCCCGGTGTGGCTGCAGGCTCTTTATTGCAGTACATAGGACTTTGTACCAGTTCTGAGTCGGTCAAAGATCTATGCTACACTTTCCCTGTCTAACCCCAGGCTACTGTCACACCTTGAAACTTTGTGTCATGCATACCCAGGAGAGTTACCTGCTCTGGCTGCTCAATCATAAAATCAGCACTAATTGTCTCTAGGACTGAATCTGGTGCAGCGCCTAAATCAATCCAGTCTAATGTGAGGGAACACCAAACATGGGGCCAAGTGTTCACTCGATGCAAACGTACCAGAATCTTACCTCAAAAGGTAAGAACATGCTTAACAGCTGGTACACTGAGAACTAAGAGAAAGAAAAAACAGACACAAAGCATGTTCACAAACATGTCTGTGCACATGCTAGTTGGTTAGCACCCCAGTGTAGACATGCCTGACCAAATCTCCCGCAACCCCTTCCTTCCCCTCTATCTTCTCTTTCTAGTCTTGACTGCCTGGTAGCTTGACACAGCTAATCAGAATGTATATAGCCATATATGTAGCTCTATATAGGAGTAAAAATTGAAAATATATAAAGTATATATAAATATATAAACATCTCTACCCTACTACATTTGAGACTCTAGCTGTCTGTCAGAAGCCTGCTGACCTAATAAACTTCTTCCTGGTAAAAGAAGCTTAGGGGTCCTTTTTCTTGGATTGGAAATCCTGCTATACAATGATTCCCACGGTATGATCCAGAGCCACAGCATGATCTAGAGCAGGAGCCAGAATGAGAGTCAGATCCAGATGGAGACTTGGAGCAAGAGTCAGCCCCAGACACTGGTTCAGAATATCCTCAGGAGCAGAGAAGGCATGCTCACGGGACAGCAACTCTAAACCTTATAGAAGCTGGGGAAAGATCTTGAAAGATACCAAGGGGAACCTAGCTATCTGGGAGCCTGCTATTTCAGTGAGTGGTTCCTGTTCATGGGTTGTCTGGGGATAAAGATTTGCACCCTTATACACCAGCCTCAAAGGACCACAGCTATTAATCTGACTAATATACCTAGCAAAAATATCTGCCATGACTAAACTAAGGGAAATAGAAAAACCCTCTGAGCTAAAGTCAGGGTGACAGATTTATTTAATTTTTTTTTTTAAAGCTGGGAGTGGTGGCACACTTCTAAAGCCCTGCACTTGAAATGTAGAGGCCCATTAGATGTGTAGGTGGTATAGATGGAGCAAGTTGGAAGGAATAGGTGGAGGGGGTTGGAAGAGGTAGACATGATCATGTTTCATTATACACATATATGAATGTCTCCAGATTAAAGGAAAACTTAAATAAAAATAAATTACATGTAAAAGGTTTGTTGTTTGTTTTTTAAGATGAGGAGATGGAGCAAACTTTTTCTGGGTAATCAAAAAGAAAACATGAATCTTGAGAGGGAAATCTATGTAAATGTCCCGTAATGGCTCACCACCTCCTAGCACAAGGCATGTCTAACTCTTGAGCTCTCTGGCCCACATCCACATCAGTAGTGTTCTATTTCTGAATAGATTATCTGTATTTTCTGCCTTACCAACCATATGTCCCAGGTCCAATTCTTTGTTCCGGGAAATAAGAACCCAGAAATCTGAGCAGGTGGGTTTTAGTCTCTAATCCGAATGTGTAATACTTCAGTCCTCTGGGTGTTACTAGGTGAGGTCCTTGGCAAAGCTTCCAATCCACAACTTCTACAGGTAAGTTTTGTACCCTGTTAGTAAACAGTTGCCTTTGGAATAGAATGTCTACCAATCATATTCACACAAAAAAAGAACCTCTCCTTGGTCTCTCTTAAAAACAAAGCACTTTCTCTTTATTGTTTGAGAATTTAATATGTATATACATATGTATTTTCAAAAAGCCACCTACATTCTCTTCCCTCCAATTTCTCCCCTATACCTCCCCCAGTTTCTCCTCTCATATAGTTTTCTTTAAACCCACTGAGCCTGCTTAATTTTGGTTGTAAATGCAGAGGTGTAGTGCAATCTACTATGGTACATGGGTAGACTTTTAGGACCCCATTTCTGAAGAAAATGGACTTTCTCTTTCACAGTGGTCTTCAACTGCCAATAGCTTCTTGGCTAAGGGGTGGGAGTCTGTAGGTCCCTCCCCCATCTGTAGGTCCCACCCCCATCTGTTAAGATTATTGTTCTTGTGCACGAGGTCATGGTTGATGTGAAGTCATATGTACAACAGTAGTTCTGTAAACAAAGTTGGTTGCCCTGTTAATCCCACCAGGTGAGAATAAGAAACTACCACGATTTTGAGCCAAATTTAAAGCAAGTTTGGTTTTATTGGGGTGCACCCAAGAGCAAGATACTTTGTAGAGTAATGGATATTTGAGGGTTCTAGATGTTCCTTTTCCTGTCCTGAACAGACTTTGAAATTGGGAGGATGCTTAGAATTGGGGTGATGAATGTACAGAGAGTAGAGAAATATGGACCTGTGGGTCCCTGAAGCTGTGATACAGCTGCCTGAGTAATTTTTAAAACAAGCCCAGGTCCGCCTGTCACTATCTGCTGTGGGACATGTTGGTCTGTGGGTGGAACGGAGGTTCCATTTTTCTGGAGAGGATTGGGAATAACAATAATACTAATATAAGGAAATAACACAGTGCCTCAATTATATTAATAATTTATAAGAAAATAGTATTTCCTTAAGAACTCTTATTAGTAGTTCAATGTGAAAGACTATATGTGTTTGTATGTATGAGTATATGTTGACTGTGTGCATTTGTGTGGATATGTGTGTTATATGTGCGTGAGGGGAGGTAATTGTGTATAGCTCTGGGGAGATTTTATGTGTGTTGTGTGTGTGTGCTGTGTGTGTGTGTGGACTAGAATTGTCCACACGGGGCTGTGTGTATCACTGGAGCTGCTGTTGGAGCCTTCTGGCCTTGTTCCTAGTCCAGGTTTTTGCAGTGCAATCTCCACATTCCACATGAACACTATCTTTGGAGTAGTTCATGTTAGTGGCTTTTTAAAAAGTGTGTTACTGTTTTCCGCTTATCCAGCTAGCTCCCAAAGAAGTGAGACTGGACTATTGCAATTTATTAAACTTTAAGGGCAGAACAACTGAGCAGTATTACTCTATTTTAATCCTCTAAGCTACTCTGGCTACTTCCTAGCCCACATCCCTGAGATGCTCGAATCTTATGGCTTTCTCTGCTCCAGCTGTTTTCTTGTGGTCTCTCCTGGATTCTTTCCCTGTGACTAATTCTCATTTTTTTCTCTCTCCTGCCCCATTTCCTGGAAGGAAGTCCTGCCCTATCCTCTCCCCTGACCAGTTATTCATCAGATTTTATTGACAAATCGGGGAATAATTCAGGAGCAATGTTTTTACAACATTGAGACAGGAGATAGTTAGAATACAGACTGCAACCAGATATGGGGGCATAGAAATCAAGATTGAATTACACAGCGCACAGTAACATGCCTACACATTCCAAATTCTAAGGGGGTAGGTATGGGCAGATAAACGTCCATGTTCCTTTGGTCTGGGTGGGATGCCTAAGAAGCATGCTCAGTACTGTGTCTCCAAGAGCCCCATCTTCCATCAAGCTGAGCCCCAACGATCATGGTGCACACCTCCCTCAGCAAGCAGCTTTTGACTCCTGTCTCCTCTTCCCATTCCAGTTCTTCACAGTGCTGCTGTTGTTTCTTGGGATTGCCTTCCAAAGAGATGCATGGCAGTTGAGAGTTGAGTCTTAGGGTCACCTCCAAAAGAAGAGTTTGACCTCTGGGGAACACAAAATAAAACACATGTCAGCAAGCTCCAGCATCCTCACCTCTTCATGGCCACGTTGTTGAGGAGTGTGAGGCCCAGATGGTCAGCTCAGTTGCTCAAGGTCATAGGACTGGTGAATGGCAGAGCCTCACTTTGTCTGGGGCTCTCTGATGCCAAGCCTGAGCTTTCATTAAAGGCTGCTGAGGGTTAGGGGATGCACAAGGGATGGTTGAAGTTAGCATATTCCTGATGTGTAGCAAAGGAACTAAGACTCTTACCTCTGCCTGGTTATGTCTTCATTCTTTCACAAAAGTAATGGAAAGCACAGTCTAAGTGCTGGCCACAGCTGGTCAAATAGGAAAGGCATGGTCTGCATGTGCATCTTCATACTAAAGTACATTGATGTCTCACAAGCAGACATGTGGTCTTTTACTAGGCACCAAGGTTGATGATATACAGCTTTTTAAAAAATGTATAATAACCAATGTACAGAATAGTAAACATTATTTTAAATGCTGTCCATTTTTCACAGAAGAACAAGAAGGGCCCTGACCTGTTCTGCCTGGATCCCATCTGCTGCTAGCCCATCTTAGCCTTGCTCTCACATACCTTCCCTCCTCACTCCATATCCTAGCCCAGCCCAGCCCAGCCCAGCCCAGCCCAGCCCAGCCCAGCCCAGCCCAGCCCAGCCCTAGCTGTGTTCTTCTAGCTGGGCTATTGATCCCTGGAATCTGACCTGGGAAATCACTTGTTGAACAGCTTCTTAAAGAAACATGTCTACTAAGACCCGGTGTTGCATGGAGGTAGGGTTTGACTGCTGCCTGACTGCAGCTAGACAGAAATTCAAGAGTCTCCCAGTTCTGCACCAAGAAATCCTACAGGCCTTCCACCCATACAAACTTGCATAGAAGCTCTAGAGAAATTTAGGGATATGCCTGGCCTTGGTCTCCTGGAACCTGAAGTCCCAAGTTAATGATTTTTAAAAACACAATATATCTTGTCTTTGGAAGGGCAGGAGGGGCAATAAAGGTGGGGTTCAATGTCGCCTTTGGCCATACCAGTCTTATCTCCTCCCTCATGTGGGAGGAGTTAAGTCCTGAGGATCTCTTTTCCATGCTCAGTGTGACCCTGACTTGGTTTCACTGTGCAGCTGGCTTACTAAACCTCCTTTCTTGGCCTCATGCCCAGGCCAGGAGGAAACTGTCAGATCTGGGAAGGTTTGGCTGGCACACATGAGCCCAGCCTTCCATTGCTTCCTTTAGGCACTTATCCAAAGAGGCCCCAGAAGAAAGAGATTGAGGTGCTGCAGAAGAATCGCCACTCCTGAGAGAAGGTGCCAAGCTAGGGAAAGTGGAGCTCCAGGGTACTATCCTGGTTTGAGAGAGCCCTGATCATGTCTGGTGTGGTGTTGGGGAGCCAGAAGCAGGATGATCACAGTGATCAAGCTTGTCCTGGAGACACTGTGGTTTCTGGGTAACAACTCCAGGAAAGCTTGGTCTCATGCATGCAGTTTGGGACACTCTTCATATTCTTATTTCTGTCATCTGCCTCTTGTTCTGCTCTTTATACCTCATCTCACTGCCTCTCTCCTACATTGGGTTTCCACTACCACCTGATTTGACATCGGGGTCCATAGTCCCCACGCTGTCCGTTGTTACAGGGTGCCCTTGTCAATTCCCTGAGGTTCAGGAACTCACATTCTACCATCTATCTCATAGGATGCGATATCTGGACTTATCCTGGCTAGGACTGGGGCCCATGTCAGCCTCACCGTGGCTACTCTTTTTCTTGGTTGGGATTTCCTGGTTCTTGGCCCGGTTCCTCACGCAGCTATACACTTTGTATGCAAAGTGTCAACGTCTCTGTGGTTTCCCTCAGCCACCCAAGAAGAATTGGTTTTGGGGTCACCTGGGCATGGTGAGTATGTTAACAGGATGAGTCTGGATTATGAGGGTGCAGGGACCTCCCAGTGGTCAAGGAGTTTGTTAGAAGGATGTCCCGGGATGTGGGTATGAGGTATATGGACAGAAAGTCGGGGATTAGGTGGGCTAGGGGCTGGGGTGCGAGGGTGCAGAGATCCTCATGGATATGGGAATTGAGGATAGAATGGGTTAGGGTCTTTGGGTGCTACATTTCAAACTCTTTTCAGATTTCTGTTTTTCTATTCCCAGTCTACTCTGGGTTGATTTCTAGCCTCTTTTGCTGTTTCTGGTACACACTGAAGGGCTCCCAGAATGGGCTTCATAGATCCAAGACCCCTCACATTCATTCTGCTGCTTAGGCCTCCTGAAGGGTTCTGGTTTAGAGTCAGCTTCCTGTCTGGTCCATTTCTTTCTGCTAGTCTATCTTTGGGTTTCTGCTTTATTCCAGAAGGGATTTTTATGCCCTTCTCATACACCTCCAGCACACCTGTGCCCCTGGCGAGTTCTTTTCTGACTCCTTGCTTCACTTTCCTGAATCATATCTTGCTTAGACTGCTCTTTTCTACTAAGATTAATCACTGAGGTCTGCTGCACAACCTGGATTAGACTAGAAGCCTCATCTTTTGGTGATCTTCCTTGATCCTAACAATTACACAGCATTTGGACTGTAACATAGGACCGTTCTCTCCTTTGGTTAACTTGGTCTTGATTGCTTCATTCACAGTTCTCAGATCTCACAGCATGCATGCAAGTCCTTGTGGGTGGTGGTTGCTTGTTGGGGAGCTGTCACTTTTATGGAGTCTTAGGGGTCCTCTTTGCTATCTTGGCATCTGCTGAGCATCCAGTGTTTGAACCCTTCTGCCTAGTTGGAACTGGAGACTTTTGGTGTATGCAGTCAGAAGAGCATGTGCGAGAAATCTTAGGGACAAACCTTGAGCCTGCAGTGCAGTCCACACATTTCCCTGTCAGGACCTTGCCTTGAGGCTTTTTCTGGGGCTGAAATTGAGTCCACCTGAGAAATTAATTTTCTTAAGACAAAGGAGTCTTCTCTGAGGTGGACAGTGTGACAATATAGCTTGTCTATTGACCATGAGTTACAGGCTTGATACCAGGACATGACTGATAAAGACAAAGCAAGAAGAAGCAGGGATTTACTCCTATGTCTTGCAACATCCAGACACATGTTCACTACAAAGGCTTCAGGAGAAACATATTACAGGTGCTGAGGAAGTATATTAGTGATCTCCGGAGCTCCAGAACCAAAGCATGAACACACATGTGCACACAAACAGTAAAATAAACATACCCCAACACAACTGCACACACTCACACACACACACACACACACACACACACACACATGCATATACACACTTACATATGCACACAGATACATCATTTTGCATTAGTTAGTGATAGGGACAAATTTTAAAAATTCATCGCTGGATGATTTCATCATTTGGCTATCGCTATAGAGTACACTGAATCAAACCATCTTGGCAGAGCCTACTGCATATCTAGGTTATGAGAGACCACTTATTGGTCCCAGCATACAAACCTGTACCTCACGGTACTATTGAGAAGATTGCAGAGAGTTTTTTGATAAAGGTATTTATTTAGCCAAATGTACACTAAACATAACAATAATAGTAAAAATTGAAAGACACAGATAATCTTCAGGTGTGTTATAGTTTTGTGTGACCAAGGTTGTACATGCAGACTATCAAAGAAGGGGATGGAAGATAAGGAAAGAATTGTGGGAGAGGGTTACCAGGAAGGGGGCAGTGAGCAGATTGTAAAATGAATAAGTAGAAAAATTAAATTAAATTTAAAAATCATTATGCATCACAATTCTATACATAGTTATACAGATATGCGAATGAACACAATATACATATAACATATACAGGTATGCAAATGAGAAAGAGAAGAAGGTAGGGATCGATAGATAGGTAGATAGATATGTAGATAAAGTTTGGACTTAAGTAATAAAGGAGGTTGAGAAATCTCACAATACCACACACAAATTTGGAGGACCAGGAAGCTGGTGGTGTAGCAAGTTAGTGTTAGAACAAAGGCCCAGTGTAAAGTGGAGTGTCAAACATGAATGCTGGAGTCCAAAAGTCAAGTACCAGAAGTTTGCTATTTGAGAGCATGAGAAGCTGAGTGTCCCAGCTTGGGCAGGAAGAGTGAATTTCCCCTTCCTCTGTCTCTTGTTTCATTTGGATCCTCACTGGGTTGGATGGTACCACCCATGCTGTGAAGGGAGGGACATCCTGACTCAGTCTACTGCTGTGAATACTGTGTTCTGAGAATATTGCGGATGCAACAAGAAGTCATGTTGCATCAGCTTATGTGGGCATCCAGCCGATTTGATCCCTGAAAAGAGCCATGTCAAGAGGGATTGCACTTATCTTTTTTTTCCCCAGTCCCCTCCTACAGAAGAAGGCATGAAGCAGGTGACTGAGCTGGTGACCACCTATCCCCAGGGCTTCATGACCTGGTTAGGCCCTATAGTTCCTCTCATCACTCTGTGCCACCCTGATATCATCCGATCTGTCCTCAGCGCCTCAGGTACCCATGGGACTGTTGGTGGTATGTCTGTGGGAACCTGTGAACTTCTAGTCCTGACTCCATTCTTCTGTGTGTGCCCCTGAAGCAACCTAATCTTCCATTCCCTTATCTCTCTCAGGCTTTCTGCTTTTTCATGTACTTACCATCCCATATCAGGGTCTTCTTCCTCTACTACAGTCATTGCCTCCCTTCCCACCCTAGCATTCTTGGTACTCCTGAGATGGCAGGAGATCATGAGCAAGGCTCTGTCCTAGCGGAACCCAATCTGGAAGAGATGTATCTTGACAAAGGCACTCCAAGCCCCTGTGATCAGGAATGACTCTAAGGAAGGTAGGTGATGGCTGAATGGAAAAGTGAGATCTCTGCTAGTACACATAGGGAGACATCCTAGAGGAACCAGAGCAGGCATGGCCAGACGCTAGATCAGTGAAGGTCTAAGAGAGACAAAGCTGGGTATCTGGAATGAAGACAGATCTACCCTGATAACAGGAATGTTTCAAGTAGGAGCAGGCTGTGCAGGGCCTGTGTAGGGCTGTAGCCCATCCCATCCCCAGGCACATAAGTAAGCCAGTGTATATTAATGTGGTATCAAGCTGCTATTTCTATATTTTTTCTCTTCCTTTGGTTTCCATCATATGTTTATTGCTTACTGAGTAAGCCTAGAATCTTTCTTAGGAAGTTCCACTCCAGTCTGGCCCACTTACCCTGCCCTCTGACATTACCATACTTGCCTGGGCCATAGTTGAGAGAAAGCGGAGGAGGGGGTTAGAGGGAGTGTTCCCTAGTGACCATGGTGTGTGGCCGTGGGTGTGGGGGAAAGAGGGGAGAGAACCTGCATCCCACCAGAATTCCCATGCTGTGGGCAGGCAGACTCAGGAGGACTGCAGCACACTTTCCACGCGGCCCCGGGTGGGTGTCTGGCTGTGGGAAGCCACGGAATTCCAGCTGGGCAGGGGGTTCTCAGCCTTGGGCATCCCACGCTGGATACTACAGAAGAGTTGAGAACAAAGCCCCGGGGCTGAAGGGAGGAGAGGGTAGGGGGAGAGGGCACTTGATGGTTCCCATACAGGCGAGAGTCCTTGGTCCGGTCCATGGCTGCAGTGCAGGAGGTTAGACGAGGCTCGTTAGGAGAAAGCCTATCCCATCATTCAAGCCTGGTGGGCCTTAATGAGCAGAGACAGTCTATGGTTTTAGAGCTTTATTGTAGAAAGGCAGGGGGAAAGAGAGAAGGTAGAAAGAGAAAGAGAGAAGCCAGCTATGGCCATGTGGAGAGAAGGGGAAAGGGAAAGAGAGAAGGAGGGCTAGAGAGGAGAGTAAGAAAGGTGGGAGCTTAAAGAATGAGGAGGGGCCAAGCAGCTCCTTTTATTGTGGGCTGGGCTATCGGGTAACTATGGGGAGGAGCATACCTGGCTATAGTCAGGTAACTGTGGGGGTGGACTTCAGCCAGAGTGCCAGAAACTTGGGACATTGCGTGACTGATAGTCACAGAATTATGGAGTTGGGGGCTCTGTGGTGTCAGGCATCTGGCTCTGTGGCTCACTTTTCTGTCCTTTGTAGAGTTCTCTACTGGGTCACTGGAACAAGCCCCATTTAACCAAAATAGCATGTTCCCAGAGCCAGGTGCCTGACTATAGCCAGGTATGCTCCTCTCTTCTGCCCTGGGGCCCCTATTCTGTTCTCAGCTCTTCTGTAATATCCAGGGATGCTCAAGGCTGAGAACCTGGTACCTAGGGTTGCCCCTTGTCCACCCCCTGCTGAGCTGGAATTCCATGGCTTCCCACAGCCAGACACACACCCGGGGCCCGTATGGAAAGCATCCATTGCACCAGAACTCTGGCAGGATGCAGGTTTACTCCCACTCCATTTTCCCCCCACACCCACGGGCCCACACCATGGCTCTGACATCTGCCAGGAAGGCTGTCTGCTCTCTGTGCATGGCTAGGTCTTTGTTGGGTGTGAGTGCTGTCCACCTGGTTTAGTTCAAAGAAATAAAGGGAATCTGTAGACTGTGAAGGCCTGCCTGGGAGAATTGTCTTCAGGTCTGTTTTACCTTCCCAGGCCTCGCTTTTCCTTTCAGACAAGCATTTTCAACAAGGTCTAAGTGATGAGTCTCAGACCACGAGACAACCTGTCTCACGCGTGGCGTTCCCAGGAGTTCTGGGCTTGTAACTAATTTGAATTTGCTGCCCTGAACCACAAGACAGAGAGTCCTTATTAAGTCACCGTCTCTATGCGATCTTGGGAAGACCTGGGAAACGCAAAGCAGATAGATGCACTGGTAAGAATCCAGGATACTGATGTAAAGTCTCAGGATCAGGTCTCAGATACTTCACTTACTATGTGGGAGACTGAGCTCAATGGACTTGAATGCCTGGCCTTCAGTCTGGAGAAGGGTAGGGAAGAGAACCCAGGTGTTTGAGATCGTAAGAGTGAATGTGTCTTTCTGTCCCTCTAACTGAGGGTTGAGGATTGCTATGTACAGAAGATGTCTGGAGGAACCTCAGGCAGGGATGGAGAAAGGGCTGGCTAGAATTCCCAAGGCTGCATCTGCCTCCTGCACAGTTAATCCACCTCTCTAGCAGCCTAGAGAAGCCATCTCCGGGCTCTCTTTCCTTCCTCTAATTCAGAAGTAGGAAGAAGGTGTATTTTTAAAAATATTTTTATTAGGTATTTTCCTCATTTACATTTCCAATGCTATCCCAAAAGTCCCCCATACCCTCCCCCACAATCCCCTACCCACCCACTCCCCCTTTTTGGCCCTGGCGTTCCCCTGTACTGGGGCATATAAAGTTTGCGTGTCCAATGGGCCTCTCTTTCCAGTGATGGCCGACTAGGCCATCTTTTGATACATATGCAGCTAGAGTCAAGAGCTCCGGGGTACTGGTTAGTTCATAATGTTGTTCCACCTATAGGGTTGCAGATCCCTTTAGCTCCTTGGGTGCTTTCTCTAGCTCCTCCATTGGGGGCCCTGTGATCCATCCATTAGCTGACTCTGAGCATCCACTTCTGTGTTTGCTAGGCCCCGGCATAGTCTCACAAGAGACAGCTATATCTGGGTCCTTTCAGCAAAATCTTGCTAGTGTATGCAATGGTGTCAGCATTTGGAAGCTGATTATGGGATGGATCACTGGATATGGCAGTCTCTAGATGGTCCATCCTTTCGTCACAGCTCCAGACTTTGTCTCTGTAACTCCTTCCATGGGTGTGAAAGAAGGTGTATTGTACAACCATCCTTGTGTGTGCTGTGGGGAAGCAGGCTGATGATGGTAGGGGCCCTGGCTGGTGGCCATCTGTATAGTTTTCCTACTTTTGTGAAGCCCCTCTTTTCTGCTGTAGGTGGGCACTGCTGGCCCACTTCCTTCTCTGCTCCAGGTGGGCACTGCACCAGCCCCAGCTTGCCCACTGCTGAGGTATCTGTGTGTACCCATGTCTGATGTTAAATTGCATCTGTTACACATCTGAGATTCTAATGTAACTATTCTTTTTAATCTATGTACAAGTATATGTATGTTATGGGGGGATTGCACTTGCATTTGTGTGCCTAGTGTAAGAGTGGAGGTAAAAGGCCAATATGGGATGCCACTCCTCATGAACCATACACCTTGTTTTGGGGAACAGAGTCTCACTGTGACTTAGGGATCACTGATCAGGCTATGATAGATACCCAGAATCTACTTGGATTCTGCCTCCTCAGAACTGTGATTAAAAGTGCATGTCACTACTGTCAACTCTTTATGTGGATGCTGTGGACAGAACTCAGCTCTCTCGGCTTGCATGGCAAGCATTTTCCCAGATGAATAATCTCCTCCACCCTACTTTGGCCATTTTAAGATAACTTCTAGTACACACTGAGAATCACCGTACCTTTTCTAATATGTGTTTGAATAAAAATGGCCCCCATAGGCCCATAGAAAGTAGCACTATTAAGAGATGTAGCAAAGCCAGGCGTGGTGGCACACGCCTTTGATCCCAGCACTTGGGAGGCAGAGGCAGGCAGATATCTGAGTTCGAGGCCAGCCTGGTCTACAAAATGAGTTCCAGGACAGCCAGGGCTACACAGAGAAACCCTGTCTCGGAAAAAAAAAGAGAGAGAGATGTAGCAGATATGGCCTTGTTGGAGGAAGTGTGTCACTAGGAGGTGGGCTTTGAAGTCTCTAATGCTCAAGTCATACCCAGTGTGGTAGTCTTTTCCTGTTGCTTGTGGATCAAGATGTAGAACTCCAGCATCATGTCTGCCTACATGTTGCCATGCTTCCTGCAATAACAATAATGGACTGAATCTCTGAACTGTAAGCCAACCCCAATTAAATATTTTCCTTTATAAGAGTTGCTGTGGTCATGGTGTCAGTTCACAGCAATATGTTACATTAGGTAGAGCCACGTCAAGGAATACCACGTGTGTTTAGCTACGTTAGCACATGTTTTGTGTTAGGATGCTATATTGGCTGGCTTTGTGCATGAACTTGACACAAGCTAGAGTCATTAGAGAGAAAGGAGACTTAGTTGAGAAAACGCCTCCATGAGATCCAACTATAAGTCTTTTTCTTAACTAGTGATCAATCGGGGAGGGCCCAGCCCATTATGGGTGGTGCCATCCCTGGGCAGGTGGTCCTGAGTTCTATAAGAAAGCAGGTTGAAAAAGCTATGAGCAAGCAAGCCAATAAGTAGCATTCTTCCATGGCTTCTGTCCTGCCTCTGGGTTTCCGCCCTTTTTAAGATCCTATTTTGACTTCCTTCAATAATTAACAGCTGTATGGAAGTGTAAGCCAAACAAGCCCTTTCCTCCCCAACTTGCTTTTTTGGTCATGGTATTTGGTGACAGCAACAGAAACAAAACAGCAAAAGAGAGTACACATGTAGTGTGCATCTGTGTCACCTGTATATGTCAGGAGATGACAGAAAGTGCTGGATGAATAACTATGCTAGGTCTATGTAAAGGTCTCAGAGTATTGTCCTGTGTTGACATGTTAGGCCATGTAGGAGCCATGTGAACACCCACTTGGGTGTTGTCTTAGTTAGGGTTTTACTGCTGTGAATGGACACTGTGACCAAGGCAACTCTTATAAAGAGCAATATTTCATTTAGTCTGGCTCATAGGTTCAGAGGTTTAGTCCATTATCATCAAGGCAGGATCATGGCAGCATTTGGGCAGGCATGGTGCAGAAGGAGCTGAGAGTTCTACATCTTCATTTGAAGGTTACTAGCAGAATACTGACTTCCAGGTAGAGTAAGGATGTTAAGCACACACCCACGGTGACATACCCATTCCAACAAGGACACACCACCTAATACTACCACTCCCTGGGCCAAGCATATACAAACCATCACAGGTATGTTATGCAATGTCAGGCCACACGTTTGTCCTACTCCCTCCTATGCCTTAGTCTGGCTCCTGCTCACCTCTACCCTACTCCCTGCCTCCTCTGCCCTTCTCCACAATCTTGCCATTCTGGCTTGAGGTAGACATGCACACCTCTGATGAGGGCACCAAATTCTTCCCAAGTTCATCCTCTGCATTTTCCATTGGTCCCTGATGACTCTTTTTCATGTCAGCTGCGGTTGCCCCAAAGGACGACATCTTCTACAGCTTCTTGAAACCCTGGCTCGGTGAGTCCTTGCAGGTGAGATGGTTGGGAACAGCCCTGGGGAAAAGGTGCCACATTTGCCCACTACCAATGGTCATCCTCATAGGGGATGGGCTCTTGGTGAGTGCTGGTGACAAGTGGAACCGCCACCGACGCATGCTGACACCTGCCTTCCATTTCAACATCCTGAAACCCTATGTGAAGATTTTCAATGACAGCACCAACATCATGCATGTGAGTCCCCAGAACCCATGTGCCCAGCTAGAGTCTGGGGAGGGGTGGGTAAGGGACTTCAGACAGATCTAGTCCACAGTACTGGCTCTGAAGGATCATGGTGGCCCATTGCAGTTTTCCCCCAGACTTGATTCCCCATGTGTGATTTAGTATTAAAACGTTACTCTGTGTTCATGATGATACCATGGAGTCGTGGCCCCTTACTTGGAGGGTGCTCAGGTGTTCCTTTTTGATGGCCTAAAAACTGAACACAGACATGACTTGGCAGTTCCAAACACTGGTTGTTTCTTCTGGACAAAGTCTAGGTCATTGATATTTTATGATCAGTGTGGATCAGGTGTGGGCAGCTCGGCTGATTCTGGCTCAGTTCTCTCATGTTTGAAGCTTGCAAACATCAAGATAATTTAGACTGGATTTGGCAGAGACACTCAGTAAGCGTTCCCATGGTTCTTTTCCCTTATGAGGCACCCAAGGCTTGTGGCACAGAGTTCCACTGGAATGAGAGAAGCAGGATACGACGTAAAACTTAGATTTAATTGAGATGGTAGCTTCATCATCTCATTAGTTTTTGTAAGTTAAATCATATGCCAAACACAAAATTAAAAGTGGGTCAAAATCTAACTGACATTGCTGGAAATTCACACTGTACTAGATGTAGCTGAATAAGAACTGGGATGAGGGTCCCAGAGTGACTCCTTATTGTAAACTGATATGTTAGCTTGTTTATTGGTTATGGATTCTTCTAGAACATACCAGATCCTTGAGTCAGATGGAAAAGCCAGACATTTACTCAATGTGCAGCAAGCAGCATGTCCATCACTCCAGCTGTTATCCTTTCTTCAAGGTACTCACAGTCTGTGAGAGCAGTATGAGTGGGCTGGAGTAGGGGCACCTCATGACCTAATCATAATGTAATAATATGACTGAGTCTTAGGGAATCTGCTTCTATAACAAGCAGAATTTAGTCTTATTTTCACTCATGGAGTCATTACTGTGTCCACAGTTTTCTGCCATAATATCTGAGATAAGCCAAGTTAAGACCATCATGATAGTTCATTGTTGGCATGTCTAACAAAGTTTCTCAAGGAACAATGCAAGTCTAACATCCTCAGCAAAAGGAGGGTCTTGAAATCAATTTACAGAAGTGATAATGAGAAGGACACTGTGTGTTCAGTGCTTGTCACAGGCTAGACCTGATGTGAAGTCCTGGTTCAATAATCTATGCTGACCAATTTCCTTATGCCCGTGAGGTACAGTGATTACCTTTTCCTCATTAGTGATAAATCTGAGGGTCAAACATATCAGAGACCTTGTTCACATTATCCTGCAGGAAGTGAGCTAAAAATGGTGCACATGGGGTTCCTCTTAGTTTAGCAGACTAAGATCAGACCAACTTCCTAAAGGTATGACAGGCAAGAACTAGAAGAAGGCAAATAACTGACTGAGGGAGCACAGAACATGGGAATCAGGACGTCTGACCCAGTCTCGGGTCTTCATCTGCTACGGAAGCTGCTTCCAGTTTGGGTTATCCCTGAGGTCAGCTATCTAGGGCTGAGATCCAGAAGGCTGGTTTGAGGTTGTCCATTTGAGTGGTTGGGATTGGGCAGAGCCTCAGGGAGCCAAGATTCAAAACCTCTCTCCCTTTCCCTCTCCCTCTCCCCCTCCCCCTCCCCCCCTCTCCCTCTCTCAAAGGCCAAGTGGCTGCGCCTGGCCTCAGGGGGTAGCACCCGTCTGAACATGTTTGAGAACATCAGCCTCATGACCTTGGACACTTTGCAGAAATGCGTCTTCAGCTTCAACAGCAACTGTCAGGAGTAAGTTTCACCTTCAGGTCTTGGATGAGTTTTGGTCCACAGACTTAAGGCAAGAGGTAGAAGAGGGAAGGCTGGCCAGAGCAAGCAGAAGAGACTCATGGAAGAAGTGGGTCAGAACTGACACTGAATCAACCCCACGGGGGACAGAGTAGCCTCTTCTATAAGGTGGAATTATTCAGAAGAAGGCACAGAGATTCAGGTAGTCATGAGCACCTGGCAGGAAGCGTTTGGAAAGAGGTTGGGAGAACAGACAGTAACTAAAGCATGGAGACATTAAAGTCAAGAAAAGTGTGGAACTTCGTTCTGTGAATTAAGGTCATAGTTTCTAGGAAACTATGAGAGATCTTCATTATCTATCACTATAATAAAATATCTAAGATTATAAAATAGAGGAAATATTTATTTCAGCTTATGGTTTCAGTGTAATTTGGGTCTGTGCCCAAATTTGTATTATGGTGGGGACCATGTATTTGAGGAAACACAGGCAGCCAAGAAGGAGAGAGAGAGAGAGAGAGAGAGAGAGAGAGAGAGAGAGAGAGAGAGAGAGAGAGAGAGAATGTCAAGGTTTTAACAACCCTTTAAAGGCACACCCATAATACAAAAGAGCTCTATAGACAGTAACTGTCTTTTAAAAGAAAATAGGATTGATGTTGTAAAAGGGGGTAGGTGAGACTGGCCATAGCATATTGCAAGAATTGATGAGTTCTAATCTGGGTGGACAATATTGGGAGCAGGAGAAGCAGAACTGGACCCTGTGTCAGAAAGGAAAGAGAGGAGTCTGGTGTCTACACTATGTGGCAGATGCTTAGGGAAATGCCTAGGCTCATGTGATTGGAATGAAGGGAGAGAGGAAACTGAGTATACAGTGCTAGGATTACATATATAATAAAATTACATATGATAAGCCTTTTGGCTTGAGATAGCTTTTTTGAGACGTGTCTTACCATGTCACCATCAAGGCCCATGTCTATCACATGTGACCATTGTTTCTAGATGAGTTAGGCTACTTGGTATCCTGTTAGAAAATAGTTCCCTCCTTCTGCTGAGAGATGCCCCTCAGGTTTTAGGTCTGCAGCATTCCTGCTTCTCTTCGTGTTCTCATTGTGCAGGAAGCCTAGCCAGTATATTGCTGCCATCTTGGAGCTCAGTACCCTGGCTGTGAAGAGAAACGAGCAACTGCTTATGCATGTGGACCTGCTCTACCGCCTCACGCCCGATGGAATGCGCTTCTATAAGGCCTGCCGTCTGGTACACGACTTCACCGATGCCGTCATCCAGGAGCGACGTCGCACTCTGCTGAAGCATGGTGGTGATGATATCATCAAGGCCAAAGCCAAGTCCAAGACTTTGGACTTCATTGATGTACTGCTGCTAACCAAGGTCGGCTTCTTAAGAGGTGCAATGGAGCTTTTTAAAATGAATTAGATGAAGTTTTTGTTTTGTTTCCTTCTTTTAGACAGAGTCTCACTGTAGACCAGGCTGGCCTCAACCTCATGATCCTCCTACCTCAGCTTCCTCAGTGCTAGGATTACATATCCATGTCAACCCTTTGGGTTTTGGTAGCTTTCTTGTGATGTGTCTTACTATGTTGCCAGGCTCATCTTCAGGGCTGGGTACATATCTCACTGCCCCACTGGCACTACATGTTTATACCACTCCTCATGACTTTAAAAGCTAATTCATTTATTTTTGTTTTGTGTGTATGAGTGTTTGCATGCATGTTTGTATGTGCATCACACGCATGCTTGGTGACTGCAGAGGCCAAAAGAAAGAACTGAATTTCCTAGAACTAAAGTTATAGGTGAGGCACCATATGATTATTGAGCCATCTCTCCAGCTCCAACCCTTTATGATTTTATAAAAAATAGAGTGAATGCTTGTACTGAATGTGAGATGATATGACTTTTTTATATTTCAGTAATGACTTGGGCTTGATGTAGAGAACACCTAGAATCCATAGAATGCATTTGAGGTAAAGAGAGACGAGTCAGAGAAAAACACATTGTAGAGAGCAGACTGGGGCCAATACAGTCTTTCTAGGTGGACCTGAAGGGCCTTACTTGGTAAGTTAGTAGATCATAGTATCCGTATTTGGGAGACGCTGCACATAACTTCATAATCAGTGTGGATCACACATTATAGCAGTCATGCTATGAAGGTAGCAGTCACTCCCTATTACTAGATCTTTCCTTCCCAGGTGATTTGACTATTTTACCTGACAAATATGTGTACAAAAATGTCACCGTGAAATGCATTATTTTATAGTTAAAAACCAATCTTAGACTTGATGTGCCAGGGTTGGGAGATACTCAAGGGGACTCCCACTTGCTCAGAGGAGAAAGGGAAGGAGATGGGGGAAGGATTGTTGGAGAAGGTGACTGATGACAGCTGTCTTAGTTACTGTTCTACTGCTCTGAAGAGACAAATGACTAAAGCAACTCTTATAAAAGAAAGCATTTAACTGGGGGCTTGTTTACAGTTTCAGAGGATTAATCCATGATCATCATAGTGGGAAGCAGACAGGCTGGAGCTGGAGCGATAGCTGAGAACTTTACATCCTGATTCATAGGCAGCAAGCAGAGAAGGAGAGAGAAGGAGAGAGAGAGAGGGAGAGGGAGAGGGAGAGAGGGGGAGAGGGGGAGGGGAGGGAGAGAGAGAGAGAGAGAGAGAGAGAGAGAGAGAGAGAGAGAGAGAGAGAGAGAGAGAGAGAGACCTGGCCTGGAATGGGCTTTTGAAACTTCAAAGCCCAATGGTGGTACACTTCCTCCAACAAGGTCACACCTCCTAACCCAAGCAGTTCATCAACTGAGGACTAAGCATGCAAATGTGTGGGTCCAGGGGACAATTCTCATTCAAACAGGATTCACACAACAGGAGAAAGACCTATATATTAGGAGTCGTGGAGGCTTATAGGACAGCACATCTATGTCTTCTTGGTTTCAGAGAAAGCAATGGGATAAACAGAGGAAGAGGGAAGAGAACAGGAGAGGTAACATAGATGAAGGGTAAACAGATAATAGAGGAGACAGGAGAAGAGGCAAGGGATAGAAGATCATTTTTAACTATAAAATAATGCATCTCACAGTGACATTTTCGTGCACATAAATCACCCTGCATTTCTCTCAAATTTTCTCAAGTAAAGAGAAGACTTTATTGTTGAATATAAACAACTTTAACCAAGTGCCAAGGTAAGTTTTATAGGTTTGTAAACCTGATAGCTTCTAAAGGAAATAAGATAAATTCCTAATATTTAGACCCAGTAGTGGGACAGAAGAGCAGGGAAGGAATTAGAGAGTAAGATGAGAGAAGCCAGAGAGGGGACACGTTTGAAAACTAGCAAGTGAGAAAGAGAGGAGAAGGGGAAGCCAGCCCACTTACCAACCACACACACTATGACATCATCTGAACTCACAAAGTTACATACTGCTCCTATTTCTCCCATCAGTCTAAATCTTCCCACCCTGCAGACACAACCTTTGTGACAAATCAAGTAGCAAAAAGGGAAGAATGGTACAAAGGAAACCCACTCTTCCCACCCAGTGAGCAAAGTTAAAGATTTAGGGCAGTGGTTCCCAACCTTCCTAATGCTGTGAGCCTGTAATACAGTTCCCTATGTTGTGCTGACCCTGAACTATAAAATGATTTTTGTTGCTGCTTCATACCTATAATTTTGCTACTGGTATGAATTGTAATGTAAATATTTTTTGGACATAGTGGCTTGCTATGTGTTGAGGAACACTGACTTAGAGCAATGTTTAGTCTCTAACTTTCAAGACAAGTTGTCCTACAATGATTCTACTTGAAGGTGGCTAGTCACTCATCACACAGGAGTAGAAAATATCCACGAGTCTTTGATTCCCTCAACTAGGAAAACACAGGAAGCCAAGAAAATGCCTGTGTGTTGGTGACCAAGAGAAATGCAGGAATATGAAGGTCTTGTGTGCATAGTCAGAAAAGGATCTCTAGATGTTATTTTATGTTAGACATGGGAGCCATCAGAAGTTGTGCAATATAAGAACCTTGTCTCGTGTCCAGGATGAAGATGGAAAGGAGCTGTCAGATGAGGACATCCGAGCTGAAGCTGACACCTTCATGTTTAGGGGTGAGGGCATCAGTGTGAGGCCAGAGAAGGGGATAGGACTCTCTCCACCTGGGGAATCTGGGCCTCTCCATTCCTTGTGTTCTATCTTTTCCCAATTCCTTCTTAAAATGTCACTGCTTGAGTGCTGTCCACACAGTGGTGCTGAAACAGCCCAGATTCCCGAGTCTATCTGTCTGTCCCTCAGGCCATGACACCACAGCCAGTGGGCTCTCCTGGATCCTGTACAACTTGGCGAGGCACCCTGAGCACCAGGAGCGCTGCCGGCAGGAGGTGCAGGAGCTGCTGAGGGATCGTGATCCCAAGGAGATCGAATGGTGAGCCTAAGTCATGGTAGACTGTCCCTGAGTCCCTCTCCCGCTTTTGTCCCCCAGGTGGGGAAGGGAACTCTTTAAATGACTCTTCTGTTATTGGCTGGTGGGTGAGGCATCTGCTTCATCAGCAAGGAAAGAGAGATGTGGACTTCAAAGAAAATTATTGACAGGATAACACTATGTGAAGGCAGATGGTGCTACTTTGCCTGCAATGTATAAGTGAACTTCCTGTCCTCTCCTGGACTTCTGTCCTACTTAATATTTCCCATGTTTTCCTTCCTGATAGATTGTTCTCCTGTTTTCTAATTACTTCCTTACTGTTCTGTCTGGGGATCCATAGGAAACATCTGGGAATAAAAGTCATATGTATGTTTTCTTGAACCTTCGAATCATCCATCACCTAGTCTTCACTCATCAAACCCTCCCACGCTGCCTTTCCATTCCAACTTGGTGCCCAACTTAGTCTGTGCTAAAGACTTAGCTCAGAGAACGACCTTCCTCGGCTCTCAGCTTGGCGTGAGAACAGTCTAAGGTTAAGACAGCCCTAGGACCCATGAGAAGACATTGGATTGAGAGTGGAAGAGAAACAAGTGTAGGGGGAAAGGGTGTGTGTGATTGGGAAAGTCACTGAGTATCTGTGTGGGACTGGGGAGTAGAGTGGTCCAAGGATGATGTTGGCTGATGGAGGAGGAAGTCAGTAAGATGACAGGTAGCAGGGGGGTATAAAAAAGAGGAGAAGTGTAAAGAGGAATGTAGATGGGGAGCTGGAGGATAAAGGAGGGGGTAAGGTGATGGAAGGACCTGAGACAGGAGAAAGAACTCTGAGAGAAGACGAGGAGGGAAAGGGTAGATGGGGTATGTGAGGGAGAGACACAGAAGAGCAGACGAATTAGACCAATTTACTCTTTTTCTTTGCATTTTGCTTTTTTTTTCTTTTTGCCATAAGAAATACTCATTTGAATGTAAATTTGTTGAATTTTTAAAATGGTCGGCTTTTGAACAATTCATTGTCTCAGGAAAACAAACAAACTTCTCTAAAGATTCCTGGCTAGATTACCTCTAGCACTTTCCTAACTTTCTGCTCTTCTCGAGATTATTTTACGCTGTGAGGAAAGATTAAGTGGGCAACACAGAGGCTGGCAGCCTCTGGTTTTGCTCCTGGACAATTGTGTGCTGTGTTCCTTAGGGACGACCTGGCCCAGCTGCCCTTCCTGACCATGTGCATCAAGGAGAGTCTGCGGCTGCATCCCCCAGTCACAATGGTCTCCCGATGCTGCACCCAGGACATTTCCCTCCCAGATGGAAGGATCATCCCTAAAGGTGGCCACAAAATTTAGGGAAAGGGTACACAGCAAAGTTCATCAGGCAGCTTACCCTGCTTGCCCCTCTCCTCTTCCCCACAGGTGTCATCTGCATCATCAATATTTTTGGAACCCATCACAACCCAACTGTGTGGCGGGACCCTGAGGTGCGCTGTGTCTGCGTTCTTGGTCTCCCCCAGTGGCCCCAGGATATCAGATTCCTAGCACATTTAAGACTCTGTCTCTGGCTGTGCTGCTAGATGCCACCCATTCACCATGGCTAGTCTCTTGCAGGTCTATGACCCCTTCCGTTTTGATCCAGAGAACATCCAGGCTAGATCACCTCTGTCATTTATTCCCTTCTCAGCGGGGCCAAGGTGAGGCCAGCAAGCTCAAGGTCGTGAAGTAGGGTCTGGGCCTGGTAGTGAGGAAAGCTGAATTGAGATGGTAGAGGTTTCATCAAGGTTTGGAGAATCTATTTGGGAAGTTCCAAGAGCGGCCAGGGATGGCAATAGCTGTGGGGCTCCCTCCCGTGGGTTGTATTGTGGCCTAAACTCGAATGAAGTATTAGTGGTGTGCTAGGTGTATTAGCATCTCTCAACGTGACCGATACTGGGTCAGGTTGGGTCTGAGAATGCCTGTCTGGGTCCCTGCAAAGGGCACAGCCACAGTCCCTACCCCATCCTCCCACAGGAACTGCATTGGACAGACTTTCGCTATGAGCGAGATGAAGGTGGCGCTGGCGCTGACTCTGCTGCGCTTCCGCATCCTGCCAGATGACAAGGAGCCACGCCGGAAGCCAGAGCTGATCCTGCGCGCAGAGGGCGGGCTGTGGCTGCGGGTGGAGCCGCTGAGCACCCAAGCACAATAACCCATCTACTTTGCCCTGGCTTTCCGTAGTAAGTAAATAGGCGTGACTCTGCTCTTGAAGATTGCAAAGCACAAACAGTGCTGTCACCCGGCAAGCAGGGGCTGCTAAGGATCCTCCCAGTGGTCAGAGTTATGGAGTCCAGCTAGTTGATTTGAACCAAAGATCCCTGACTTCTCTGGATGGTCACAGGCCCAACAGCTCCTAATTTATGACACATGGTTCTTTCATGCTCTTTGCCACCAAAGCTACCCAACACTAAATCAAGTGGCATTTCCCGTCACCCCCTGGAAATATGCAGACGTGAGATATTTTCCTTTGTTCAGATTTTTCTGAATGCTCATTCCTGGGGCTCCCCTTCCCTCATGTTTATGGTGGCCCTCTCTCTTACTTTTACTATAGCCTATACCTCAGAATAAAATAGTTCTTGTTTTAAAGTGAAGCCTGGCTTTCCTTTAAGGGCACCAACATGTTGCCTCTGATGTACTTACTGGTTTTCATGCTTTCTTACCTCAAGACCTGATCATTGCTCCCAAAGTTTTGATGCCCCTTTCCCTAATAAAGTTATTTTTTGAAGGGTAATTTTGTTTGCTTCAGCTCCTTTCCTGAACCAACCACTCCCTTTTCTAAGCAAGTACCAAGTACAAATAAGCCTGTGTGGGCAGCTCACATACAAGTTATATTATGCCCTACTCGGAGTTGCAAAATTGTGGAAACAATACAAGCGCCCACTTTCAAATGAATGAATGGACATAGCATTGTAGTCAAACAATGAGACATTTCTCAGCCGTAACAGGGACAATCCTGACAAGTTATGACATGGCTGAGTCTTCACACTGCACAAGTCACAAAAGCCACACATCAAAATCACACATTATGATTTCTTTCCTGGGACGTTTAGAGTAGATAAACCCATAGCAACCAAGAGCCTGTAGGTGATTGATAAGGCTGGGAGGGGAGGGGCTGCTTAATGAGAATATGATTCCCTCATGGGCTAATGAAATGTCTTGGAAATCGACTGTGGAGAAAGTTCCATATCATTGAACACTTTATGTTCATGTTATGTGACTTCTACCTCAAAAATATTTTTATTATACATGTCTTTTGTTGATTTGAGTTATTTATGCAAAATGCTGTGACTATCTTGTCATGAGAGTAAATTGTTTTATGAATCTTCATTAGTCATTAGTTATTTTTAACTTAATCGATTTTTGTTTGGGGCTATCCTTGGTATTAGTGCATTTATGTAAAGATTTCTTTTTAAACTTCTGTGTGTGTTAGCTACTTTTCTAGTGTGTCATAAAACATTGTAATCAAGTAACTTATAAAAGAAAGCACTTAATTAGGGCTTATGGTTTCTGAGGATAGAGTCCATGTTGGCAGAGCAAAGGTATGAAAGTAGGAACAGCTGAGAGCTTATTCCTTGATCCACAAGTTGCACACACACACACACACACACACACACACACACACACACACACACACACACACACACAGAGAGAGAGAGAGAGAGAGAGAGAGAGAGAGAGAGAGGGAGAGGGAGAGAGAGAGAGAGAATGGTACCTTTTGAAATCTCAAAGTAGCTCCAAGTGGCATACCTCTTCCAACAAGGCTGTGTTTTCTGATCCCCTTCTTCGCGTATACCTACTGAGGGACCAAAGATTCAAATATATGAGCCTATTGGGGGCCGTTTTATTTAAACCACCATATTCCACTCCCTAGCCTCCATAGGTTCACAGCCATATAGTAATTCAAAATACATTTAGTTCATCTTTGAAAGTGTCCATAGTCTTTCACAGTCTCAAATCCAGTTTCAGTCTCTTCCAAGACTCAGGGCAATCTCTTAATAGCAACCTATTGGAAAATTCAAAGACAAACTATATACTTCCAGGACACAAGGGTGCAGAATACACATGACCATTCCAAAAAGAAAGAATGGTGGCATAATGAGAAAATACTGGACCAGAGGAAGATGAAAATCCAGTAGAGTAAACCCCAAATCCTGTAGCTGTATGACCAGTGACTGCAAACACTTTTCTATGTTGAGCTGGTTACACTTTCAGTCTGTAACTTTTCTTGGCCGGTAACCCATGGCACTGGCATCTCCAGTATCTTGGAGTCTCCATCATAATCCAGGTTTCACTGTCAGAGCCTCATGCCTGGCCTCAGTGCCTGACCTTAACCATGGAGGAGGATTCCACCACCCCTTTAATCCTGCATCCTTCTTGACTCTAAATCCAAAACAAAGTTCTTCTGCTTGCTTGAGGTGAAACTTTGCCCCTTTCTTGAATCACATTTGTATAACCTTTGAATTCTTGTTACTTTTTAGTGGAGATGAACCCTTGGGTCTTTTTCTTCTACAAGTTGCAGGATTAGCTGTGTAGAGTTTTGCCTCCAGGGTGTAACTTCCTTTATTCCTTTTAGCATCAGACCTTTCTTTAAACGTCCTATCTCTTTGAGCACAAGACTTGGTTCCAGTATATTTTCTGGAGCTCCTTTCCTCCTCAAATTCGAATTTTCTTGCCCAGCTTGTGTGTTTTTCATTATAGACCTATATAAGAGTGATTACTAATAACAAAATGACTTAGCCAATATTAGGCTATCTTGAATGTTTCTCTGCCAATAAAATTAGCCCAACCCTTTTTAATTTAGCTTCAGTCAGATCCTTAGACAAGGACAGAGGCAGCCACATTCTTTGCCCAAATAGCCTAAGAATGGTCTTTAGGCCAGTTCCTAATACTGCTCCCCTCTGAAACCTCTTAGTCCACACTGCCCTCACCGCTACTTTCTTCTTTGTTCCTTCTATGATGGCCCATTAAGCTTTAAGCTATGTTAAAAGCATTCAACCACTTTTCTAATTCAAAGTCCAAAAGGCTTCCACATTTCTCAAAAAACAAGCATGTTCAGGCGTATCACAGAAATACACCATTTCCTGATACCAACTTCTGTCTTAGCTACTTATCAGTTGTGAAGGGACACCATTACCAAGACAACATAGAAGAGTTTATTGGGATTTATAGTTTCAAAGAGTTAGTCCATGTTCATCTTGGAGGGGAGCATGGAAGCAGGCAGGCATGGCACCAGAGCAATAGCTGAGAGCTTACATTTGATCCACTGATATTCAAGCCACTCCTCCTAGCATTTGTCAACTATTCTGTTCTAATTAGAGAAAGTGCTAGAGTATACAGACTCAGGAAGGTTAACCGAAGTTCGCCTACTCAGCTATGGTGTGTTGGTCAGAGTTTTCTAAAGGAACAGAACTGATAAAATACATATTAATATATATTTGTATGTATACTTAAAGGGGAGTTTATTCAGGTGGTCTGATGGTGGTCTGGGTAGTCCAACAATGGCCATCTATAGTTGCTGCTCAGTTCACGAGGCTGCACGTCTCAGCTGTGTTACTCTAGTCAGAGGTCCTGAAGGGTTGGTCCCTAGAGAACTGCTTCAGGCTCTCTTCAGTCTGCGCTGGAATCCTGGAGAAAAAGGTTTTCAGACCAAAGAAGGAGTACTTAGCCACAAGACAGATGAGCTTGCCAGCACGAGTGAGAGCAAGCAGGCAAAACGCAAAAGCTTCCGTCTTCCGTGACCTTTCACGTGGGATGACAGCAGGAGATGGGGCTCAGACTTAGGATGGGTTCTGACCTCAGGTGACTCAGTCGAGGAAATCCCTCATAGACTGCCCAGCTGCTTGGGTTTAGTTGATTCCATATACAGTCAAGTTGGCAACCAACATTTAGCCATCACATATGGAGAAACTGCTTTGAAGTCGTCCACACTTTTGTGCACAGCCTCTCATTCATGCTCTGTAAGTAAACCCAATAAACTCACTGTTCCTTCGGGTGAGCTTTAGCGGAACTATATTTTGTGTTGTTGTTGCTTTGTAAGTTCATAATTGCTCAAGTTTACACATCCTCGGGCAACAAATAGAGTACCACAATTAAAAAAGAAAAGACCTTCCCTTTTTCTCTCTCACCAGCTAATCTATTCTTTGCAAACCTGCTTCATGCCATAATTGGTATTTGGGATCCTGAATGTCTTACTTCTTGCTCAGGACAAACAAGCTTTAAGATCAAAAAGGACGTAAAATGAACGAGCCTGTGGGTCTGAGAATGGAAGAAGCTCCCTCTGCTGGCCAGTTTGAGAACATCAGGCTCTTAGGTCATTAATTCAAAGTGTGAGAAACTGAATGTTTGATGGTTAAGTCTGTGTGCACTTGTGCAAATGTATTTATAATGTGTGCTGTGTATGTACATGTGGAGGAAAATGTGTAGAGTGTGGAGGAGGTTTTTATGTGTGCTTGCATACTGTGCTGGTTTTTAAGTGTGTGTGTGTGTGTGTGTGTGTGTGTGTGTGTTGCAATCACTGGGGCTTCTCTTACAGCTAGCTCCCTGGCCCTGTTCTTAGACCTAACCTTTTCAGTACAGGCCACAAACCCCAGACAAACATAGCCCTTGGGAGCAATCTTCAGTCCTGAAGGATGGTCACGGGTGGGCAACTATCCCATCTCCAGAGATAATTCTAGGCATGTACATCGTACTGTTTGTCTCCCAGAGACCCACAGCATGTCTTAGCCCAGGTGGACACTGTACAAACTTCAACACATGCCTTTAACGTTCCCTTCCCATCACTCCCACTGTGTTGCTGGTTCCCAGGGGTCCTCTTTTAGCACCTGGTAGTTAAAATATTGCCTAAGGGTCACCTCCAAGGAATAGAATTTGAGCTTCACTTTTTTTTTACAGCCTGCTTCTAAAGAACCTAAAATAGGACAAACATGGTGACTGGCTCATGAATACCCACAGGCATACATTATATCATGCCCTTAGCAATTTGAGGCTCAGAGAAAGTAACTTACTTGCTCAAGGCCACACAGCTGGTGAAAGATCGAAGCCAGCTTTAAAAAAAAAAAAAAACAAAAACAAAAACAAAAAACAAAAAACAAAAAACAAAAAAAACAAAACAAGGTTACTGGATCCCAAGCCAGAACTTCACAGTTTTTTTTTTTTCCAAAAGCCTGCTAAGGTTGGAGGATGCTCAATGAATGGTTATAGCTACCAAGTTCCCTGATGGGTGTGTGAAAGGGACCCAAGAATCCTAGCTAGAAGCCATGTCCTCGTTCTATCCCAAAGGTAAGAATGGAAAGTCCAGGCTTGGTGCTGGCTGCACACTAGGGAGTATTGATTTAATTCCTTGATCAATATTAGGTATCTAATCTCCACATCAGCTCTACTACTTCCTCTGGAGAATATGAGAAAACTTTAGTGCCCTGAGTTGAGGAAAAGTGTCCCATGACACAGCTGGAGCTGACAGGTGCCATCTGTTCCCACACATGATACTGATTCTTGAAAGTCACACATACGGAGTTCTGCTGCGTGTTAAGCATGACATGCAACAGTTCCCTGTAGCTATTCTTTGGCTACTTTGTGAGTTCTTCTTTCTTCCACCACTCTCCACCCCCTTTCACACACCCTATCAAGCCCCTAACACTAGATAAGGGAGAAGAGAGGACAGAGAGGAAAGGATAGGTCAGGGGTTGGGAGACAGATGGTGCCATCCTTAGACTACTTCCTGCTGAATAGGGGTGTGGAGTTCTTAGGGGCAAGTTTGATCTTCTGAGTCAGGATATCTAATTTCTTTTTGTTGTTTATTCTTTGCCCATGCATACTTAACAATGACCAACAACAACCCACCAACCAGCATACCTCTCAGGGTTCTAGCATTGATAATTCCTCTAAAAAGCCCCCAGAATTCCAAGTATCACACCATCACAGAAATGATATGCAGCTGGCAAAATCACATCCCTGCAAGAGCAGATGGTCAGCTACTGTGGACAATCTAAAGCAGCCTTATATCCCACACCTGGGATTAAAATGAAAACATATTCTTATATGTCTGTGTTTTTTTTTAAAAACAAAATTCCAAAATTGTCACAAGTTTCCTTTTTTAAATATTAATGGTATTTTAAAATATAAATGATAGTCGCATAGAGTAGTAAATGTTGTGCAAACTGCTACCTCCACTTCATATAAGAAAAGAGGGCTGTGGAGACAGCTAGGTGGGTGACTGTGATCTAGTCGTAGGCAGAGGCATGCCCTTGTCTTCTTGTTAATCCAACAGGATGGACCAGGGCTCTAGCTAGACACTCAGCTGTAGGAAGGGAGGCTTACCTGAAGATAATGTACTCTTTCTTCCCAGACCCTGGTGCAATGCCCAGGAGCCAACATGGGGTAGATCTGGTCTGCTCACCTTTCTGAGTCAGTAGTTTTCCCTTTTTCTTTCTTTTTCTTTTGGACACCTGCAAGAGTCTAACTATGCCTTATAAACTCCCTAACACTCTCAACTTCCTTACATCTTTTCTAAAGTTCTTTTCTTCATCGAGTGACTACCTGTTACCATGTGGTTGACCTTCATGCTGGCTTGGCTTTTCCAATCTCCTCCTCAACACAGCTTTGAGAATGACAGCTAGTGGGCCCTGGGAATTTCCTTTGAAACTCTAATAAATTATCCTTAATCTGCTTGAGTCTGTTATTGTCCTTGAGTTTCTTTTTATTAGTCACTTTTCTGTTGCTGCGATAAAGCAGCTTGGCCAAGGCAACTCATGAAAGAGTTTACTTTGGGTTATGGCTCCAGAGGGACAGAATCCATAATGGCAGGTGGCCATGGGTGCGGGAGCAGGAAACTGAGAGCTCACATCATGAACCACAAGCACCAGAAAAAGCAAACTGCAAGTAGGGTGAGGCCTTAAATTCTCAAAGCCCATCCCCATGGGACACTTTTCCTCAACTCAGGGCTCACGCTCTTCTTCCAGCCAGGCCACACCTCCTAACCCTCCCCAAAAAAGCCACCAAGTGAGGACAAATTATTGTTAACAGAATCTCAATTATTTGATTTTGCTACCAAACACTCAGGAGCCAGAGGCTGGGGTGAACATCTGCTAGCTCAGAGAAGCAGAGAAAGTACCCAGATGACCTTTCTCAGACAGCCTCCCAGAAGCAAATCTCCCTCACCATCTCCGAAAACCTCCTCCAAACTGAATCTCCCTCCCTTCTACTTCCTATGCATCTTTCTATCCATCTTCCTGACTTCCTGTTACTCTCTATGGCTTTTTCTTAATAATCCTATGTTCACTTCCGGTCAACTGGTTGCTTGCTCTGCCTCTTGACCTAAGATTGACTTTATTTAATCCTGTTTACAGTATTCAAGCACAAAGCTCTTGGATTAAAGGTGAGTGCTAAGGTGGAGCCAAGTCACAACTATAAACAGGTTTTTCCAGTAAATTACACTATCTCAAGGTTCACAGTGTTATCAAATATCCTGCAACAACAAAGTCGTCAGATGCCTTAGACTATGGGAGATGTAGCTCACTCAAACGACGACACTTTAATTATTGAGACAAAAAAAAATGGGGAAGCAATTCTTTTATTAACATATGATTAGTCTTCAGGAACTCCCCAAGATCTCCAGTAACATTTCTTCCCTGTGTTTTAAACCTTTAATTAAAACAAACAAACAAACAAACAAACAAATGCAAAAAACTGTTCCTGCAACCCTAGAGGGTATTACACTTGTGCAAACATAACAGCCTAGGTTCAAATCCCCAGAGCCCATAGAAAGTCGGGCATAATTGCACACATGCATAATCTTAGTACTTTTGTAGAAAAGGAGGTGGAAGTGGGGGAACCCCTGAAAGCCAGTGATTCATTGAGCTTGGATTACGCAGCTGCAAAATCAATAAGTGGCCCTCAAAAAAGGTGGCCTGTACAGACTGACCCTCAAGGCTGTTGTGTGACCAGTGCTGTGTTCTGCTTGTACCTGTCTGCTCAGGGCTGCTCTCCACCTCAACATCACATGTCTCCTCCCTCTCACCATGTCTCAGTTCACATATAGGTCAACCTAAGTTATGTTCTCCCAGCTGAGCTGCTGACTCCTGGCATCTGACCTGGGGACTTGGTCATTGGGCTGTACTCCTTTTTGCTGCTCCAGAGAGTAGTGGCTCTCTCCAGACCCTGAGCTGCTTCAGAGCAGCATTTGAATTTTGCCTGACTGTGTAGCTGGTAGGCAGAGGCATC
The DNA here is from genome assembly GCF_000001635.26 of Mus musculus. Classification (NCBI taxonomy): domain Eukaryota; kingdom Metazoa; phylum Chordata; class Mammalia; order Rodentia; family Muridae; genus Mus; species Mus musculus. Next base: position 32,684,547 of record NC_000083.6, read on the forward strand.
CTGGACCTCCCAGTTTTGTGCCATGAAAGGCTACATGCAGGTCTCAGACCCCATGAGAGAAGTTTCTTTGTGCAGTGAGCAGAACTTGTCTCTAAGTGAAACTATACCACGCCCACATGGGCCCCACAAGATTCAAGGATTTTTGTGGAAGTTGGAGCGAAATGACTGTAAGAGCCAGAAGTCTAGAAGAATAGGACCAAACAATGCCTTCTGGGTATGGTAGGACCTCTGCTCTAGTGAGCTCACAGACGCTGCAGTGAACCCAAGATAACACCAAGCTCAAGATAACCAACATTCCAGCACTGGGGAAGGGATGGTGAGCCCTAGCCCCTAGTTGAGGAGTTATTGGCAGCTGATGGTGGTGGGAGAGTCAGCTTTCTCTGAGGGTCTGATCACTGGTAAGCCTTTTGTCCCTGATAGGCACTACACCTATTTGAATCAGTAAGTTATTTAAAAAAAAAAAAAAGGGAGGGGTGTGGGTAAGGAGCCAATCTGGAAGGAATTAAGCGGGAGAGTAGGAGGCAAGTCTGATCAAAACACATTTTATGCATAAAATTCTCAACAACAAATTAATAAAATATTGTGTATTTAAAAAAAAAAAAAGGTACATGCTGTGAGTGCAGTCCAGTGCAGAGGACTTTGGGAGATGGTCTGTGACCAAGCCTGGCCTGGTTGCATTCTCCTAGCAGGAGAATTCCTGTTAATGATTTTGCTAGATACACTGTCGTCTCTGACGAGTCTCTGACGCGTAGGGATACCCCTACTTGGCTGTGGATGTTAGACTCAGACTTACCTCTGCTAACCTCAGAGTTTTGCTCCCAAATCTCTCCTGCCCTCAACCTCCATCCCCATGCCCATCCTCCATCCCACCCCCCCACCCCCCGCCCTCCCCCATGATGTGAGAGGGAACAAGTTCTAAGGCTCTGGTGTTCATGCTGTGACCCTGAATTGATTTCACTCTGTACCCTGCTGACCCAACCCCCTCCTTTTGGCCTTCTGCCCCAGAGGGGAGGAGGCAGTTGGGCCTGTGAAGGATTGGCTGACACAACTGAGCTCAGCCTCCTTCAGAGCAGAAGCCAGGAACAAAGAAACTCTAAAGGAAGGAGAACCGTGGGAAACTCACTGTTCCTGAGAGAAGGTGCCTGGCTAAGAGTAGGTTAAAGAGAACTCTAAGCCTGAACCTGGCTGCTTATTTCTAGATAACCAGCTATCTGAAGCCAAAAAGTCAGAGTGATCCTGTTGGCTTCAGACATGGGGTTTTTCAGGTAACATCTCCTGGCAGTTTCATTCAGGAATTTTGGGTCTCTCCCTCTCTCCCTCTCTCCCTCTCTCCCTCCTCCTCCTCCTCCTCTACCTCCACCTCCTCTTCCTCCATATTACTGCCTATTTCCACCCCATGGATCTCTCCTCCTACAAACAGCCTTCATTATTCATATCCCTGGTCCATTATGCCTGATGGCCCCAACCTTCTTCCAACCTCCCAGTCTCACTGTCTGTCCATTTGCCCCACAGGATGCCACAGTTGGACCTGTCTTGGCTGGGACTGAGGCTGGAGGCATCCTCACCATGGCTGCTTTTGCTGCTGATCGGAGCTTCCTGGCTCTTGGCCCGTGTCCTGACTCAGACCTATATCTTCTACAGAACATATCATCATCTTTGTGATTTCCCTCAACCCCCCAAATGGAATTGGTTCTTGGGTCACCTAGGCATGGTGAGTGCAGCAATATATTGTGGGTCTTGTATTTTGGAGAGAATGGACCAGGAATGGACCTCAGGGGATGGGTCTGAAGTCCTCCAGCATCCTTCACTAGCTTTTCTCATGTCCCTGCCTCCACCCCTACTTTGCTCTGGATTAATTTCTAGTCCATCTTTCTTACACTGGTGGACACTTCCAAGGTAGACAATACAGAGTGAGGACCCCTGGGGTTCCCTCATTGTCTGCTGGACTTGAGGCCTCTTGGGAAGCTCTGTCCAACGTCAATGCCATTTTTCTGTCAATCCATATCAGGGTTTCCATGTTTGCCTGGGGGTAATCTCTGGTATTCCTCTCCTACCACCCATGAAGCAGGAGAGTTATGGGTTGTCTTCCTGCCTCTTGTTCCTGAAGCACTTTTTACTTAAAAGCTGTCAGTTCTTCCCTAAGATGGACCATTGAGTCCTGTTGCCCAACTGAGATAAGAGTTGTCTCTTCACCCTCCCGTAAGCATTCCTTGACCCCGTGCCTTAGATTTTGACCAAGTCTGTTCTTGCCTTTGGGTGACTCGGTCTCAGTTGCTTCACTTGCAAACACCGAAGCTCACAACATCTGTACACATCAGTGACATCATACGCAGGGTGATGTTTGGTGAGAGCATGGGGCCTCACAGGTAGGAGTTTCTGCCCTCCTAGAGAATTAGTGGTCCCCTCTTGTCCTGGAGTTGACTAGTCCCTGCTCTGCAGACCTTTTGCACAGTTGGAACTGCAGACCTATCCAAGTTTTGTTTTCATTCTGTTGCTGTGATAAAACACTGACCAAAAGTGACCTCAGGAGGAAAAAGTTTGTTTGAGGGTAGTCAAGGTAGGAACTCCAGCAGGAACTTGAGACAGAAAGCGTGGAGAAACACTGCCCATTTGCTCACTCTCAAGCACATGTTTAGCTAGCTTTTGAAAAATACAGTCCAGAACTATCTGTGCAGAAAATGGTGACAGGTAGAATGGCTGGGTGCTTCTAAATCAACTAACAATTAAGACAGTCCCCCAAAGATGTGCCCACAGACCACTCTGATCTGGCAGTACCATGCAACTGAGACTCCCTTCTCAGGTGAGTAGAGGCCCTGTCAAGTTGTCAATTACAACTAACAGGCTTCAATGTTGCCTAGACACCCCTAAGTCCCGGTTGAGACCTTCCCTGATGATGGTCCCTGGGGCTGAAATTAATACCACCAGAGAACATTCATCTTCGCAAGCCAAGGTGGCTATCTCTGACGTAGGCTGTATACCTTCTCCATTGGCCCTGGGATAGACCCTTGAGACTCAGCCATAACCCTGAGAAAGATGGAGCAGGACTCAGCACAAACCCATATAGTGTAGGCTACTTGTGCAAATCTTCACATCATGTTGCTGTCCTAAATATTGTAGGTATTTGTAAGACAATGGTGTTTATGTATCTAAATACATCTATATATAGGATAACAATAATAAAGATATTGTGCATAGGAATTCTTTGGGTCCATTATGAGCTTATAGGGCCAGGACCACACATATGTAGTGTGTCAGTGACAAGAACATCATTATGCAACACATGATTATATTCAAATAATTATATATACACATGTGTGTGCATATATATACACACATATATACATATATATATATATATATATATATTTAGAGAGAGAGAGATGCATGATACATTTATAAATTCTATACATTGCACACACATATATATATAAAAGAGTGAGGGCAGAGAGAGGGGGTACATTGTGTTATGGTCATTGACTTATATATTGTGGGTTCTAAGCATGCTACAACATGCCATCTGCAAAGTGGAAGCCAGCCTGCAAATAATTCTGAGGCAAAGGGTTGGCATCCTGTGCATGGGGAGATCCTTAGGGGAGGGAGGAGTCGGTGGGATAGGGTTGAATCTGTAAATGTAACTTTTATTCACATGAGGAATTGTTGTCTCTGATGCTTACTGCCTCCACCTGCTAACCTAGGCCTACTTCCGGTCTCTGTACAATCTTACCTAGGCCTAGAAGTTTGCAGCCTCTGAGATTTCCTGCCGAATAAGCTCACCCTTGTTGGTTTTCTCTGAACTCTGACTGGCTGCTTTAACCCAGCTCTTCTGTCTCAAACTCCTCTCCTCTGACTGATTTAATCTGCGCTCTCTCGCTCTCTCTCTCTCTCTCTCTCCCTTTTCTTCTTTTTCACTGTTCTCTTATGAAGCTTCCCCTTCCTCTTTCTTCTCCTGAGAGTTGGGCATATCCTGTCCTCTTTCTATGATTCACCACATTGTCTGCCACTCAATTAGACACCAGTCTAATGATGGCACCCAGTCAAACATGGGTGCTTCTTTCTACAAACTAACTTTACCTTTATTGTTTGGAATTAAAGGTGTGTGCTAAGGGTACGTCTCTATTCCAATCAGAGGTATCAAAGGTGAGTGGGAAGGGCTGAGCCACAACACAACTAGAAACATTTTTTTTCTAGTAGACGACATTAACTTGGGGTTCACAGTGTGATCGAATAGCCTGCAACAAGAGTCCAAAAGTCAACAACCTGCATTGTGATGTCTGTGGGCAGAAGATGGCTATTGCAGTCAGAAAACGAGATTGAGATTTCTTCATCTAATTGCTCTATATTACCAGTTCTCAACATAGGGGTCTCCACACACAGGTTGATATGTGGGTTGCATATTAAATATTACATATTTATATTATGATTCATAATGGTAGCAAAATTACAGTTATGAAGTAGCAACAAAATAATTTTATGGTGGGGGGGTCACCACAGCGTGAGGGACTGTATTAAAGGGTCGCAATATTTTTTTTCCTGTACAATAGTCATATATTTATTCTTAAGCAAGTTATCAATAAAAAATTTAATAGTAAAATGCCTTTACATAGAGTCTGCTGTTCATAAAACCTTTGTTTTTTTGTTTTTGTATTTAGTGTTTACATTGAAAAAAAAACAACAAACCAACCAACCAGCTTCTTAGTTTACACATTTACAAGATTCGTGCTTTTTACCACGTTAGCCACAGTTGGGGAGGAGGAGTCACACCGTTTGTGTGTACACACAGAAAGAAAGGAAAAGGATGGGGGGGACCTAAAGATAAAGACAGAGCAAGAGGACAGTTCAGCAGAGGGCAGAAGAAACGCGGAGAAGGTAGCACACAGGACAACAGCCTTTCTACTTGCTCTGGGGCTCCTGGGTACTGGGGTTCTGGGCAGCCTTTCTAGTGACAGCCCTGGTCTTGATTCTTAAGTCACCATCTTCCTGATTCCCTGGCTGTGAGCAGGACCCTGGTGGTCATCTCTTCTGATGACCACCAAGGATGGAATATTGCACTCATGTGGAGAACAGAAACCCTCAGAGTGGTGGGACAGCCAGGAACGGGCACTCTTGGTGTTCCCGTGGACCACCAAGAGGGACCCTTGGAGCAACTAGTAAGAAAAACAGAGTCCCTGGGATCAGGATAGATGCTTGGCGGGCCTGAGCAAAGGAAGAGAGGCTGGGGGTTCCCAGTTAGGGCTGGGTGACCTCCAGTACTCCCCACTTCCTAGGAAGCCTTGGCCGAGTGGACACTGGGGAGCACGGGTGCCACAAGGCATTTCTGAGAACAAAGGCTTTTGGTCCATGGGTCTAGCCTGCTCTTTCCATCATGGGAGAAGTGAGGACCGCCTGGCTTTCCTGGTACTTGGGGTCAGGATGTGTATACAAGAGGCCAGAAGGGACCCTTGTTGTATATACTCTGTGCATGAGCCTGCCATGCTATCTGCCCTGCTGAGTGGCTATAAAAAAGGTCCAGAAACTGTGTAGGTGTGGGGTGGGCAGAGGGGCCCCAGGATCAGGGTCTAGGTTGAGAGAAGAGGAGCCGGATGGGAGCCCCCTTGGGTGAGCAGCATCGCCTTTCTACTGTTGTGACTCCACTACTGGCTCAGCCTCATGGCTATCCACATTTGAGGCCATCCAGAGGTGGTGGGGCCCCAGGGAAAGTATCTGGTGGGGAAAGGGGGTGCATCTTAGTGGTGAGAATGTTCTCATGCAGAACTGTAGACCAGCCCCAGACAGGCCCCAAATTCTGGCCCAGACAGGGAGCTGGACCAGCTGCACCATTGGAAGCCCTGCAGCTCTTGGGGGAAGGCAGCTGTTGCCCTGAAAGGGTCGCAATATTAAGAAGATTGACGTCTTCAGTGGGTTGGATGGTGCTGCTCCACAGTGTATAGGGTGGGTCATTCTGACCGAGACTACTGATGCAAACACTAATGTCTTGTGGAAACACCATCCTAGAGATAACCCAGAAGTCATGATGTATCAGATACTTTCTGACCATCTCATAGCATCATGTGCTTGACTCCTGACAAACCAACTCAGGAGGTTCCTCTCTTGCTTGCAGATCACACCCACTGAGCATGGTCTGAAGGAGGTGACTAACCTGGTGGCCACCTACCCCCAGGGCTTCATGACATGGCTGGGTCCTATCATTCCTATCATCACTCTGTGCCACCCTGACATCATTCGATCTGTTCTCAATGCCTCAGGTACTTAGGGGAAGCTGCTGGTGGTGTGGTTGTGGGTTTCCTGCTCATGCTTCTGTGCGATTTCTGAAGTAGCCCAGTCCTTCTTTCTCTTGATTTTCTCTACTTTTTGCTGAAGATGTCAGAAGGAAGCCCAGGTGGAGCTCAGCCCAGAGCATGGTAGAATCTTCAGGGCTTACTCTGGCCCCCTGCCTTAATAGTCCTTTGCTTGTAAAGTCTAGGGATCCTGGGATTTCTTTCTACTCACCTCCATTCAGAGCTGAGAGGAAGATGTCCTGTGCACTCATGGTATGGTGTACACCACTGGGGGTGTATGCTACCAGTAGATGGAGACCTGGCAAGTGGTTATCTACACCTTCCACCCACATCAAAGAGGCTTCTGTTTTCCGATCCAGGTGGACATTGGACTAGCCTGTTTGCCTACTTGCCTACTGCCAAGGTCTCTGTGCTGTCTCCAGCAGGTGACCAGAGTGCAGGCAGATGGGACTGTTGTAGTGATTCCCTGGCCTCTGCCTTACCTTCAGTATGCAACTAGATTGATGTGACCATCTCCAAGTCACACCTGTTGTATTAGCTCTTTTTGTTGCTATTACTAATACAACTTCATTGAGCAAAGATTGATTTTTACTTGTGATTCAGGATTCATAGTGATAAAAGAGAGACAGACAGGTAACTGGCTAGAAGAGGGGAGGAAAGGAAGAGGAGGGAAACTCAGTTCAAGATATTTCAAAGGGATTACTCTACTGTCCTACTTTTCTCTAGCCAAGCTCCACTTCCTAAGATTTCTAGAATCTTCCAAAATAATGGCAGCGTCTGACTACTAAATCTTTCAAAACACAAGTTGGTTGAGAGCATTTTATATTCACAATATAACAGCTGGTACGTGTTGTCCTAGGTGTGAACCAAGTTTAATCAAATGAATATGGCCCTATCTGGGGCTCACATAAAGTGTGAGCCCCAGATAGGAGCACATCTGTTTCTTGCCTGAGCAGTTGTTTGAAATTATATTTTTCTCCTGACGAAAACACTGGACATTTGAGAGTATTCTGACATTTGTCACTTAGAGTCCCACTGAAATAGAAACATGGCTGAGATTTCTTATTTGAGGGAGGTCTGATATCTAATTGGACCACATCAATGTTGTATCTGTGAGCTTATTGTAACTATTTTTAAATGGTATCTGGGGCCTACCTATGGGGCACATTGAGATAGATCAGATCATCTATTTCCATTTTAAAGCAGATGGGGTCATTTAGTGTAGGCTATATGTGTTTCAGCCATGTTAGCCCATGTTACCCCTATATATCCATAACACATATCTATATCAGGAGATGTCAGAGCATGCTGGGATGGTCAGGTATGCTATCCTGTAGAATGTCACGCTACACTTGAAGGGCAGACATGGTAGACTATGTTGTAGCCAAGTGAAAGGGTAGTGAGGTGAGTTGCTTCGATCTGAATCCTGTTTCCTCTTCCTCCTCTTCCTATGCATCCTATGTTCCTTTCTCTAACACTGTCATGCTGAATTTGGGGCAGACATGCATGCACCTCGCTGAGCCCTGCCCCCACACTCTCTGTAAGTTAATTTCCTAGCCTCTTCATGGCCCCTGACCATCCTTGTTCATGTCAGCTTCGGTAGCCCTAAAGGAAGTAGTCTTCTACAGTTTCCTGAAACCTTGGCTGGGTGAGTACTACAAACGAAGGGCTCAGGAAAATCCCCCAGGGGTGGATGGGAACATGATACCATGCTCACTGTCATAATGCCCTACCAGGGGATGGGCTCTTGCTGAGTGATGGTGACAAGTGGAGCAGCCACCGTCGCATGTTGACACCTGCTTTCCATTTCAACATCCTAAAACCCTATGTGAAGATTTTCAATGACAGCACCAACATAATGCATGTGAGTCTCTGAAACCCAGGTTCTCAGCTGGCATCTGAGGCAAAGAAACTTTAGATAGGTCTGATCTGTTCTCTAAATGAGTGTGTTAGTTCCATTGCTATGAAGAGACACCATGGCCAAGGCAACTTTTATAAGGGACAATATTTAATTGGGGCTGGCTTACAGTTTCAGAGGGTCAGTTTGTTAACATCATGGCAGCAAGCATGTCACTGTCCAGGCAGGCAAGTGCTGAAGAAGGAGCTGAAAATTCTGCATGCATTGTGATCCGACTGCAGTTAGGAGCGACTGTCTTATAGGCAGCTAGGATGAGGATCTCAAAGCCCATCCCCACAGTGACACACTTCCTCTAACAAGGCCACGCCTCCTAATAGTGCCACTCCATGGGCCAAGAATATTCAAACCACCACTGGGGCGATTGTTTTATTTCATTTTTTTCTCTCCACTTTGTATCCAAGATAATAGCAAAGAGCCATTGAGTGCTCACGCACGGTGAGTGCTTACAAAGAGTTAGGTTCTAATTTCTCAGGATGTTGCCCTGAAAACTACATGCAAACTTGATGACTATTTAGAATCTTTCAATAATGCGCAAGGCACTTCCACACACACTGATTTTGAAACAATGAGGTCTGATGTTACTAACAGGGGTATAGGTCAGGGGGTTGGCTCTTCTAGACAGAGTTTGGGTCACTCGTGGGCAACATATGATCAGCTGTCAGTCAGCTTTCTCGATATCAGCATAATTCCTTTATGCTTGGGATTTTACCAACTTCAAGCTAATTTATCATAGTTTCAGCATCCTGGGCTTGTTCCTATGGCACAGAGTTCCATAGGAAAGAAGCTGGAAGTCACCTGAAGCTTAGGTTTCATTGAAGTTATACCCTCTTCCTTTTTCCAGTGTATATTAGTCAAAGCCATCGATCTAACACGAAAGCAAAGGGCAGTAGAGTAGGCTCAGCATTGCAAGCTAGACCGGGCAGGTGTTGAGCTATTTTAACTTACATCTCAGCCACGTGTCCCTTGTTATTTGCTATTTCTCCTGACCAAATGCTCACAGTCCTTCTCCTATCATGGATGCTCCTTCTGCCCTTTGGCTCTTCCTTTTTCCTCCCCTGGTCTCTCCCGAGACCCCTCACTCATTCTCAAGTCCTGCCTTTTATTGATCAATTTACTCAGGGAGCAAGGTTTGTACAACAAAAGCTGACATACCTGAGAATTTGACTGTCTTGGGGCAACCAGATGTTAGGATACAGAATTTAACATTTGAATCCATAGCAGCACCAAACCAACCCCAACGCTTGTGGATTCTGCCAGACCATACAAGATTTCTTATTCAGATATGGAAGGTAGTCAGGTACTCCTGGTGCACTCTTGGCTTCCGTCCTTTCTTGAAAGCATATAAATTTCATGGGGTATTAAAAATGGCCTTCAGAGGATGGCAACATATGCCCTCTATTATGTAACTTAGTTTTAGGGACTCTGCTTTTGTAACAAGCTGAAATAAGCCTGATATTTGACCATAGAAGACCATCACTGCACCTCTCAAGGCTTTCTGAAATATCTGTGTCCAGGTGAAGAACACTGGGATGATTTTTTTCTTGAAACACTTAGAAAGGGTGCTTAGAAAACAATGGATAACTGCCATACCTGTCATAGAGATAGCTTTAAGTCCAACTTATGACACCCAAGATAAGAAATAATGCCATTTACTGAATTCTTAACATGTTGGGGAACTGATGGTCATGACCCAATTCCATAAATTATGCTGCAAATTTAATTTTAACCAACCTGTGAGATACAAATTATTTTTTCCTCATTAAGAATGAACCTGAGAGGCCCATTGGACATGCAAACTTTATATGCCCCAGTACAGGGGAACGCCAGGGCCAAAAAGGGGGAGTGGGTGGGTAGGGGAGTGGGGGTGGGTGGGTATGGGGGACTTTTGGTATAGCATTGGAAATGTAAATGAGCTAAATACCTAATAAAACATGGAAAAAAAAAGAATGAACCTGAGGAGTCAGGCGGTAGTGGCGCAAGCCTTTAATCCCAGCACTTGGGAGGCAGAGGCAGGAGGATTTCTGAGTTAGAGGCCAGCCTGATCTACAGAGTGAGTTCCAGGACAGCCAGGGCTATACAGAGAAACCCTGTCTCGAAACCTCCCTCCCCCACCCCCCCCAAAAAAGAATGAACCTGAGGTTTGGAGGCATAAAGGAACTTGCCAGAGAGTAAGTGATCCAGAAATAGTGGCACACGGGCTCCATCATGGTTTATCCGATGCGGTCAGATCACCTTGTTGCTGAAGACATATCAAGTGAGACAGAGGACAATAAATGAGCTGACTGATGGTGCACAGAGCATGGCAGTCAGAGCTGAGGCTTAACCACACAGGGCTTCTGGTCTCCATTTTTGGGTCTTGTGTCCGACATAACAGTTTCACTCCCACTCATGACTGGTAAACTCTGGGGTCAAGTGTCAACCCTGGTCAACCCTGGAAATATGGGAGGCTGATGTTGGGTATCAGTTCTTGTAGTTGTGACTGTTGACTGGGAAATATCTCAAGAAGTTATGATACCCCTTCTTTTTCTGCAAAGGCCAAGTGGCAGCACCTGGCCTCAGGTGGCAGCGCCCGTCTGGATGTGTTTGAGAACATCAGCCTCATGACCTTGGACAGCCTGCAGAAATGTGTCTTCAGTTTTGATAGCAACTGCCAGGAGTGAGTCCCTCCCTTAGGTCTGAGAACCTGGATTATGGATTTGGGAGGTAGTATAGTAGGGATGGGTAGCTAGTAGGAAAAAGGGGGAGCTCTCGGAGGAGGTGATTTAGAACAAGGACCAGGGATGCAGGTGAGTAGATCATATTCATCTGGGATAGAGGAGACACTTTAGAAATGGGGTTGGCAGGCTGACACTGAATTAGATACTTTTCTCACAGCTGCAACAAAATACTTGATAAAAGCAATTTAAGGGAGGGTTTATTTTAACTCACAGTTTGAAGAAAACCCCATCATGGCCTGGAAGGAAAGGCAGCAAGGTGGCTACATTGTGTCTGCAGTCAGGAAGCAAAGAGTAATGAGTGTGCGTAGGCTCAACTAGCTTTCTCCTTTTTGCATACTCTGAAACGCACTTCTCATTTTAAATACAAACAAGTGTGCAGAGAGTAGGAATTACCCCACAGCCTGAATATTTATGCTATCTTGAAATTTCCTTCACTCAAAAGGTCTATCACCTTTTCTTTCCTTTTGCTTTTTCTTTTGTTGGTTTGTTTTGAAACAAGATTTTTCTGTATAGCGCTGGTTATCCTGGAACTTACTCTGTGGATCAGGCTGGCCTAGAACTCAGAGATCCACCTGTCTCTGCCTCCTGAGTGCTGATATTAAGGGCATGCACCACCATCACTTGGTGATCTATCACCTTTTAATTCAGCTTCACACATGTTCTCAGGACCTAGGTAGAATGCTGTCAAATTAATTTGCATAAAAATAGCAAGAATGGATTCTAGTCTAGCTCCTGATTGGTGCCCTCCCCCAAAAAACAAAACCAAAATCCATATGATCCAGCTCTCCACTGTCTGCATTTCTCTTTGATATTCTGGTCTCCCAACTTCCAATCATAATTTCCTTTCAAGCTTCCCTTACAAAATTTAACGATGTTTCTGGATTAGCATTTTATTTGGTTTTTTTGTTTGTTGTTTGTTTGGTTTTTCAAGACAGGGTTTCTCTGTATAGCCCTGGCTGTCCTGGAACTCACTCTGTAGGCCAGGCTCGCCTTGAACTCAGAAATCTGCCTGCCTCTGCCTCCTGAGTTCTGGGATTAAAGGCGTGTGCCATCACACCTGGCTGGATTAGCATTTTAAATTCTATGTTTCTACTGCAAACAGGTTTCAAAGGACTAAGAACCACATGGTCAGAATTATTACAGCAACAACCCCACTTCTGGTACCAATTTCATGTACTACCTGTGTTTCTTGTTGATACAACGAGAATCAACTTAAAAGAGGGAAGGATCTGCTTTGGGTTACAGTTGAGGGGAAGTCCATCGAGTTAAGGGAGTCACTATGGTAGGAATGTGAGACTGCTGGTCACATTGCATACAAAACAAGGAAGCAGAGAGCAATGAATGGTTATGCTCAGCTAGCTTTCTCCTTTTTGTGTGTCTGAAACACCCAGCCATGGAATAGTGTTGCTCTTATTAAGGTGAGTATTCTCACCTTAATTAACCCAGTCTTGAGAATCCAGGTGTGCTCAGAAATTTGTCTACAAGATGATTCTAGATCTTGTTCAGTTGACAATCAATATACAGCAACATAGTGTCAGGACACATAGTATCAGGACATTGAAAGCCAGCCAAAGGTGGGAATGTTCTGCTGTAATTTCTACCAAGGGTGTTTATGTTTATAGTCAATTCTGTTGCTGTCACAAAGTTTCTGAGTGTATTGAGTTTTAAAAAAGGGGGGGGGTTGTCACCGTTTTGGAGTCTTTTGTTGATGGTTCTTTGACTCTATTATTTTGGTGGGGATACATGTTAAGAAAAATGTTTTCCTCATGTCAGTTAGGAAGTAAAGAGAGTCAGGAGAGGGTCAGGGTTCTAATATTCTCTCCAAGTCACACTTATAGTTGCCTAGCCACCCTCAATTAAGCCCTACCTATTAATGGTTTTGACACTTTCTAACAGCCCCAGAGATGGACTTTGGGAGCCAGCTCCAAACCACAGGAAACAGACATGATCATATCAGCTCTGTAGATACTGATTGTCTTGTAGATAAAAGGTGGGACTGTCACTAAATGCAGGGACCATATAGAAATACTGAATTACTGGAAGAAAAAGAGTTCCTAGCTGAGCGGGGTGCTGGAAAGCAGGCGGGTGAGAGCTAGATCTGGGGACAAAGGGAGGAAAGGAAGGAGTGACAGTAGTATTGTTCATGGGTGTTCGTGAGGATGGGGAGGTGAGCGAGACTTCACGGTCAAATGTCACCACTAATGCCTCTTATATATTTGTGTGGCCATCTGTTTCTGACTACTGAGTATTCTGTTGGGAAATACTGAGCTTCAGTTGTGTTGAATTCTTGCCTCCCTTCATGCTGTACTCATGCAGGAATCCCAGTGAGTATATTTCTGCCATCTTGGAGCTCAGTGCCTTAGTGACCAAACGGTACCACCAGCTGCTTCTACACATAGACTCACTCTATCAGCTCACCTGTAGTGGGCGGCGCTTCCACAAGGCCTGCCACCTGGTGCACAGCTTCACAGATGCTGTCATCCAGGATCGACGACGTACTCTCCCCAGTAAGCATGAGGATGATGTCCTCAAGGCCAAGGCTAAGTCCAAAACTCTGGATTTCATTGATGTGCTGCTGCTGAGCAAGGTGGGTTCTCAGGAGGTGAAATGGTGCTGCTTACACTTAATTTGTTGAGTGTGATAATGGACACCTTTAACCCCAGTATTCTACAGGGAGCAGTAGGAAGATCATTGTGAGTTTGAGGCCAGCCTGGTCTACATATTAAGCTCCAGGCTAGTCAAGGCTACACAGTGAAATTCCATCTCAAAAAAATTTAATCAATTCATTAAATAGCTCTTTTTGTGTTTGCAAGGGAATTTTTTTAAAAAAGATAGAATCTCACTAAAGAACCCTGGCTGACTTCAATCTCATGCTCTTCCTGCTCTCACCTTGAACACGCTGGAATTACAGATGTATGCCAGATAAAGTTAGCATTTTGAGACTAGTCTCGCTGTGTTGTCGGTTAATGGATCCTGCTGTCCCAACTTCCCAAGTTGAGGACCACATGGTTGTGCCACAAGCTCAACTTTAATAACAAAAAATATAGGATCAAAAGATAGTTCAGATTTATGACTTGATGTAAAGGATACCTCAGGGCCATGGAAGTCATTTGAGGAAAGGAAGGACAGGCCAAAAAGAAAAATTATAGAGATAACACTAGAATCCACTCAGCACATCTCTGCTAGTTCTGAAACTGAAGGATCTCAGATTTTACTCTATTTCTAACTTAATGTGCTGTTGAGAAATCATATCTGTATCTGTATGTGTGCCTAGAACTGTGTAGCTGCAAATGAGGGCAGCCCATCCATTATCCCCAACAATAATAGCAGCCGGACTAGGGTTGTAAGATGGCATCCCGTTCCCAGCTCCTCCTTCCTCAGGTGATGTGAGAACTTCATCTGTGTGTCAGCAGGTCTTACACCACAGGAAAAAGATCAATACATTGTGAATTTCACAGGTTTCACATCAGAGCTGACACATCTGAGTCTTCTTTGTTTCAGGGAGTCCGGATAGATCAAAAAGGAGGAAGAGCTAGAAAGCAGGAGACAGAAGAGAGGGATGTGGAAATAAGGAGACAAGATGGGAGTGTAGGGAGAAAGTAATGTTGGGAGAGGAAGAGAATAAGAGACAAGAGAGCTGAAGAGGAAATTTTAAAATTAATTTTTGAGTGTGCGAACTAATGCATTTCATTATGGCATATTCATGCACATATACCATTGTGTGTTGAGAGAGCTTTATTCTGGAATGTAAGCAAGTTTTCTCCAATCACAGGTGAATTCCACAGGTATGAAAGCCTAATAGACTCCAAAGGACGTAAGATATATTCTCTGAATGTAGCACCCATGAATCGAACAAGAGAACACAATAGGAATTGGGGTGCAGGATAAAACAGTCATGGGAGGAAATAAATGAAAATAGTTAAAAGTGAAAAAGAAAGAGAAGGAGAACTTTAGTTGCTGGTCATGTGTAAGGTGACATCGCACATTGTCATATTGTCAGTATTTCTCCTGCCAGTCTAACCCTTTCTGTCCCCAAGTGAGCAACATTTCCCTTGCTGACAAGAGAGCAGGTAAACACCATTCTCACCACACAGTTATGGAACAACTGTCAGAAAGTGTCCCACTCCTTCTTAAAGAGGACATCCTTTTAATGAGTAATGTTTAAGCTCCAATTGCAAAGAAATACGGCCATAAAATCATCCTATATGCAATGTTACTTGCTCCTTTTTTTCCTAGAAATCTCTCATCATACAGAAACTGGAAAATATTCAGAGGTCACTAATTCCTTCAACAAGTAAAAACAAATGAGCAAACAAACAGGAGGCAGGACAGTCAAGAACGATATCTGGAGGCAGAGACCTCTAATGATGATCAAGAGAGATGCAGAGGTGCAGTGGACTTGAGATCTAAGAGCTGCCTCAAGTTAGACATAGCCCCAGAACTGGTGTGATCTAGTGTCTTGTCTTGTCTCCAGGATGAAGATGGAAAGGAGCTGTCAGATGAGGACATTAGAGCAGAGGCTGACACCTTCATGTTTGAGGGTGAGGCTCCCAGTATGGGACTACAGAGTGAACAGAAAACCTTCATTCTGGGCACATATTGAATGGACCCTATTCATTCAACTATCATCCCCCTATCATCCATTGTCCCCTTTCCCCATCTTTCCTGGGCTTCTCCCTGCCTGGCTGCTACCCACTTTGTGGTGCTGAAGTAGCTTTGAGACCTAAGTCCACCTATCTGCCCCACAGGCCATGACACCACAGCCAGCGGGCTCTCCTGGATCCTGTACAATCTGGCAAGGCACCCAGAATACCAGGAGCGCTGCCGGCAGGAGGTGCAGGAGCTGCTGAGGGATCGAGAGTCTACAGAAATTGAGTGGTGAGCATAGGTCTTGGTGTCTCACCAGGACCCTCTCTTGGCTCTGCTCCTCAGGTAGAGAAGGGGGTCTCTTTTTTATGACTCTTCCATTACTACTTTATGGGAATAGTATCTGCCTCATTAACAAAAGGAAATTTTATGCATTGGGACAGACTGAAAATAAAATAATGTGGAGGGCAAATGATGTCACTTTGCAGATTTTATATATATATATATATATATATATATATATACATATATATATATATATATATATACATATATATATATATATATATATATATATATATATATATGATGGATTCTCATAACATAATGGATTCTCATAACAATTTTATGAGCAGTCTATCCTGTGCTAAGGATGCAGCTGAAAGAAGTGTTGTCAGGAGCTCCAAGCTTGATGGGAGAACAGTCCTGCATCAGAACACATACCAGAACACACTGGCAGGTGTGAGGTTTAAAGTAAGAAAAGCAAGGCTGGAGCACAGGATATGTTTCAATTTAGGACCCTGAATGAGTATCAGGAGACATGTGGTTGGGACTAAGGTACAGGGAAGAGGAGGTGGCAGAAAATAATAGAGATAAGGAGAGAGGTGTTTTGTGACTTTTCTTGGAGAAATGTGAGCCAATACCTATTTGCCCTCATGGATTACAGACTGAAGGAATGATTCCATCAAACTCATTGGCAAAACAATGAGCTTATTAGGGTTATTCACATGAGTAATGGTAAAGAGCTGATTATAGCTGTATCACTGAAAATCTCACCCTAATATAGATAAGGGAGTAATGATGAGGGGCTATTTATAGCCATATCACTGAAAATCTCACCCTAATATTGATAAGGATTCAAAAGAAAAAAGCCATGTTCTTAGAACTCCTACAGAATTTCTCTCTGTCCAGTAGAGATTACCTTTTATTTAACCTTGAGGATGGGTCTTATGGATCTCATAGGTTTCAGGAATTTCCTAAGACTTGTGAGTTGTTCACACCTTGATCCTTATAAGTTTTATGCACACCCTGAGTCTTTTGGAGCTCCCTCTGGAAGGAATGTTTTAGTTTGGACAAATGTGTTACATAGTGAGGCAGAAGGATGTTAAGAGGAAGAGGGGGATAAGAAAGAGGAGAAAAAAGTGAAGAAAAGGCATTGGAGAAAAGGAGAATGTAGGAGAAAGAAGGAGGAGTGATAGATGATAAGGAGGAAGAAGAGTGGGAGAAAAAGAAGTAGGAGAATGAAGGGAACGAGGAGGATCATGAGAGAGGAAAGAGAGTTTGTATGTGAAGGAGTAGAGTGGGAAAAAGAGAAGAATAAGACAGTGTGGAGGGAAGAGACAGAATATAGAAGGATGGGAGGGAGGGAAGGAGTTTTTGAGTTGCTTTTTATGATGGACATTTGGATGTGTTTGCTTCAGAAAAAGCTTCTAAAGATACTTGGCTAAATTCTCTCCAGCACTTTCCTACTTCTTTCCTTGAGAATGTTTTAGCACTGTGAAGAAAGGTTATGTGGCCAACACAGCGACTGGTGATCTGTTTTTGCTCCTGGACAAACAGCTCCTGTGCTGTGTTCCTTAGGGACGACTTGGCCCAGCTACCCTTCCTGACCATGTGCATCAAGGAGAGTCTGCGGCTGCATCCCCCAGTCACGGTCATTTCCCGTCGTTGTACCCAAGACATTGTGCTCCCAGATGGCCGGGTCATACCTAAAGGTGCCCAGGGGACAGGGAAGGAAAGTCCTGGGCACACAGCAAGGTTTATTCAGCAGCAGGCTCACCCTCCTGGCCCTACTTCATACAGGTGTTATCTGCATCATCAATATTTTCGCGACCCATCACAACCCAACTGTGTGGCCTGACCCTGAGGTACTCTAGCTCCCTTCTCCCATCCTTTTTCATCACAATGATCCTAGAGGAAGGAGCAGTTTTGGGCTGGGGAAATCAGAACTTACTATCCTTCGCACATAACGGGATTTTGTCTCTGGCTGATGCCACTTTCTCTTTCAGGTTTATGACCCCTTCCGCTTTGACCCAGAGAATATCAAGGACAGGTCACCTCTGGCTTTTATTCCCTTCTCCGCTGGGCCCAGGTAATGCCAGGAGGCTTGAGGTGGTGGGGCAAACGTTTAGGCAAGATGGAAAGGGTGGAAACTTGGGACAATACGGATCAAGATCTCGTTCCTGCATCTTGACATGTTAAGTAAAGAGGTACAGAGCAAGGCTTGGGGAAGTCCAAGAACCACATATGCTCATGTGAGTTGAGCTCTGAGGTCTGACTGAGGTTCACTGGATCCAGAATGTGACGCAGGCGAGGGTTCCCAAATAAGTTAGTTCCCCCTGGGTGCCCTCCAGCTGGCGGGCCAATGGGGAAGGAACCTAGGCCAGACTGAAGTCACAGAAGTGTTAGGTGGGTTCTGAATGGGATTCAGATCACAGTCAGAGTCACCACCCTGTCAACCCGCAGGAACTGCATAGGACAGACGTTTGCTATGAACGAGATGAAGGTGGCGCTGGCGCTGACGCTGCTGCGCTTCCGTGTGCTGCCAGATGACAAGGAGCCGCGCCGGAAGCCCGAGTTGATCCTGCGCGCAGAGGGCGGGCTGTGGCTGCGGGTGGAGCCGCTGAGCACACAGTGACTCCCTGCACCTGGACGGGTCCCACCCACCCGCTTACCTCTACGGTTGTCACCTGTGCCAGAGGCTCGCAGAATACCAGTAGGGGGCGCTGGAGGACGACAGGGAACCAGCAGTTGTGGGGCGGGAGCTGGGGTTAGCATCCTTTGGCCCAGATCCCTGACTTCATTGGCCTCTACATTGTCCTAGTTGGTCTTACTCTATTGCCCAATAGAGAGATAAAGGGAAGTGTCTAGGCAGGATGGAGGCCAGGCTCGAGCTCAGAGAACCTTATAAGTTGAGGTAAACTTCCATCGCCTTGACCTCCATTCTAATCTCAAAACTCCAATTCTAGGATTCTTTAGTGTTTCTGTGAAAACTAAATTTTAGGTTTATTAAACCTAACAAGCCTGCCATTTGTTGCTGGGTTTTATTTTGTTTGTTTGGTTGGTTTGGTTTGGTTTTGAATAGGAGGTCTCACTACACTGCCCTGGGTGGTCTCAAATTCCCCCAATTGTTAATGCTTCATTTTATTATTTTTTTTTCTTTCATTCCTATGGTTTTTTTTTCTTTTATCTTTTATAGATTTTTTTTATACAATGTATTCTGATTGCGGTTTTCCTTACCCTTTTCCTTCCCACCTTTCCTCCCCCCATCCAGACTCAAGCCCTCTATCACTCATTATAAAACAAAGAGGTATATAATACAATACAATTAAACACAATACAATTAAACAAAAACAAACAAATCAGAATAGGACAAAACAACCAAATAAGAAAAAGAGCCCAGTCAGCTATTGGATGGATCACAGGGCCCCTAAGGAGGCGCTAGAGAAAGTACCCAAGGAGCTAAAGGGGTCTGCAACCCTATAGGTGGAACAACAATATGAACTAACCCTTCCCCCCTCCCCTGGAGCTGGTGTCTCTAGCTGCATATGTATCAGAAGATGGCATAGTCGGCCATCAGTGAAAAGAGAGGCCCATTGGTCTTGCAAACTTTATATGCCTCAGTACAGGGGAATGCCAGGGCCAAGAAGTGGGAGTGGGTGGGTAGGGGAGTGGGGGGGGGGGGTATGGGGGACTTTTGAGATAGCATTGGAAATGTAAATGAAGAAAATACCTAATTAAAATAAAATTTAAAAAAGAAAGATAAAGAGCGAAAGAAATAGCACAAGAAACACAGACACACACAAACACACACACACACCTGCTGCAATGCCATGAAAAACATGAAACTGGAAGCCATAATGTATGTACAAATTACTTGTAAGGAAAGAAAAACAATGCTCTGACTTAACATTATGAGACAAAGAACCTTCAAAGATGCTGTAGAGGTCCTTTTATGTTGGAAAAATTATGAGACAAAGAATATCCAAAGATTCTACTGCGTTCTTTTGGTGTTGGCTATCTACTGCTGGGCTTGAGGCCTGCTCATAAGAGTGGCTTGTTCCCCCAGCGAGTCTAAACTTTTACTCTTAAAGGGACCTCTGTCCCAGCATTCTACAAAGCTGGAACAAAAGCCTGTGGTGCACTGTACTGGGCTAGCCTTCACTGCTATGCGTCACTGAGGATGTGGGAGTCGGGAGTGATGGGTGATTGTTTGCGAATTGAACAATCATCTACTCTCCCTGGTAGAGAAGCAAGGACAGAGCAAAGGATCTGCCCAAGCCTGGCACAGAAAACTGTGAGATTGTTGACCCTACTTACAAGAGATAGAGACAGGGCTACTTACAGAAGCGTAGACAAAGGCAGCTATTTCACAGAAATACCTGCCCTGCTTCTGACTGCTCGTGAGAGCTGCATCTTTGATGTCCCGTATAAAGTCTTTTTTTTCTCTATCTAGCATTCCTTACTACTTATATAACATTGCAAATCTTGCAACTTTCAGGGGTTTCCTGACATTTGTTAAGTGTTTGTTGGGGTCTGGAATTGCCACTCAAACCAAACTAATACTGATTTCAATTAAGGAAAAATAGATTATTGAACACATACCTTAATACTACCTTAATACTGGGTGTCCAGGACCACAAAAAAAGACTGAGGACCCCAAATGCAGTTCTAGACTTCTGTATTAATCAGGGTTCTCTAGAGTCACAGAGCTTACAGGTAGTCTCTATATAGTAAGGGAATTTGTTGATGACTTACAGTTTGTAGTCCAACTCCCAACAATGGTCAGTAGCAGCTGTGAATGGAAGTTTAAGGATCTAGCAGTTGCTCAGTCCCACAAGGCAAGCAGGTGAAGAAGAGAGTGAATCTTCCTTCTTCCAATGTCCTTATGTAGGTCTCCAGCAGAAGGTGTGGCCCAGATTAAAGGTGTGTACCACCACGCCTTTAATCCCAGATGATCTTGAACTCGGAGATCTCCCTGTCTTAATCTTCTGGAATTCATAGCCACTATGACTCAAGCTCTCCACGCCAAGATCCAGGTCAGAAACTTGTATCTCCTAGACTCCAGATTCGGATCACAGGTGAGCCTCCAATTCTGGATTGTAGTTCATTCCAGATAGAGTCAAGTTGACAACCAGAATACCCACTACATCTGCTCTCAGGTAGGCTTTTTATAAAAAAACAAAAAACAAAAAAACAAACAAAAAAAAACAGTTTCAAAAGTTTAAAGTGCAAGGAGGGCAGCTGTTGGCTTACTAGGCAAAGTATTGTCAGCTGCTTGGTCCTTTAAGCTGATTGGTCCTGAGTAAAGTAAGTTGGGTGGTAGATGTGTGCTCAACAGGGGAACTTCAGAACATTTAGATAACAGAGCATGAGTATTATAATCACAACTCTTTGGCTGATTAGTAACATTCTTCAGTGTCAGCCACAAAAATCACGGTGAGTTCATATGTTCAGGAAGGGCTGCCCAGTGGTCAGCTCTGACTCAAGATCTTTAGACATAACAGCTCATATTGACCTTTGATTTGATGGATCCTACATGAAATTTTATGGAATTCTTAAGATTAGCAAACCTCATACAGAACAAAACAGGGTATGTAGTCAGCATGTCCTTGAGCCAAGTCATTTCTCTGTGTCAGTGACCGGCAGGCATGTTACAGCAACAGTGTGAAAAAGCTGGCAGGCCTGGGATAAAGTGGCTGCAGCTACTCTGGATAGGTGGGGGTCAGACTTTAGCAGTGTTTACTTTATGAGCCTTTTTGAGTTTTGTTTACTTAAGTCTTAAAGCTTCTCTCTAGATTCAAATGTTTTGGTTTGGAGGAAATTGCTATACTACCAAGGTCCAGCCTTGGCTCGGTCAATGTGCTCTGAGAATGGGGTGTCTGGAAGCAGTAAAAAAAAAAACAACTTGAAGTCAAATCAAGGGTTACAAACTGATAGCTTGTCTTCTATTCAAGACAGCTTCTCAGATACCTCTCTCTGTGTGTTCTGCTCAAGAAAGCTTTCTCTTACTGTTGTGAACCTTTCTGGATAGCTTGTCTTACAGATCAAAAGCCCAGCCTTTTATTTACATATCAATTCAGTCATTAATCCAGGTTTCCTTTTGATTAACCTATGAATCAGCATCCCAGGACCCCAGCCTCTTGATTCTTACAAGGAGACAACAAGCACATTTTTTTTATTGAAAAAGAATTCAGAGATCTGCCTGCCTTTGTTAAACCCAGACAATAAGCTAGCTTGGTGGGATCCTGTCCTGAAATTACTATTCCTACCAAGCCTGGACTTGGACCTAAACTCTTTCTGTCCCAGGCTGTCTTTGAACTCTGAAATCTGCCTCACAAGCTGGCTCATAGTGCAGCTGCCTTTGTTCTTTCAGATCTATGAAGCTCCTTATACAATTCATATTTTATCCTTATATCTTGCACAGTTGAAATATATCTATATTGAATTCATGTTTTCAGAGTTCTTTCCCACAGCCTTAAGGTCTGTACTGAAGGTCTCAGCATTTACTATTTTTCTGAGTTGTAGACACACCCTTGCCTCCTGGACTTGTGCTGCTTCTAATTATCATGGTGTCATTAACCTTGGCAGGGAGAATATTTCCCAAAGGAGGACTGTGAAGTAATATATATATATATATATATATATATATATATATATATATATATATATATATATATCAAGCCTTATACCCATAGCCAGTATTGACACTCGAGGAGGCCTGTACCCTGATGGTTCTGTTTAAGGGGCAGGGACCATGCCACACCATTCCTGCCATGGCTAAATCAGACTCAGTATTGTACAACAGTAGTACATGTCATGGGAAACACTCTTCAGAACTATGATTAGACCTGGACTCCCCCTTTGTGCTATAGGAATCTCAAGACCTTCAGATCACAGAGTTCAAGTTTTCCAGTTGATTACATAATGGTGGATAACTGAGATTATTGGCATCTATAATAATAAAGTGGTTAAGCAAGCTGACTGTTGAGGGGGTCCTCACAGGCGTCTAGGCAGGGAAGTGAACGTATGAAGAGATAAGAATGAAACTTGGTTCATACTGGCTTCATCAACCTGTATCATACTTGGGGAGTGTGATGCCAGGTGGTTCATTTATAATCAAATATGGTCAGCATATTTAAAACACAGTACATCACTTCTTGGCCTTTTAGCTAAGATCAAGTGTAGTAAAACACAGTACAATTTGGGAAAAAAAGTTTCCAGGCAACACTCATTCCTCTTCCAGCTGTACAATAAACCCTTAACATGTGACTACTTTAAAAAACTCCTTTACAAAGTATATGTGACCATGAGGGTGAGCTCTATAGTTAAAAGGTCTAGAATATAGTGTGGTCTCTGACAGATATCGTAGAGGACATCAGGCTATAAAGTGCTTGTGATATTTCTCCTAAGGATGGGTTTAACTGCTAGAGGATAGTCTGAGATAAACATTCTGGGTAACTTAGGTGAGGTCTGCATCTATAGCAAAAGGTGGGTGAGCTCTGCCTACACAGCAAAAATGTCACCAGGCTGTTAATAATATTTACTCCCTGTTTTCTGGGCAGGAAAACAGGAACTTTATCTCCTCCCCTGTATGTTTAACATTCATGGCTCTCTAGTGGTCTGTGGTACAAAGACCTTTGTGCCTTCAACAAACTGCTATTGCCGAGCACCCAGCTTTGGCTTTCAGCACTCTCTTGGCAGCTCATAACTCTCTATAATTTCAGTTGGGGGGGGGGTGATTATCTCTTTTGGATTCTGAAGACACTGCATGCACGGGACACACATGTATACTATAACCCAAACAGGATTTCATGTATTTTAGCTGAATCCAAGTGACTCATGGAGAAGTATGTCCTAGGCACTGACCAAATTCTGTACCTGTAATAATAATGCTAATTTCCATTTACCTCCCCCGACACACACAGACTCATAGCTAAGCACTACATCATGCTTTTGTCCCTCCACTGAATCTAGTGAGCAATTGCTATTGTTGCCCCTGAAATTCAGTTGTCATAGTTTCCTAAAGGGACCACCTGTTGAGAAACTATTGTGAATCCGGGTTAATGACAAGGCAAGAAGGGAGCCTTGGACTCAGAGGTTAGGTTATCACAACTAGTTTATTCACACACACCCACCCACACACACACACACACACACACACACACACACACACGCTCGCTTCACTAACCTCCAGTTTGGCCCAATGTCATATCCTGGCTTGATGGCCTGCGCATTGCGACGTTTCCTTCTGTTTTCGGGTCTAGCTGGAGCACGGCCCACAGTGAGGGCTCATCTCGTTTGTCGGCAGGCGTCCGGGTTGGTGGACTCTCAGCATCTCCGTAGGGCTCCAGGAGCAATCGAGTCGCAGTGCCAGATGGGTGGTTTTTAAACTATTTTGAACTAATCATAATTAAAGCGTTCACACTTTACTTCAACTTTATCACACTCACTCACACACCCTAGGCTTTGTTCCATGGTTACATTATCACACTCATGCACACTCTAAGCTTGGTTTTCATGTCTTTGTCGTGTTCCTTACAGTACCTTACTTCACAGTCTTGCCGATGGCTCCTCGTATTTCCTACCTGAATCTATGATCTTCCCATCCAGTGAAATCATAGACTCTTCATAATGACTCCAAGCAATGCTACTATTTTTGGTACCACTTACTTCCTTACCTCCTACTTTCTAAGTCCTCACTTCTTCATCTCATCTGCTTCAAGATAACTCATTTTGGGGGTCATTGTATTTCCTCATAGGCTTCTCTGTTAGCTATTGTTATGTTGTCTTGTTAATCCCAAAGTTGCAAGGAGAAAGGCCATTGACTCAAATCATCATGGCTAAATTAATTAAAGCATGCAGTTAGTTAGAGCAAGTTTCTTTAATTCACGTATACAAGCTATCTTCCCCTGTGGTGTGGTTCAAGATGTCAGAATTTGATGTGGACATGATAAGAGTTTTAAATCTCCGGGGTAGGCAGTTTCCAAATGGGAGATTTGGCAGACAAATAGATGGAATTACAGAAACAGAATTTAAAGCATAACAAGTTAGTCATAATGGACTTCTGAAATAAAAGCATGATTGCAAGATGGTCATAAGGTAGTCCTAAAACAGTTGGTCATAAGCACAGGTGGTCACAATAACGGTGTGGAACAAAGACAAGACTGCCATTCCTGGAGCAGGAAGTTCAGAACCATTTGTAGTTAAGGTTGCAGATGGGGCAATCATAAGCAGGAATGAAACTCATTTGTTTCTACGATAAGATAGCTTTCAAACCCAATATGAAAGCAGGCTGGTTCATCAGTCTTATTTAGGAATAAAACGTGTATCCTTAATTAAAGGATTGCGGTGTAGCTGTTACATTTTTGGGAGGTTTATCTTCAAACTAGACTGTCTTGTCTCCTCACCTCTCTTCAGTACTGGATCTTTACTGGGTGCTTGTGGTTGTGTTTCTTTTGGCTTTCTTATGCTCACGCTTTCCTTACTGTTCCCATCAGCTGGAGATGACAGAGCACACAAGACATTTCTAAGAGATACATATTTCAGTAGAGTATATGACATATTTTTATTTCTAGAAGACCATATCTCGAAGGGTAAGGCACATCCTCACTTGGGATCGTCTCACTGAGAATGTCATGTTTGTTTTATGTGTTTGTTTGTTTGTTTTGATTAATGACTCCTCGAGTTTTATCAGGATTGCTCTGGTGAGCGTGGGTATGGAGTCATTTATTGGATCATGGGTAACTTATCATTGGCTACACTACAGGAAAAAATTACTCCCCCGTCCCTTCTTCTCTGGTTTTGTATGCTGTGTATTTCAGTCTTTAGTATAGGAGTCATAGTTGTTCTAAAGCCATAATGTGTTTATTGTAGGAATGTCTGGGTACTTATCTGTGTTTAAGAACCTGAAGATAATTCAGGGTGTGGCTCACTAGTATCAGTGTGGCCAAAATTCTGTGTCCTGAGTGAATTCCAAACCTAATGCCTCAAAGTAAAAGAAAAACATAAAGAGAAACACTTCTGAGCCAGGTTTCCATTCAAACACAAAAGTCCCAAGAGAATCCAGCTGAAGTCAAACCAAGGCAATCATATGTGAGGCGGTTACAATGTTTTGTAAGAACCTGACATCTCCAGACCTGCTCAGAAGTTCAAAGCCCCTGGGCTTCTGTCCTGGAAGACACAAGAGAGAGGAACAAAGTTCAATTGTTTTCACTGGCTTTAAAAAGCCAAATGGGACCTCTTTCTGCAAATTGCCCAACTTCCCCACCATAGCAGTCCCCAGGAAACCAATTCTAAGTTTTGCCAAGACTCTCAGCAGGAGACTTCTTAGTGATGCTTGGGGCCTCATTAAAAGTTGACAGGCAATTCCAGTCTCCACTTCATTTGCACAAATTACAGAGCCTCTGAGGACCAGCCACAGAGATGTGAGCATCTGAGGCTGATGCATACACAGCTGCAGGCTAAGATGGAGAAATCACAGCTACTCACTTGGAAGCAATGCTCCCTAAGTGGGTTTTTTTTTCTGCTTAGTTTCAAGTCTAAACTTTAGTGTCTGCCTAGAAAACAAGACCTACAGTGAAGTATTGGAGGTGGCCCTCTGTTTCCCCCAGACACAGAAGTCCCAGAGACCCAAGCAGCTAAGTGTTACAGAAAGCACTGTGACATTCTGCTATGCAGAGCAAAGACTCTCATGCTTCTGGTACACAGGGATGTCCTGCAGGGCTCTGACACCTCTTCCTGCACTGTGGTGCTCAACACCTTGTCATGCAAATGACTCACTCAGTACTCTTCTTTTTACCTGACTAAAGCCACAGCCCTGAGAGGACAGGAATGCAGGGTCTTCTTCAAAGATGTGTTCTTCCTGCCTCAATAGACAGTAACTATGTGAGGGGTGGGGGGTGGGGTGAAGACAAGCAAGAGGCTGAGACACAACCCACTAGGAGAGTGCTTGTCCCCAGCATGGGAAACAGCACAGAACAAAACATAACAAAGCAAAACAAAAACTCCACAAGGGGTTGTCCAGAAGGCTCAGGAGGTAAAGGGATTTGCTGCCTAGTGGCATGGGTTCTGGGACCTGACTTCAGTTCCAGGTAACCAGATGGTGGAAGGGGGCGCCCAAACTTTGTAAGTTGTCTTCTAGCTTCCACACACATGCTAGATCAGATATACCCACACAGCATACACATGGTGTGCTCATACTTAAAATAAACAAGGCTCCAATCCAACTGTCTCAGCCTCCCAAGTGCTAGGATAACAGGCATAAACTACCATATGAGGTGTAGGAATCTGAATTTCTAGGTTATCAGTTTAGTGGCAAGATTCTTTACCTTCTAAGGTATATTGCAATCCCCAGGATTTTTATTGTTTTTTTGGGTTTTTTTTGGGGGGGTGGGTACAGGGCTTCATGTAGCCCAGGCTAGCCTAGAACTCTTGTAGTCACTAATGACCTTGAACTTTCCTGTCTCTACCTCCAAAGAGCTGGGACTGCAGCTCCTATAAATTTGTCACAAGACTTTCACATGTGTGCCTCCACCCCCACCCTAAATAAGTAAATAAATAGATGATGATGATGATGATGATGACAGTGATAGAGTGAATGAGTCATGTGTGGTTGCTGATGTTGGGCCTTCTGAGTGGGAGATTAGTATTACCTAGAGCATAGTCTTTACTTCCACATTAAGTTTATGTGGGTTCTGGGGATTGGTCTTAGGGTTTTTGCATGCTAGCTGACACCTCCAGCCCATATCTATCTATCTATCTATCTATCTATCTATCTATCTATCTATCTATCTATTCAGAGGCAGAGAGAGGGAGGGAGGGAGAAAAAGAGGAAGGGGAAGAGAGAGAGAGAGAGAGAGAGAGAGAGAGAGAGAGAGAGAGAGAGAGAGAGAGAGAGAGATTGAGTTTAAGTACATAGCCAAGACAGATTTGGAACTGAAGATCTTTTTGCCTTGGCATCCCAAGTGCTGGGATTGTAGGCATGAGCAACCAAGTCTGGCTTGTTTTAAAACATTTATGGAATACCTACTATGTGCTAGAGATGAAAGATATTTGGAACTTAATTCTGCTTTTAACAATCCCAGGCAAAGGAAGGTGTCTTAGTCAGTGTCATGGACACACCATGACCACAGCAACTATTATAAAGAAAACATTGTATTGGGGTTTGCTTACAGTTTCAGAGGTCTAATTCATTATTGTCATGGTGGGAAACATGGTGCCATAGGTAGACATGGTACTAGAGAAGTAGTTTAGAGTTCAAAGCTTGGATCCATAGGCAGCAGGAGGAGAGAGTCACTGGAACTGTCTTGAGCTTTTGAAACCCCAAAGCTCACTCTCAGGGACATACTTTTCCAACAAAGCCAAACCTACTCCAACAAGGCCATAGCTCCTAATCCCTCTCAGGTAATGCCACTCTCTGGTGACTAAGCATTCAAATATATGGGAGTAATTATTCAAGCTATCACAGAAGGTAATATCATTCAGATATTGTGAAATAAATGCATAAATACATGATGATTTTTGGTAATGATAATTTGGTTCTTGGAAACTTCTTCACATTTATTTAAAGATCAAGTGTGGGGGAAAATGTCTGCATAGTCCCTAATCAAAGCGGGAAAGAGTGGGGGATAGTTTCTCTGGAGGGAGGAGGAGAGTTTCTCTGACCTGCTTCCTGTCTGCAGCCCCAAGCACAGATTTTGTGCACAGAAGGGGATGACTCAAACTTGGTAGAAGAGGTGGCTTGTGCTTCTGTTATTGAGCATCCTCTAGGTCATTCTGATGGAGAGACTCAGAAAGGCAGGGACCCAGACTGGGAGTAAAGCTGAATAAATTTCTAATTGTTTCTCCAGTGGCTGCATACTATTTGACACGCAGTAGGTGTTTAACAAATATCTACGGAAGGAAAGAAAAAACAGCTATTATGTGACAGACTTTCCTAGAGAGAGACAGTACACACATGTCTACTTGTCACAGAAAGGGAACCCTCGAAAGTTCAAAGTAATGACTGCACCAAAGTCCAGCTCAGCGAGCCAGGGAGGCTTGATTGGGTTTACAAGAGTGATGGTAGAGGGAAACTTACAGCAGCTGGAATGACTCAAAAGTGGCTGTATCATTGAAAAGCCCTTCCTGACATGAGTGACAGCTTAGAAAAGCCACAACCTTAGCACCATCTGCACAGCTTCCAGGGCCCAACAAACTCCTCCCACAGTTGTTTCCTTTCTATATAACTGGGGAGGGGTCTTAAAGACTCTTTCAAGTTCCCACTTTCCAAGATATGTGATGTTTTGGTTTCCTCTGGAGTCTCCTGGGCCTTCTCCTCCCTTCTGGAGGGAATGTTTGAATTTGAAGGAAATTGCTATGTGTCTCTCTGTACCTGTTCTTCCTTCTGCCATCATTTGTGTAACTCTCTTCACAGAGGGAGTTTCCCTGAACCTGGGAGTGGGTGATATCAATGGCCGTCTGTGTCTAATCATTGGACCACACAGCAGAAATCAAGTGTTCTCAGGAGCTTTATCAGTAGCTATGAGTCTGTCGCACACAGTTCACTGTAAAGCAAGTTTCTTTTGATGGTTGAATGAGGCTGACAGCATCGGCTATCTGAAGGGCACATCATATTCATCAAATAAAACAGTAGCAAGCAGTGGGTTTCCCACTGCGACATGTGACTCCTCACTACAGAGTATTCCTGGCCTATAGGACCAGATGTGAATTCTATACTCTGGGCAGTTCTTAAATTGGAAAGCTGCTGAGTATACCCAGGAGAGTTGTGCCATTTTTGCATCAACAGGCACACTCTGCCTGGCATTTCAGCATCTGCACACACAAAAACCATGACCAAACAGGACTATTGGTAAGAATGTTCCCTTTCCAGCTTACAGAGCACCCTTGGGCACCATGAAAGCCAGCCAGGAGGGAGGGAACTTTGTTTTTCTTCTTTGTTTTTCTTTGTTTTCAAAAGCCTCTGGTGATGAGGGTTGCATTTAGCAACCTAACAGCTGCTTCCACAAATGCAGGGGACCTCTGCACTTAAGCTTGTTAATTGTTCTCTTCCATTCACATTTTAAGTAAATTTATTTTTAACACATAAACCCATACAATCATTTCTATTAATGAGGTGCATATATTGTCCTCTCTGCCTGCTCTCTGTGACTCAGGATGTAACTTTACTTTTAGTAAGATTTTTATTAATTCTTTGAAAAATTTATACAACATATTTTGACCCTATTAACTCCCAACTATTTCTCTTAGTTCTTCTCAGATCCACTCCACCTCCCTACACCCCAAGCTTCATATCCTCTTTTTAAATTTAATTTAATAGCCGCCTGACTCCATTTGTAGGTGGCCCAACACACAGAAGTATATAAACATCCTTAGTAAGACATATGCATTCTCATCCGCCATGAATAAAACAGTTCAGAAGAGCAAGAACTGTCTCCTGCATCAAGGACCACCACGGGGGGTCGGGGAGGCCTTTGCCATAGAGAGGAACACCTAGATCTCCCAGAGAAGACCTGACTTCCAGCCCCTATTTATGTTAGCACTCACTAGGAGCTAAACAGAATTCCACTTCATCCCAGGCTCAAGAAGCACCCTCAGACCCCTTTTCCCAACTCCTCTCGATTCCCAGCAGACTCTGGGTACACAGGAGTTTGAGAACCACATCACCTGTCCCAGGTCTCACTGTTTCTTGCCCAAAAGAACACGGACTGGGATCCCTATCATAGACTGACACTCTGGCCTCGGCTGCATTCCAGTTCTGAACAGCAAGGCTCTGCATTTTGCCTCTTGGCATAATGGCACGTTGTCAGGGTGTTCCCACACCCCAGCTTCTGTAGAAATGCAGACAGACAACCTCTGGTTCCTATGTTCTTTCCACCCCGTCTTCCACGATGTCTCTGAGCCTAGGGGGTATGGCACAGGTGTTCCATTTGTGGCTGGCTGCACTACACATATTTATTCTCTGCACTTTGACCAGTGGTGAGTTTTTGAACTGACACCATTCAATACACAAAGAAAATTCTCTGATGGCATCTGTGGTGGTTTCAATGAGAATGCCTTCCATAAGCCCTAGCTAGTTATATGTGAATTTGACACAAGTTAATGTAATCAGAGAAAAGGGAACCTCAGTTATGAAAATGCTTCCATAAGATCAGGCTCTAGGCAAGCCTATAGGGCATTTTCTTAATTAGTGACTAATAGGGGAGGGCCCAGCTCATTATACGTGGTGCCATGCCCAGGCTAGTGGTTCTAGTTTTTATAAAAAAGCAGGCTGAGCAAACCAATAATCAGCACTCCAACATGGTCTCTGAACCAGCTCCTGACTTCAGGTTCCTGCCCTGCTTGAGTTCCTGTCCTGAATTCTTTTGATAATGAACTATATTATGTAGAAGCATAAGCTGAATAAACCATTCCTATCCTTTAGTTGCTTTGGTCATGGTGTTTCACCACAGCAATAGTAACTATAACTAAGACACTCATATATTTGAATGTTTAGTCATCAGCTGATAGACTGTTTGGGAAGGATTAGGAGGTGTGGCTGTGTTGGAGGAGGTGTGTCTCTGAGGATGGGCACTGAGGTTTCAAAAGCTCATGCCAAATCCAGCGTCTTTTTCTCTGCTTGCTCTCTGTGACTCAGGATGTAAAAATCTGAGCTACTGCTTCAGTGCTATGCCTCTTGGCTTCCCAACATGACAACCATGGGCTAATCATCTGAAACTCTTATAAAAGAAAGCCCCCAATTAAAGGCTTTCTTTTATAAGAGTTGCCTTGGTCGTGATATCTCGTCACAGAATTAGAATAGAAAATAAGACAGGATCTAAAACCTGTGAGTTCCCAACTATGGATTCTTGTCCAGATTTTCAGTGCCAGACATGTGTTTCCTTCTGTAGAACAGAACTTAAATCCAACCATAAAGTGGTTGGATATTCCATAACATTTGTGTCACTATTGCACCCATGGGGCCACCTTCCAGTATATGAGATCTAATCTACAAGGGAGAAAGCTGCCTGGTCCATACTAAGTTGATTTCTACATGTTTTGTGACCAATGTGAGCTGTGTCTTCAGCAATGGAGTGTTACTATCAAGTTCTGGTGCAAACACAAGAGGAATGTCAATAGCCTATATTGTCTTGGAGGAACCACTAAAAAAAATTCTTTCTTTCAATTAGTCGGTGTGTGGGGAACCACCCTCACATTCGCCATTACAAGATGGCGCTGACATCCTGTGTTCTAAGTAGTAAACAAATAATCTGCGCATGTGCCGGGGTAGTTCTCCACTCCATGTGCTCTGCCTTCCCCATGACGACAACTCGGCCGATGGGCTGCAGCCAATCAGGGAGCGACACGTCCTAGGCGGAGGATAATTCTCCTTAAAAGGGACAGGGTTTTGCCATTTTCTCGCTTGCTCCTGAAGAAGTAAGCAATAAAGCTTTTGCTGCAGAAGATTCCGGTTGTCCTGAGCGTGTTCTTGCTGGCGGACACAAAAGCTCGGGATAAGTGGAGCCGAGAAACCTGGGAACTTTATACCATCACACCAGCGCAAGGAACCAGAACTGCGGGTCATGTTACAGCTTTACAAGGTATGTCTGGCCTTGAACTTTCTCCAGTGTTAGGAGCCTTTTTGTTCCTTTTCACATGTTATCAAGTGGTTAAGGCAGGGTGGAGAATTCTGAACGAAATTCAAGACAGTCTATCAGAAGTAAAGCGGGGAGAGAGAGTAGGAGCAAAAAGGAAACATGGTGCACCAATTAAGTATACAGGCCTTTCCACGGGTCTTGAACCCGAGGAAAAGTTAAGGTCAGGGAAGAATACCTGGGGAGAGATTGGAAGGAAAGAGGAGAAAAAACAAAAGAAAAAAGATCAATCAACGGAGGTTTCTAGGAGAAGGAGCCTATACCCGCCACTAGATAAGTTTAAGGAGCCAGCTCTTAGTAGCTCTGAATCAGATGAAAAATTTAGCTCCTCTGAAGAAACAGACTTGGAGGAGGAAGCAGCTTGTTATGAGAGAGAAAAGTACCAGCCAGATAAAATGCTAGCTAATCAGTCAAGGAAAAAGCCAAAAGCGGCTGGCGAAGGCCAGTGTGCTGCTCGGCCTCCGGGCAGTCGGCTTCAAGGTCATAGTGCACCTCCGCCCTATGTGGAGCCCCCGCCCTGCATAATGCGTCAGCCCTGCGCAGAGAGGCAATGGACAGAGAGACAATGTGCAGACTCGTTCATTCCCAGAGAGGAACAAAGGAAAATGCAACAGGCATTTCTGGTCTTTGAAGGAGCCAAGCAGTGGTGGCACACGCCGTAAATCCCAGCACTTGGGAGACAGAGGCAGGCTCTTGCAGCCTACAAGGTCTTATTGTCCACCCTGGAGTTGTAGATCAGGATTATAAAGGGGAACTTCAGGTTCTCTGTTCTTGTCCTCACATTGTCTTTTCTATATCACAAGGGGACAGAATAGCTCAACTAATAATTTTGCCAAGCCTACATGGCTGTTTTCCTTCCTCTGGTATTCCTAGAGCTGCCAGAGGGATTGGTTCTACTGGAAATGATTCTGATTACTTAATAATGCTTTTAGATTGTTGTCAAATTTTATCTACTCCTCATGTAGGGGTAAAGTCCCGTGGCGTTAGGCCATTACAGGTCTGGCAAATGGATGTCACACATATTTCCTCCTTTGGGAGAAATCAATATTTACATGTCTCTATTGACAACTGCTCTGGCATCATGTTTGCCTCTCGTTTAACCGGAGAAAAAGCCTCACATGTGATTCAACATTGCCTTGAGGCATGGAGTGCTTGGGGGAAAACCAAACTCCTTAAGACTGATAATGGACCAGCTTATACATCTCAAAAATTCCAGCAGTTCTGCCATCAGATGGGCGTGACCCACCTGACTGGACTTCCATACAACCCTCAAGGACAGGGTATTGTTGAGCGTGCGCATCACACCCTCAAATCCTATCTAATAAAACAGAAAAGGGGAGTCGAGGAGGCTCTACCCCGAGTACCAAGAGTGTCTGTGTCTATGGCACTCTTTACACTCAATTTTTTAAATCTTGATGCTCATGGCCATACTGCGGCTGAACGTCATTGTTCAGAGCCAGATAGGCCCAATGAGATGGTTAAATGGAAAGATGTTTTATGTAACAAATGGAAAGGACCGGATCCTATTTTGATAAGATCCAGGGGAGCTGTTTGTGTTTTTCCACAGAATGAAGACAACCCATTTTGGATACCAGAAAGACTCACCCGAAAAATCCAGACTGACCAAGGGAATACTGATGTCCCTCATCTTGGTGATGTCCAGGGCGACAATAACAAAGAGAGAGCAGCATTGGGGGATAATGTCGACATTTCCACTCCCAATGCCGGTGATGTATAATGCTCAAGTATTCCCCTGCTTTTTTACCACTAACAAGGAACTGGGTTTGGCCTTGTTCAGAAAAAAAAAAAAAAAAAGGATTTTGGGATATCGGCCATTATTGTTAGCATTGTCGCTACAGTGGCCGTTTCCGCCTCCCTTACGGCCTCGGCTCTGTCTGGACAGGTCCAGACGACTGACACCATTAACACATTGTCAGCCTCGGTAACCACAGCCATGGATAAACAGGCCTCAGCTAATGTCAAGATACAGGGAGGTCTCATGCTGGTTAGTCAACGCATAGATCTTGTCCAGGAACAACTAGATGTATTATGGCAAATAGCTCAGCTGGGATGTGAACAAAAGTTTCCGGGATTGTGCGTTACTTCCATTCAGTATGAGAAATTTACTAGGGCAGCTAATTTGTTAAAAAGTCTTCCTCAGTATATGTTACAGAATTGGACGGCTGAATTTGAACAGACCCTTCGGGAATTGAGACTTGCCATCATTCAGGTCAACTCCACGCGCTTGGACCTGTCCCTGACCAAAGGATTGCCCAATTGGATCTCCTCAGCATTTTCCTTCTTTAAAGAATGGGTGGGGGTGAGATTATTTGGAAATACACTTTGCTGTGGATTAGTGTTGCTTCTCTGGTTGGTCTGTAAGCTTAAGGCCCAAACTAGGAGAGACAAGGTGGTTATTGCCCAGGCGCTTGCAGCACTAGAACATGGTGCATCCCCTGATATATGGTTATCTATGCTTAAGCAATAGGTCTCTGGCCATTCAGCTCTTGCACCCCACGAGGCTAGTCTCATTGCACGGGATAGAGTCAGTGTGCTTCAGCAGCCCGAGAGAGTTGCACGGCTAAGCACTGCAGTAGAAGGGCTCTGCGGCATGTATGAGCCTATTCTAGGGAGACATGTCATCTTTCAAGAAGGTCGAGTGTCCAAGTGTCCTTCCCCCAGGAAAAACGACACGGGACCAGACCAGGACCCCTCTGGGTGATGAGCCTGGGAGGAGGTTTTGTGTACGGCTCCTTTACCTGCACACTGGGGATTTGACCTCTATCTCCACTCTCATTATAATGGGTGGCCTATTGCTCCTAAATAAAAGAAAAGGGGGAGATGTGGGGAGCCGCCCTCACATTCGCCATTACAAGATGGCGCTGACATCCTGTGTTCTGAGTAGTAAACAAATAATCTGAGCATGTGCCGGGGTAGTTCTCCACTCCATGTGCTCTGCCTTCCCCGTGACGACAACTCGGCCGATGGACTGCAGCCAATCAGGGAGCGACACGTCCTAGGCGGAGGATAATTCTCCTTAAAAGGGACAGGGTTTTGCCATTTTCTCGCTTGCTCCTGAAGAAGTAAGCAATAAAGCTTTTGCTGCAGAAGATTCTGGTTGTCCTGAGCGTGTTCTTTCCGGTGGGAACAAAAGCTCGGGCAATATCCGTGTCCACTAGGGTTGCACAGTGGGTGTGTGTAAGTACCACTAGACATGGTTGTCTGCAGCCCAGTTCTGCACATCCTTGTTAGTGAAATGACTGCCCTGTCCCTATCAATTCTCCATAGGCACCCACACATAATACTGATTTGAATGAGACCCTTGGTTGTAGCTTCACCTGTTGTCCACTTGCTCTAAAATGCTTGTGTAAGAGGTTTATGGAAATGTCCACATGGGTGAGGGAGTATTTATATCCTTGAGAGGGAATATTTGCACCTCTCAAGGACAGCCATAGGCCTTCTAAAGTCTATTTGTGAGTCACTTACATGGCAAGTCAATTTAAATAATACCTTGTCATAACATCCATCTGCTGAGGCCACAATTTGACCTGATAACTGGATAGACTATAGACTGTCCAGATGTTTTACAGGAATGCCAGTGGCTCTTGATGCTTTCTAATCCATGTTGACTCCCTTGTGACCAGGCTTTCCATGAACCCAGTGAACAGCCTTTTACTCCCAGGTGTGGGACTATGAGGCTGTTTTGAACTGTCTGCAGCAGCTGACTATGATTTGCCTCATGCTCTAGCAGTGGCATGTTTCTGTAATGGTGTGACATTTGGAATAAAAGTTTGGAAGTTTTTAGAAGGTCTACAAATGCTAGAGCTCTGAGAGGTGAGGCTGATGTTGTTAGTCATTTAGGAAGGTTGGTTGTAGTTTTTTAGTAGGCATGTTCAAAGAAGAAACAAAAGGAAAATATTAGATTCAGGGATCTCTAACTCTCTCTCTCCTCCCTATCCTTCTTCTTCTCCTATCCAGTGTTAGGGAGTGAAACTGGAGGCTGGGATGGGGATAAAGGGTGAGAAGAAGAACCCACAAGGCAGCAAAGACTAACTAATCAGGTTAGCATTATATCATCTACGCAATGAAACTTTTATACAAATAGCAGCCAGGACAATAAATAAGCATGGACCACCTCCTCTTGTCAAATGGTGGGACTTTGACGGTTGATAATCCTGGGGAAGTAATCTAAAGGTGCACTGTCGGACATCCCACATGAAAGCAAATCACTTAGATCTCAATGTTGTGGAATTCAGTAGAGAAAAGCAGTTGTCTTAAGGTGGTAGCAAACACAAGGCAACAGTGCTGAGCTATACCCTAAATGAGGGAATCTTCTAGAGAGATCTTAGATGAAAGATTGAGTATTCAAACCAAGATGACCAAAACAGTGCATGGATGGGGAGTTTTGGTCCTTTTCTTTAGTGTCTCACCAGAAATGTAGAAGCATATTTTCTTTTCTATTTCTATGTAATAAGTTGCTATTTCCTATGAGGTAGGGTCCCATGTGATTCAGATTGGCCTTGAGAAATGCCTACATAGCTGTAGATGACTTTGAACTCCTGATCTTCCTGCATCTGCTTCCTGTGTATTGGGATCAGAAGGATATCACATCGTCTGGCATCTCTTGATTCAATGCAAAAATATTCAAGTCAGTCCATATCAGATGAATATCTCATGTTTGTATCAGTAGAGGTTTTTGCTAGAAGATAGAATTATTTGAAAAGCAACCAGTCCACTTGAAGCCATCAGGTTTTTTTCTTTGGGGCATGGAGGAAGTTCAACCTGATCACTGTGGGGTATGTGAGCGAAGAAAGCTATATATGTTTCCTGATGCTGTTCTGAAAAGCACATGTACAAAGCTACAGAGTAATGTACTAATTTTAGGTAGGAAAACTATTCTGTATGATACTGTATTCACGGATACATATTTAGTTTTAATTTTATTATTACTTTTCCCTCGTCTTTTATCTTTATTATCAGAATCTTATCATGGGTTCCAAATTTTCTGATCTCAGAAGGGCTTTTCAACTCACATCCTCTTTCACTTGAATTTTGCCATCCCCAAGCCTCAGGACCAGAGGGCTGAGGCTGGCCTGCCTCTTCCTTTGCTCTCAATCCTTCCTCCCTGGCAACTTGGTTCCTGAGCAACCTATGTACCACACTTGAATCTCTCTCTCTCTTCCATCTCTCCCTCCCCCTCCCCCTCCCCCTCTCCCTCTCCCTCTCCCTCTCTCTCTCTCTCTCTCTCTCTCTCTCTCTCTCTCTCTCTCTCTCTCACACACACACACACACACACACACACACACACACACACCCTCATAGGGCCAGACATCATCAGTCAGGTCTGCCCCATTTCCTAGGTCTCCTAAACCCTGAACTTTAGAACCCAAGCGGACCCACACCTCTTGGACTTGTAACTGATTGACCTAGAGCAGACTAGCAGCCTTTTGGTGTGTGCACACACTAGCTCCTCTCAAGAAGCCCAGGTTGTAGGAGGGAAGGAGGATTCAGATCCCCTATTCTTTCTCATTTGGGAAAAAAAAACCTGCACAGTAAATTGCATGTCTTTAGCACATGTATGCCCACACTATGACACTTAAATGGAGGTCGGAGAAAGGCAGCCTGCTCAGGATGCAGTGAGCAACACTATGCAATTCACATACAAGAAGTCTGATTACATTCAATGGCTTATTTATTTATTTATTTAAATAAATAAAAGACTTGAAAGTAGGAGGGGAACGGGTTTGGAAGAAAGAGTTCTGAGTGAGTTGGAGACAGAAGAAAAGAATGTGGGTGAATAGGATCAATAGAACACATTGTGCGTGAGAGAGAGAGCTTGTTAAAGAACATACATCAAAATTGTTTTTAAAGAAAGAAAATACTCTTCCTACACTGAAACCTAGTTCAGAGTACTAAGTCCCAAATAAATGTTGATCAGTGATTAACTGCTGTAGGGGTGGGAAGACTCGGGGAGAGCGAGAGAACACCTGTGCTCTGGGCCAATCCTGAAGCCACACCGGGCTCCTTGACTTCCTGAAGGAGATTAGTGAAAGGTTATGACCTAAGGTCCAGCCTCCTGGCTGAACTGGAGACCCGGAATTTGAAGGTATTGGGCTGGGTCTGTGGGACCGTTAAAAGCAGCTTAGTTTCTGGTTGAGTTAGGCTTAAAATCCCAGAGACTCCACAGAAAACTCTGCAAGGAACGTCAGGCATTTTGCCACACTCCTAGAGACCAGGCTCCTGACATGAGGCCATAGCTCTCCACTCCATAGGTCTGTGGCCATCAGTCGTGTAAGGGCAACACCTAGAGGTCTGAAGAAGGGCTTAGTCAATTGAGCTCCCCTTCCCGGACACTCCTCCCTGTAAAAGGTCTTTAACCTCGGGCCCACCTTGAGAAAGTGGGGTATGGTTTTCTTATTGCCACTCTCTGCCATGACAATAAATGCCTTAAAACCGTGGACTGTCTCTTTCCATCAGAATCCACTGTGGGGAGCAATGGATCTGGTCTTCATCAAAAGAGCATCGTCTAATCTCCCACAGGAGGCCTCTCAGCACTCCCAGGCAGAGCTCACTCCCCACTTTCCCCTTCGCCTGGCCCCCACTACATTCTCAGCTCTTCCGCAGCATCCAGTGGTGTCTGTGGTGCCCATGAGTCTGAGAACCTGATGGCTCCTCCTGCAGTGCCCAGGGACCTCAGACTGGGCTCTCCCATCCCCGGAAAGGGGTCCCTTGGCTTCTCATTCTCATAGCCTGATGTTTGCCCGCGCAGTCATAACTCCCACGTCCCACCTCACCCAGTGGCCCAAGCCCCTAGAGGACGCAGGACCCCACCTTTAACCCACATGGGCCCCATATACTCTCTCATGAAATACTTGTGTAACACAACCCTAGCCCAAACCAGGAGGGGAGAAAAAATTGGCCGAGAAATGAAGCCATAACGTACAGAAAAGGGCTCTGGGTGATGTGTTTATAAAAAGATAAAGAGATATAAGATATGTTCTATGGGGGTGTGATGAGGTATGGGGGAAAGGGGGTGCCTCAGTGGGCCCATGTCAAGGCATCCCTTCCCCTAAGGGACCAGCCACACGATGGTATAGTATAGAATAGAGTTTATTCAGGGCATAGGGAAGGGAGTTAAGAGGGTAGTAGAAGCAGAGAAAGGCAGAGAGAGAGAGAGAGAGAGAGAGAGAGAGAGAGAGAGAGAGAGAGAGAGAGGAAGAAGAAGAAGAAGAAGAAGAGGAGGAGGAGGAGGAGGAGGAGGAGAGGGAAGGGGGAAGGGGGAGGAAAGGGGAGGGAAAGGGAGGAAGGGAGGAAAAGGGGAGGGAAAGGGGAGGGAAAGGGAAGGGAAAGGGGAGGGAAAGGGAAAGGGAAAGGGAAAGGGCAAGGGAAAGGAAAAGGGAAAGGGAAAGGGAAAGGGAAAGGGAAAGGGAAAGGGAAAGGGAAAGGGAAAGGGAAAGGGAAAGGGAAAGGGAAAGGGAAGGGCCAGCTATGACCATGTGAAGAGAGAGGGGGAAGGGAATGGAGGAAGAGAAGAGCCCAAGAGGGCAAAGGAGAAGCGAGATGCAAGAGTAAGAGAGAGAGGAGGGGGCAAGCAGCCCCTTTTATAGTGGGTTAGACCTACCTTGATGTTACCAGGTAACTGTGGGGTGGAGTTTAGACAGAATACTAACACTGGGTACCCAGAGATAGCCCAATGAAGGGCTAAGTCACTGAACAAAGAGGAACCAAGATCGTAGTACAGGTGCATTTTGACGTCCTACCTGGTGGGTGTGCTTTGAGTTGGTGTCTCTGGACTTATTTTCTCTTTGATAAATGGGCCTAAATTATTCTCTCTCTTTTTTAATTTTTAAGATTATATGTATTAACATATTTTCTTTCTTCTTTTTCTTCCTTCCCACCTTCCTTCTTCCCACTGTGTGCCTGTGCATGTGTGTGTGTGTGTGTGTGTGCGTGTGTACGTGCGTGTGCGCACGTGTGCATGTGTATTGGATGACAACTTTTAGGAGTCACTTTCTTTTCCATGTGGATGCCTGAGATCCAACCCAAGTTGTCAGGCTTGGTGGCAAGTACCTTTCCCAATGGAGCCCAGAAATTTTTCATGAAATACATTGCTATGAGGAGCCAGGCACAGTCTCTGTGA
The DNA here is from genome assembly GCF_000001635.26 of Mus musculus. NCBI lineage: Eukaryota > Metazoa > Chordata > Mammalia > Rodentia > Muridae > Mus > Mus musculus. The sequence goes on from NC_000083.6 coordinate 32,725,097, forward strand.
TTTCTTAGAACAAGTCCCTGTCTCTAACCCCATATCAAACTTTCTTTGAGCCAGAGCCTCTGTTCTCTCTTTCAGGCCACAGATATTCACCGTGCACTTATAGTATGCCAATCAATGCGTGACCACTGGGGGGGAAAAACAGAAAACAATCAACTCTCTTTGCACTACAGTCTTGAGGCTTCATTCTGCTCTTTGCCTGACCCAGAGGATGTCCAATGAATAGAATCTGTAGCCATCTTATATCTCAAGCATCCATCAGTCCCTGCTGTGCACAGGGCCTGTGCTCAGTGCTGTAAATAGGAGGCACGTCACAGTCCACTTTCCTGGGTGTGGCTTAGGAACCATATGGTAATTTCCCTGGTCTCTTCAATCTGATTCCAAACACATGGGTCTTTTTTTTAACCTGGAGAAATTTTAGAGAAGAAAAAATAATGATAATCAACACAGAACATCAAGTCTTTCTTGCATGATCTTGAAGTATCTGAATGACATTTCTCTCCCTTGTCTGGGAATTTTCAAAGGTAGCATTGAGTCTCAAATGTCTTTTATCACTAACACATAGTAGGTATTCCATGAATAAAGGATAACTGGGCCTGGTAGTTTACACCTGTTATCCTAGCACTTGGGAGGGTGAGACAGTTGGATCTGAGCCTTGTTTATTTTAAGTATGTGCACGCCATGTGTATGCTGTGTGGGTATGTCTGATCTAGCATGTGTTTGGAAGCTAGAAGACAACTTACAAAGTTTGGGCGCCCCCTACCTCCATCTGGTTACCTGGGACTGAACTCAGGTCCCAGAACCCATGCCACTAGGCAGCAAATCCCTTTACCTCCTGAGCCTTCTGGACAACCCCTTGTGGAGTTTTTGTTTTGCTTTGTTATGTTTTGTTCTGTGCTGTTTCCCATGCTGGGGACAAGCACTCTCCTAGTGGGTTGTGTCTCAGCCTCTTGCTTGTCTTCACCCCACCCCCCACCCCTCACATAGTTACTGTCTATTGAGGCAGGAAGAACACATCTTTGAAGAAGACCCTGCATTCCTGTCCTCTCAGGGCTGTGGCTTTAGTCAGGTAAAAAGAAGAGTACTGAGTGAGTCATTTGCATGACAAGGTGTTGAGCACCACAGTGCAGGAAGAGGTGTCAGAGCCCTGCAGGACATCCCTGTGTACCAGAAGCATGAGAGTCTTTGCTCTGCATAGCAGAATGTCACAGTGCTTTCTGTAACACTTAGCTGCTTGGGTCTCTGGGACTTCTGTGTCTGGGGGAAACAGAGGGCCACCTCCAATACTTCACTGTAGGTCTTGTTTTCTAGGCAGACACTAAAGTTTAGACTTGAAACTAAGCAGAAAAAAAAACCCACTTAGGGAGCATTGCTTCCAAGTGAGTAGCTGTGATTTCTCCATCTTAGCCTGCAGCTGTGTATGCATCAGCCTCAGATGCTCACATCTCTGTGGCTGGTCCTCAGAGGCTCTGTAATTTGTGCAAATGAAGTGGAGACTGGAATTGCCTGTCAACTTTTAATGAGGCCCCAAGCATCACTAAGAAGTCTCCTGCTGAGAGTCTTGGCAAAACTTAGAATTGGTTTCCTGGGGACTGCTATGGTGGGGAAGTTGGGCAATTTGCAGAAAGAGATCCCATTTGGCTTTTTAAAGCCAGTGAAAACAATTAAACTTTGTTCCTCTCTCTTGTGTCTTCCAGGACAGAACCCCAGGGGCTTTTTGACTGATAAGCACAGAGAACTTCTGAGCAGGTCTGGAGATGTCAGGTTCTTACAAAACATTGTAACCACCTCACATATGATTGCTGTGGTGTGACTTCAGTTGGATTCTCATGGGACTTTCTCCTTTAAGCAGAGACTTGGTTGAAAACTTTTTCTCTTCATGCCCCTCCCCACTGTGTGAGATAAGACAGACCTTGGATCCTGAGTGTGGTTTGCAAGCACATTCCTACTGACACCCCCCCCCCCACACACACACACACACACACGCACACACTCTCTACCCTTGCCATTTCTTTAAACCTGGTTATTTCTTTTTCTACATTAAAGTTTTTATATAATAGAAGCTCATTTTCCACCCCCATCCCTAGTCCTATTTCACCTTGTTTTCTGAAGGGCTGTGTCCAGAAAGGATAATGATGCAACAAGAGTTCTGACTTCTAAGAGTTTCCTGAAGGGGCTGGTGAGATGGCTCAGTGGGTAAGAGCACCCGACTGCTCTTCCGAAGGTCCAGAGTTCAAATCCCAGCAACCACATGGTGGCTCACAACCATCTGTAACAAGATCTGATGCCCTCTTCTGGTCTGTCTGAAGACAGCTACAGTGTACTTACATATAATAATAAATAAATCTTTAAAAAAAAAAAAAAAAAGAGTTTCCTGAAAATGAGTCCAGTGGAGACTTGAGAATGAGACCACACATCAACAGTCCTTGCCTGGCTTGGGACAGAGAGGACAGGAAGGCCATGATATCTGTAGCTTCATACATAGACACCCTCTGACATATCCCGGTTAGTCCAATGGTCAGTGAACCACTGGGCAGATTTCATCTGGTACACATTCATGAGTATATGTGTATTCATGCTACTAGTTACTATGAAAACATATATAAATGCCAGTCAATTCAGTAATGAGCTTGTAGGATAAGAAGGAAAGACCTTCAAAAGTGTACTTTTGACAGTGAGGGCCCCAGGTCAGGATCTGTCCTCTACTCTTTGGCAAAAGGATGATGTTCTAGGGAAAAACATCTATGCTATATACTATACTGAAATGTTCACATCAAAGAAGCGTGTGGTCTCTGTGTCCTTGGCTGGGGTGAATAGTGAAAAGGTGTGGGCAAAAGAACACTTTATTTATTCTTTCTATCTGTTTTATGAACATGTTTTGCTAACTTTGGCTTCCCCTACGTTTCGGACTGCTTTATAATTTCTCTGAAGTCTCACTTTCTACCTGTGCTGCTTGCTCCCCATGTCTAACCTCAATGCCAGTTTAAATAATATGAATTTCTCCTCCATTTTATTCTGTGCATCTGCTGAGATTTACAGATTCTCTCTCCTGAAGAGTGCTCTTTTTTAAATTTCAAAAGATTTCCCTTAAACTTCCACTTAAGTTTATTCTTAAATTCTTCTATTAATTAATCTAAGAGCCCCCCAAAAGATTTCTGTCTTCCCTGTATATAACCAAAGTGGTCCAAGAGGGTGGGTGATGTTCCAATGAAGGCAAACAGTGCAAACAGTGGAAAGACAAGATAACAGAAGCCACAAAGTGTGAGTGTCACTGTGTTCCACTCTGAGGTGCTAGGCTAGCATCCTGCAGCAGTATTTCTGCCAGAGATACTAGACTCTGGCTGATACGTACAGATGTCCTCACTAAGTTTAGCCCAGAAACATTGTTAGTTTTGTCTCTGAACTTTTACATCACTCACTAATACATTAAGTATTGTACAGTGTTTTAATTAGGCTTTCATTGCTGTGAACAGACATCGAGACCTTGGCAACTCTTACTAGGAGCAACATTTAATTGGGGCTGGCTTACAGTTTCAGAGGTTCAGTCCCTCATCATCATGATGGGAAGCATGGCAGTGTGCAGGCAGACATGGTGCTGGGAGAGCTGAGAGTTCTACATCTTGATCTGAAGGCATCCAGGAGAGACCATCCTAAATAGCCTCCTCCTCAGGAGGAGGTGCTCTTCCATCCTGGGCAGAGCTTGAGCACTAGGAGTCCTCAAAGGCCACCCCCACAGCGACACATTTCCTCCAACAAGGCTACACCTATTCTAACAAGGATATACTTCCTAAGAATATCACTCCGTGTGGGCCAAGCATTTAAAATCTAGTCAAACCACTACATACTCTCTCTCTCTTTTCAGGATTGTCTGTTTGTTTATTTATTTATTTTGGCTTTTCAAGACAGGGATTCTCTGTGTAGCCTTAGATGTCCTGGAACTCAATCTGTAGACCAGGCTGGCCTCAAAGTCACAGAGATCTGCCTGCCTTTGCCTCCCGCATGCTGGGATTAAAGGTGTATGCCACCACTGCACAGATTTTTAAAAATTAATTAATTAAATTTTATTTTATTTTATGTGTTTTGCCTGCATGCATGCCTCTGTACGATGTGTGTAAATGCTCACAGTGGCCAGAAGAGGGCATCAAATCATTTAGAACTGGGATTACAGATGGCTATTAGCAGAAATGTTAGAAACTGAACCCAGGTCCTCTGCCAGTGTAACAAGTGCTCTTAACAGCTGAGCCATCACTCCGGCATGCCTTCTTTTAATAAGGAATTAATTTTTTTGGATATACAGCTCAGTGGATGAGCTATATGGCCTTTGGTTTTATCCTAGAACCACACACACACACACACACACACACACACACACACACACACACACACACACACTTACTTGCAAGGAGCACAAAAAAACTAACCAGAACAGCATGAGACTTTACAAATGTTTTTTTTTATGCCAAAATTAGATTCTTGTGAAAGTTGAGAAACTATTAATTATGAGACCTTTCCAAGTTCTGCAGGGGAACAAACTGGGACAGAAGAGTTCTGAACCCACCAAGAGACACTCACATGGAGGTGGGGGCTGAGTCATCTTGTCATACATATTTGTCCTTTGGTATTGTCTTCTGAAGCCAACCTAGTAATTATACTGAGAGAGCAGAAAACCTGTGTGGGAAGAAAATAACCTACGTCATGAAATAGATAGAACTAGAAATTAAAGTGACCCTATAAAAGAGTTAATATACACTTGACACCAAAGGCAAAGGACACGTTGTCTGATGGGAGAATTGAGTCCAGTGTTTAAGGTCAAGATTGACAGCCACAGGAACAGCGATTAAAATTTATATGGTCAGCTCAAGAGGACTGGAGACCTTCAGGCTCAGAGTATGTGGACTGGCAATGACAATAACACATTCCTGTCAGTTTGAGAGAAGAAACCAGAGTACAGTGCAGTATAAGGAACATTTGGATAAATGGCAATTGGGATTGTTATTAAAGGTGTAGTGTTTGGTGAGTGCCTGTTACATACGTTTCTTTGAATCATTTTGATTCCATGGCTATGCATGGACTCCTGTGTTGTGTGGAGTTTTAAATGCTGCCATCTTTGCCTAGGGTCTGCTATGCTACTAGCACCCACACACACACACACAGAGTTAATACCTTTACAATTTGTCTTCTTGGCACAATTGCTGGGCGTTACTATCTCCCACCTGGAAAAGCACGCCCTTACCAAATTATTATCTCTGTCTTTCCACCTGGCCTAGATTTAGTGGCTAGTCCTACCTAGCCGCTGACAAATATCCTTGGCCCACATGTAGCAGAGGCCACAGGTCCTAGTCCCCCTTCCCTGAAATCTTATATGACTGCTTCATTCTTCTTACTCCATAGCATAACAGAAAAGTCCTTCTCTCCTTCCCTGCATCTCCTTTTACTCCTGGGACCCAGAAGTTCTGCCTGTACCTTCCACTCAGCAATTGGTCCCCTGCTTTCTTTACCAACAAATTAAGAACCAATTGGGGAACAAGACCTTAGTATCAGAACCTCTCCTTACATTCTTGTTAGGTGTGTCATCTAACTCTAGCTACTATAAACTCAAAGGTGAGTTAACTTTGGGCAGGGAGATTCTTCACATATGGGTGATACAACTATGGTAGGGTAGACAGTAGAGTTGAACATTGCTGTAACAGAGGGAGTGAGCAGAAATACCAAGTGAAGTGCTTAATTAGATTGTAGAGAATTATGATTCCCACAAGAAGACCAAACGGGAAGGCTTTTCAGACTGAAGAGGCCACAACACCCCATTGCTCAGAATTTGTCATGAATGACAATGATGAATAGTGGCGACTATATCCTCTATCTCATTGATCGATATCATGAAAATACATTCATGGGCTGGTTTGCACTCCCTCCAACATGCAGGGCAACAGGAGGAGAGCAGAAGACATGACAGATGTGCACCGGTGCTTCTTCCCGCTGTTCATGACCCACTGTGTGCTGGAGGAATGGGAAGTTTGGCCTCTGCAGAACCACTGCTATCAGGTCCATGACTGAAATGCTATTGTAGATAAGCTGGAGACCTCATCAACAACATCAACAGTGTCCTGGAGTCTCTGTATATTGAGATAAAGAAAGGGGTCACGGAAGACGATGCGAGACCCATTTATGCACTGGTGAATCTTGCTACAATTTCAGTTTCCAAAATGGCTACGGATTTTGCAGAGAACGAGCTGGACCTGTTTAGAAAGGCTTTGGAACTGATCATTGACTCAGAAACTGGCTTTGCTTCTTCTACAAACATTTTGAACCTAGTTAATTAACTCAAAGGCAAAAAGATGAGGAAGAAGTAGGTGGAACAGGTGCCCCAGAAGTTTGTGCAGAGCAAGTGGCTGATTGAGAAGGAGGGAGAGTTCGCCTTACATGGCCAGGCTATCTTGGAGATGGAACAGTTCATCCTAGAGAGCTACCCAGATGCTGTGAAGATATGCAACATCTGCCATGGCTTCCTCATCCAGGGTCAAAGCTGTGAGACATGTGGAATTAGGATGCATTTGCCTTGTGTGGCCAAATACTTCCAGTCCACCCCTGAACTACACTGCCCCCACTGTAATGACTACTGGCCCCATGATATACCAGAAGTCTATGACCCTGAGAAGGAGAGGGAGGCTGGCATCTCCAAGTCGAGCAGAAAGTCCTTGCAAACCCGACAGCACTAGTTGTGTCCTGCATCATTCTGGCACTTGGTGGGCTGACCCTCATAGCCCATTTAGAACTGCCTGTGCCTCCTTTGTTATTTGCTCTTAACACATTTTTAGTAAATGTTTCCTGATGGTGCTGTGCTCTGAAAAAAAAGAAAGAAAAAGAAAGAAAGAAAGAAAGAGAGAGAGAGAGAGAGAGAGAGAGAGAGAGAGAGAGAGAGAGAGAGAGAAAGAAAATACATGCATTCTACTGGGACAGAGACATGATAGTGCAATGGTAGAGAAGGATTCACTAAGTTTCTATAGCTGTCCAGCAGCTTTGGTTGAACTGGGTACCTGGAAGGGGAAAAGGATGGGAGGTGAGAGAAGGATGAAACCAAGACAATGGTTTCTGATAAAGGCTCAAAGTTTAATTTTTAGCTCTGTGCTTATATAGCAAAAACCCACAGACTCATCCTTTGTTTCAGCTGGATTGGGTTGCAAAGAAAGCTCAGCAGGCAGTCAACACCTCAATTTCCAGTAGGAAATTGCAAATATTTCGAGGCCAGGTGACTCCAGCTAGGTTGTAAAACCATCAGGGATTTGTTTAGCCTACTCAAGAATGGGGTAAGGGGGCTGGTGAGATGGCTCAGTGGGTAAGAGCACCCGACTGCTCTTCCGAAGGTCTGGAGTTCAAATCCCAGCAACCACATGGTGGCTCACAACCATCGAGATCTGACTCTCTCTTCTGGAGTGTCTGAAGACAGGTACAGTGTACTTACATATAATAAATAAATAAATCTTTAAAAAAAAAAGAATGGGGTAAGGGCACAATTCTCCCTTTTTTGTTTTTTAAAGATGAGCTGGACGGGGGGGGGGGGGGGGGGGGCACAAGATTTACTTGTTTTCCATGATCCCATCTAGGATACAGAGTGGCTAGGTGGCTGTGCCTGTCTTAGGTCTGTGTCTATATTGCTCCTTCTTACCTGTTGTGGACCACAAACAGCTTTTGATGCATGTGTCTGTCTTAGGTCCATAGGAGCTCAAGAACACACATACCCATCTCTGGCCACCGGCCTTCAAAAGCACACTCTTTCCCATTCAGACCAAAGCCCCAAAAGACATATGAATACGCACTCAATGCATTTCTTCACAGCGATGAATAACTGTCATGGTGAATAGCTGAGCTTGCTGAAAGCAATCCTGTATGAAGGCAACCAATTTGTTTCCAAAAGCTAAAAGCAACAAGATTAAAGTTGTCCGCAGGAATGTCCCAGGTATTCAATTCAGCTGCTAATTAGCAAAGATGAAACACAAAGTCTGGCCACCAGGTGTATGGGGAGTGGCTTTGAGAATTGATAGAAAACACTCTCCAGTAAGAGTGGAGACTACGGAGCTGGTGAGATGGCTCAGCGTGTAAGAGCACCCGACTGATCTTGTGAAGGTCCTTAGTTCAAATCCCAGCAACCACATGGTGGCTCACAACCATCCATAAGGAGATCTGATTCCCTCTTCTGGAGTGTCTGAAGACAGCTACAGTGTATTCACATATAATAAATAAATAAATAAATAAATAAATAAATCTTTTTTTAAAAAAAAGAGTGGAGACTACACTCCAGGTTAATTCAGCTGGCTAATAGGCATTTTGAGCCGCCTTCATCATTGAAGGCTATCATAATCATTAGAAGGCTCAGGATCTATGTCCATTTGACGAACCAATCTTTCAGGCAGCCACTGGGCTTCATTTTCTTTTTGTGAAAAAACACAGACAGAACCTCATCCCCATATTAAAATAGGGTCTGAACCATTCTACATATTAGTTATGGGGTCCTGCCACTTAACCTTGGCATATGAGCTGGAAGTGACTGGATGACAGTGGCGATCCGCTGCAGACTGACCTTTAGCATCAGTTTGCAAAAAATTTAAAACAAATAAGACAAAAGCAAGGTGTGCTTTTGGTGATCTTGGAGTGTATAACTCCCCCTCTTGTTTTTAAAAGCCAATTTTCAGAGTGTGGTGCACATGCTCGACAATTCCTTGTTCCATTGGGTTATAAGGAATTCCATTTTTATGTTCAATACCAAATTCCTTACAAATGATGCAAAGTTGTTTCCAGTATAAACTGGCCCATTATCCATCTTGATGATTTTAGGCAATCCCATAGCATTAAAGGCTTGTAAGCAATGATAAATTACATTTCTAGGGACTTCTCCCATATGTAGAGAAGCAAAAAGAAATCCTGAACAAGTGTCAATACAGACGTGTATATATTTCAATTTTCCAAATTCTGAATAATGAGTTACATCCATTTGCCAAATATGATTGGGCATAAGGCCTCATGGATTAACCCCTAAATGAGGAACTGGAGATAATGTAAGGCAGTTAGGGCATTGTTTTACAATCATTCTAGCCTGATCCTTAGTGATCTTATGTCAGAGCCTTAAGGTATAACTAGAAAGATGAAATTTATCATGATCATGTCTAGTCAATGCAACAGGATCTGAAACTAAGGCTTCTTCTATTAAAGCTCTGTCAATGTGATCATTGCCTGCAGCTAAAGGTTCAGGAAGATCAGAGTGAGCTTGTATATGACCAACACAAAAGGGTTTTTTTTTTTTGTGGGGTAAGAATGATATTTTTTAGTTGTAAAAACAGAGATCTGGCTGGTGTATTGAAATGAAATTACCACAAATTTCCAGTAGAGGAACACGATGAGCCACATATATACTATCAGTAAAAAGATTAAAGTATCATCCACAGACTGAGAAACACTCAGTACTGCTGTCAGTTCTGCTAGCTGAGCAGAGAGCCCAGGAGTCTCTATGACTACTTGTTGATTATTTATGAGATATCCTGCTCAGCCTTTAGAGGAGCCATCAGTAAAAATTAAAAGAGCACTATGCAAATGCTGTAAAGATGTCATATTAGGAAATATAACTTTATGTACTTTTAAAAATGTTATCAACCTATCTTGCAGGTAATGATTATCTATAGTTCCTTTAAATCCTATTTGAGCAAGCAACCAATCTGTATTATGCTGCTTCAGCCAAGTATCTTGCTCTATATTAAAAGGCTGAACAATGATATCTGACTCTTTGCCAAAATAAGTCAGCGCCTGCTTCCTTCTAGGTATAATCATCTGGGCTACTGCCTCATAATATAGCAGGATATTACATTTAGGAGATATCCTTGAATGTATCCACATAAGAGGAGCTTTTTGCCACAATAATCCTATAGGTGTATGAGTCATAATAAAAGTCAGCAAATGTAAAGGCAAAGAATGATCTATATGAGTAACAAATTGTTTTTCAATAGCTCTTTCTACTTGTTGTAAGGCCAGCAATCTTTCAGAGGTTAAAGATCAAGGGGAAGTAGGATCAGCACTCCCTTTAAGAATATCAAATAAGTGGGGAGAAGGGCAGGGAGAGGGTATAGGGGACTTTCAAGAAAGCCTTCCCCCAGAGGCATAATTTCTGTAGTAATGTCTTTTTCCTAAACCTACATAAACAGCACCACCAGTTGGGGATCAAGTACTCAAATGTCAGAGATATGGGGAACATTTAGCATCTGAGTTACCACAGATGATGAATTCAAATCCAATTGCAATGACATAGCAAGCTCTAGGTTAGCCTTGACTAGATTAGTACATAGGTTAGTACTATGCCCTAAAATAAAAACAGCAAAGCAGAACGAAAATGATTGCAATACTCATGATATCAAGAGATCCTGTATGCAGAATAAAATGCTTTAAACATAAGACCAGGGTGGCCAAAACTTTTGCAACTCCAGATAAAAAAAAGATATACAAAATCAAATCTATGTCCTTAGTTAATGAACTAGACAAATGACAGATAGGTGTTGGAGACCATAGCAAAGAGTTATGCTCAGATAGAGCATCAAATGATACACTCAACTTACATTTCCTGGGTTTTCAACCTTTCTCTTATCCTCTTTGGGCCCCATCAGTTCCTCTTAACACTTGGGGCTTTACTTATTGTCTTATTCTCTTCACATAGTCATGGCCTTCATGTACCAGGATCTTGTGTTTACAAACAGTGTATAGATACAGTCAAAGGATGGTAACATTTACAACAGGGCACAACTCCAGCCTCCATGCATATGGATCCTCCTTTCTGATGAGTTTGGCACTGTTGGAGGGAGATGGAAATTTGGAGCTTATTGCAAGTTCTAAGAATTATTGTCCTAATGACACCACTCATGATAGTTAGAGGAAGATTTTCTTGAATCTAAGACTCATAGGAAAAGCAGGTGCCCCTGAGGTGAAGAAAGGACAGGGCAAGGAAGATGGGATGTGGGGAATACCAGCTTTCTGACTCTGTCAAGCCTACAATGACTTCATTTTATTAAGCAGCAATCTTCAATAGAGTTACTACAGTTTGAGTATCGTGTCAAAAAATTATCTATCTTTTTTACACATTAAAACAACTATCATCTGCAACTTGATGTGCCAGGTGGGTTGGTGCCCGGGTGGTGGTGGTCTCCCCTTCTCTGAGGAGGAGAGAGGAGAATGGGGCAAAAAGGTATGGGAAGGTGGGGCAGGGAGGAGAGGAGGGAGGAAGGGAGCAATTGGGATGTAAAGTGAATGAATAAATAAATAGATAGATAGATAGATAGATAGATAGATAGATAGATAGATAGATAAATGGGGGAAAAGTCACCCATCATCTACTGGCAAACCAGCAGACACAAACAGATAAATTATTTATATCAGGGCATGACTGATGTAAGTCAGAACATTACTGAAAATAAAATAAGCACACACCAGAAATACCAAACACCTCTACTTATCAACTATACCAGATGTAACCCCCTCACCTGAGACTATAAAAGGAATACCCCAAGACCAAGAGACCAAAGGGTAGCAGGAACATTATCTACTCACACAATCAATCCTCAAGAGACTCTTCCAGGAAATTAGTACAGTGAAAGACTTGCCTAGTTGGGCAGTGGTGGTGAATCTCTTTAATCCCAACAACTTGGGAGGCAGAGACAGGTGGCTCTCTGAGTTCAAGGCCAGCCTGATTTACCAGTTCCAGGACAGTGTGGGATACAAAGAAAAACCCTATCTGGAAACAACAATAACTAAATAAATAACTAAATAACTAAAAAATAAATAATTCACAGGTGATAGTGGTCTACTTCTTTAATTCCAGCACTTGAGAGGCAGAAGCAGGTAGATCTCTCAGTTCAAGGCTAGCCTGGTCTACAGAGTGATTTACAGGATAGCCATGACTACTAGGGGTTCAAGACACAGCAGTCTTTCCTGTCCAGGACACTCAGCTCCATTACAACTGAGCATCAAACAGCTTGACCTCCCTGGGCACATATGACATCTCTGCATTTGCAGCTGCCAAGCCTACTTATCTGGTCCCCTACAGACTTATTTTTGCTTTTTTTTTTTTTTTTTTTTTTTTTTTTACTGTACTCTGCCTGTCTTTATGACAGGCTTCTGATCTCTCAGCCCCCTCTCATCACTGCAGTCTCTGTAACCCTTTCGCAGGCCACTCTGTAACATGCCCATCTGTATGTTACCACATGAAAGTTAATGTTAATACCTAAGATCAGAATAAAAGAACTGAGCATGGTGGTGCACGTCTTTAATATCAGCATTTGGGAGACAGAGGCAGGCTAGTTTCTGTTAGTTCAAGGCCAGTCAGGTATACATAAGGGAGTTTTTGGACAACCATAGCCACATAGAGAGACTCTATCTAAAAAGCAACAAACAAACAAACAAACAAACAAAACCAACTGGGAAGGAGGAGAAGAGGAGGAAGAGAAGTAGATGGAAGAATAGAAATACAGGTACCTCTGTTTAACAGTTTATTTATTTATTTATTTATTTATTTATTTATTTATTTATTTATTTATTATATGTAAGTACACTGTAGCTGTCTTCAGACACTCCAGAAGAGGGAGTCAGATCTCATTATGGATGGTTGTGAGCCACCATGTGGTTGCTGGGATTTGAACTCGGGACCTTTGTTAGAGCAGTTGGGTGCTCTTACCCACTGAACCATCTCACTAGCCCCTGTTTGCCAGTTTCTAATTAGGGGCTACTTGCTTAGCCAACTGCAGATAACCACGTCCAAGTCCTAACAATGCTCTGTAGGCATGACTTTTTTGCAACCTATTTTTAATACGTGTTCAACCTCTCCTCTAGCCCACCACCCAGCAGAGGTAGTAGAAGAGAAAAGTTATTAGGATGTGAGGGAAGTGGACCTGTTCAGCAATAGTTCTTTTGGGTACAAGCTCGATCTTCTTTCTCAGTAGTTCTGTCCCATAGCAAACACCAAATACAACTCAGCAGCTGAAGACCAGTCCTTTAGGCCGGCAGACACCACACATGAACTAGCATCTTCAGTCCAGTTCTCTACATGCAGACACCAGGCACGAACACCAACCAGCCTTAGGCAAGGCCACAGAAGCAGCACGTTGCCACAGGAGCCTCACAAGCAGTTCTTGGACAAGTTTCTTGAAATGGTAGCGTGACCACAAGTTGAGCTCAACAATGCTATGTAAGGCAAACCAGTACATGGGTGTCCTTAGTGAAGAATATCGAGGTGGAGCAAACCAAACCAGTGCTTAGTTCTCGTCTCCCACTGTTTATGGGATAATATTTATAATCCTTCATAAAGCCTCCCTTCATGTGTATGCTTTACCCATGTCTGCTTCAGGAAAACAGCCTGCTTTAGCAAGACATTCTTTCACCTGTGTGCCTCAGCAAAACATTCTTTGACATAATTAACTTTCCATAGAAACTAAGCTTCCACTTCAGTGTTCCTTGTGCAATAGGCAGAAGTGAAGACTCTGACACAGTGGTTCTCAAGCTGTGAGTCATGGAGGCCAAATGAACTTTTTCTCAGGGGTCACATAGTAGATTTCCTGCATATCAGATATTTACATTATGACTCATAACAGTAGCTAGATCATGAAGTGGCAACAAAAATAATTTTATGTCTGGGGTCATCACGACATGAGAAACTGTATGAAGGGGTCACACTATTAGAAAGAGTGAGAACCACTGCTCTAATGGGACATTTGAGACTCTCCTGTCTCTCAATCTATCAGGCCACTGAAACAATGGCCTCCAAAGAAATAGGAATCTCAGGTTAGGAGAAGGAAAGAACACCACCCAAGGGGGACTTGTGTCCCTGGAAGGTATTTCGCACAGTTGTAATGATATATTAGATCACTTATAGGATGAGACCAACAACAGACAATGATGGGTCAATAGTGGGACCACATCTTGATAGGTATGTGGTGTAGTTCATTCATGTGAGTGTGTGAGTGTATGCATCCATGCATAAGCACTCAGAGAGCAAAACAGGATATTGTCTTCCTCTATCAGGATCTATCTTATTACTTTAGACAGTCTCTCACTGGCTCAGAAGCTTACTATTTTAGTTAGGATGGCTGGGCCAGCAAGCTCTTGAAATCTGATTGTATCTGCCTTCCAATGCTGAGGTTACGATCACATGTAGCCATACCTGCTCCTAAAGGCTGAATGGCTGGAGATGCGTCCCGTACTTAAAAGGCTTCCCTGCTGACCTAGCTTCTTCCTCTAGAACCACGCTGGCCCTGCCTAGAAGAAAAGATCATAAGAACTGACCCATTAGCAAAACTGGTCCTGGCTTTCCTGCCTTGACTGACACTTGCTTTTAACACTTGGGTCAATTCCTGCTTCCTTCCCCTCAAAGAAAAGTCACAGGCATGTTCAGAGAGTTCCAGACTCAGTGCTCATGGAGACAACATGTGACATTAGAGAGGAAGGACCACTTAGGACAGGTGAGGTCACACTGGACTATGAGGGATGGCCTGGCGATGCTGGATAATAGCAGAAGACTAGCATCCCTTAACATACCCGAGCTTCATTCTTCCAAGGGAGAATGCTTTTAAAGCCTGTGATAGGAAAGTGGAAGATATGAATACCTTGTAAATGACCCATAAAAGGTCATATCTCTCGAACTGGAGACTGGATTAGTGGTCAAGGGCACTGGCTGCTATTCCAGAGGACCCTGGCTCTATTTCCAGCACCTTCATGATAGCTCACCACTGTCTGTAACTACGGTTTCAGGAAAACCAACACCTTTACACAGACATGCCAGGCAAAATATCAATACTCATAAAATAAAGGTAAATTAATAATAATAATATCCCTTCCCCTTCCTTTTCTTGGCACTGGGCCACAGGAAAGATCTGGCAACCTCCTGAGGTCCTCTGTATCTCTCCTTTAATAAGTGATCTCCTGTACATTGTTAAAGGCCTTGACCATCTGGAAAGTCAATTGCTGCCTTCCAGAGTCAAGTCCATGCCTGTAACACTGATAGCCACACACAGCTCAGGAATTTGAAATGAGGCCCATGCCCAAGGCTTTCTTGTTAGGCTGGAGATTTGGGGACAAAGACAAGATGATCTGGGCCAAGAGGTTCCTGCCCTTTTCTTCTGACCAGCTGCTGGTGCTTGCATAATCCCACACAAAACATGGGACATAGACAGCTCCTAGTTCCAGATTTCAAAGTGACCACAGGACTTATGACCCACCTACCGGGCCCTAAACTCATCAAATAATGCTATAACTCCAGTACCTCACCATTGCATCACAATCACACCCACCCAGTCCCCTTTAAGAAGCCCCTACCCCAGCCCTGCCTTGTGACTTCACTTCTATAAGGTTGGTGAACCCGCCTGAGAACTGCACCAATAAACCTGCCTTTAATATATATATTATATACATACACACACACACACACACACACACACATATATATAATTTCTACTCAATTAGATTTAATAGGTTGGTGGAGAAGCCATTCATTTCTTACACATAAGTTCTCAAGTCTCTCCATTTTCAACTAATGGAATTGAAACACACAAACCAATAAATACAGTTATTCAAGGTATAGAGATAGTGGAATTTGTAGAGACAAAAAGGAAAGCGAACCTGCTCACACTTTAACGATGAGATACCAACTACTTAACTTGACCCAATGACTTGTGGTGTCATATGCAAACATTTTCAACCCATCTTCCAAATAACAAATGGCCCCGGAGCCCACATGTCACTCTCAAAAGAGACAGTGAATGTTTGGAAATCTAGCCTTTGCCCTGCAAATACAGTCCCTACAGGAATGGCCCATGAGATAAAACTAAATAACTCCAATAGCTAATAAAGACGTTTACTAACTCTCAGCATTTCAATAGGGGTCCCGCTGAGGCTCTAGCAAGCCCAAGCAAGGCAACATGACTCTGGCAGGCCTGACCCTTTCCCCCATTCCCACTGCCTTGCTAAACTGTTAGATTACATTCCTAATGCTAGCCACCAGGGCCTATTCCCTTATTTGGCCACTTCTACTTCCTGACGGTGACCACCAAGATCCAGCTATTATGTATTGAAGTCCAGCAATCTAAAGCCCCCTTTTGACTCACCTAATTAACATGCTCAGTCAAAATTAACCAACTCCTCCCACCATGGGCTTTCCCCTTTTCCCTTTATAGCCTGCAGCTTTTCATTGTGCTGTGTCTGTCTACTCTCTACCCAGAAGCAGTCCTTTGTCTCTCCAGGACAAATATCCCTGACCCCTCTCCTTTATTCCCTTCTCTTTTCCCTTTGTCCTCTATCTCTTGTCTTTGTCTCTTATTCCCTGCCCTTTGTCCCTTTGTGCTGAGAACTTGGTCCTGCTGTGTCTTGTGCCGATTCCATTCCCTTCTTCCTTCGCAGGGAGTCACTATGACTGCACCACAGTGTATATAATACACTTATTACTTTTGTCTTTTTGGTAAAATTCATTTTCAGCCTCAAGGTGTCATAGATTGCTCCCCTGTTGCTATGATAAAATATTGAACAAAAGTAACTCAAGGACGAAAATGTTTATGTCAGCTTATATGCTGTGGTCTGTCATCTGCAGAAGCTGAGGCAGGAGCCTGAGGTAGGAAGCCAGAGTGGAAGTGGAGACGGAAGAGGAATGTTGCTTACTGGATTGTAACCAGGCTCACATGCAGGTACCTTTCTTAAGGTTCAGCTGCCTGCCCAAGGGTCACCACCCACAATGGTCTGGGCCCTCTCACACGAGTCATTAATCAAGAGAATACCCTACAGAATTGTCTACCAGCAAATCTGATAGTTGCCATCCATCAACTGTGTCCCCCCTTGTCAGAGAACCCTAGCTTGTGTCAAACTGACAAAGCAAACAACACCAAACCAAGCAAAGCAAAGCAAAGCAAAGCAAAGCCAAGCCAAGCCAAGCCAAGCCAAGCCAAACCAAACCAAACCAAAACAAAACAAAACAAAACAAACCAAAACAAAACAAACCAAAACAAAACAAAGCAAAACAAAAACTATTCACCATACAGGATCACAAGGAAAACCCATACTCACAAGGTCACAAATATTCCCAAGTTCAAAGAGCAAAGTCACCATTGAAATAGAGCTCCAGTGTGGGTCAGCAGTGAATGATCAAGGGCACATAGGATATAACTCAGGCAACCTATAATTCTCTGCTCTTCCCATTCCCCAACACCAGAGGTGAAAATGTCCCAGCAACCTTCATATTTACCAAAGCAACATTGTCACCTAAGTCATTTTAATGCTCTCACCTGTCACATGCTGAAATCTTTTCCCCACAAGACTGAGTCTTTCTCTAAGCCTGACTTCTTCATGTAGATGCATTAGAGGCAGTAGTGGTTTGAATGGGAGTGATCCCCCATTGGTTCAGATATTTGAGCCCTTGGTACCAGTTGGTGATACTGTTGGGAGAAGTTTAGGAGATGTGTCATTGTTAAAGGTCATTGGAGGAATCTTTGAGAGTTTAAAGACTCGTGCCTTTTCTATTTTGCTCTCTGCTTGCATGTGAGCCTCTCAGCTTTGTACTCTGGCCTCCATGGCTGCGGTTTGCTGTCATGTCTCTCCACCATGATAGACTCTTACCTCTCTGGCACTGTAAGCCAAACTAACCCCCTTCTTCCATAAGCCACATTTGGTCATAGTGTTTTATTATGGCAATAGAAAAGTAACTAACATACAGGTTGATCCAAAAGCTATGTGCATACCAAAACCAAAACACTACCCAGAAAACATCCAATACCTTCGTCTGCAGTTTAGCCTCCTGTCGACTACCTCTCCATCCTCTGTACCTTCTCATTGACAAAACTTCAATAGAGACAAAACAGCCAAAATAAGAGGCAACATTCCCCATTCTCTAGCACACTGATCCTGAAGGCCTGACACCCAGTGATTTATAATGTTTATATAAACCAGTGGTTCTCAACCTCCTCTAACACTGCAATTCTTTCATATAGTTCCAACCATAGGATTATTTTTGTTGCTACTTCATTACTGTAATTTTGCTACTGTTTTGAACTGTAATGAAAATATCTGTGTTTTCTGGTCTTAGACAACCCCTGCAAAAAGTTGTTTGACACCCCCAAAGACATTGCATAACACAGTTTGAGAACCTCTGATATAAACAGATAGAGCCTAACTCCTAATGTTATCATGCCTCATGCCAAACAGACAGTTTCTGTGAGGACAAGTGAGTGAACAGACAACTTAAAAGTGTGACTTAAAATTCAACCCTATTCAAATGGTGCAAGACAAGGCCAATAACACTCTCACCTTCTGTAAAAGGCCACATCCCTTCTCATGGGCATGGCTTTCTTCTTTCCCTAAAATTTGCCAAGGGTGTATCTGGCCACAATGTCTATTCTTTTTCTCCCTAGAGTGTCTATTTTTATTAAAGCTTATATATCACACCAACCTGATATGATGGGGAACTTCTTTAGTACTCTCAGTTGGGAGGTGGAAATTGGAGGACCAAAAGTTCAAGGTCATGGTTGTTTATATAGAAAGTGAGGATACTGTATGAGGATACTGTAGGCTACATACAATATGCCAAATGGTCCAATGAATGTCAAATGCCAGGAAATTCCTGGGTTTACCTATTCAGTTTAAAACTTATCTGTGTTTATCTATTCAGTTTTTCACCTCTTCACTTCTCCCTCTTGCTTGGGGCCCCTCTCGCTCTGGCCCATTGTTTTTTTTTTTTGTTTTGTTTTTTTTTTTGTTTCTCATTACGGATGGTTGTGAGCCACCATGTGGTTGCTGGGATTTGAACTCATGACCTCCAGAAAAGCAGTCAGTGCTCTTAACTGCTGAGCCATCTCACCAGCCCTTATCTTCAGTTTTTACAACTTATTCAACAGGATTATTTGAGCTGTAAGCCAGTCAAAGATTGATGCTATCTATCAAAAAGAACCCCCCAAAAATCATAACCAGAAAGAGAAAGTACAAATTGTTGATACATAGCTTTGGATTTTAAAGTTATACACGTAAGAGGTGCCTTAATAACATTTGTGCACACCATTAACTTGTGCCACATCAGAAAAAAGTTTTCTTCGTTAATATTTTAAAAAACCATTTTAAAATGTTTTATTTATTGGACTAAAGTAGATGAGCACTTGCTTAGCATGTGACCTATATTCTACCCATGAACTACAAAACCAGAACCCCCAAAGCAACCAAACAACCGCCACAACAAAAATACTGTTTAAAAGGGACTTGGTTGACCACTTGCCTTGGATATAAGTATTTGACTAGGTGAGATACTCAATATTGTAAACAAACATGACAGCATGCATACAACCCACACAACCTCAAGCAACCAGACAAAATCTCAGCACGGAGAGGCAAGGTCAGCATGAAGTTTCTCTCCTAGATGAGGAGCTATTGGCAACTAATAGCTACAGGGAGAGAGAAAGTCGATTTGTCTTTAAGGGTGTGTACCTGGCAGATAGATCAAGCCCCAGCCAACATCCCAACACACCCAAAAGAATATGGACAGCATAAATAGAACTCTATGGGTTTGGAAAAATGAGTACACAAATTAAATGGGTAGAAAAGGGGGATTGGATTTGGTGGATGGAATTGAGGGAGGGAGGTGAATATGCTCAAAACAATTGTATGAAATTCTCAAAGCATTAATTTAAATATGAGCAATATAAATCATTATATACTTTTTGTACACCAGAGAATGAAAGTGTATACAAAATGGTCAGAATTTAATACATGAACAAAGTAGGAAAGTCACAATATTCAGAAAGAATAATTTATTACCATTAACCACAATAGTTTGAAAATACAATATTATTTATGAGTTCCGACCTACTACAAGTGAGTGTTTGCTCACTAATGAGCCCAACACAGTTTAAAATGACAGAAGAAACAACTACCTGATTGGATAAAAAAATCTCACTCATTAAACTTATTTAGTATTGCTGTCACAAGCTTACAAAATTGTGTTATGATAATGCTCTTCATTTTATTTTGTGGTTTACAAAGATGTAGGTATCACTGGTCTTTGTCTTCCAGTTTTACAAAATCCAGCTCTTAGATTCAGAACCTGGATCATAGCAACAAATATCTGCAGTCCCCCTGGCCACTCAGCATCTACCAATGACAAAGATGGTGCCTGGAAGCCAGCATCCATCAGAACAGAGACTTTAGCAATAACTATCTGAGCCCTGCCACCCCTTCTCTTCTCAGTCAGGAGTTCCTGGAGACGATCATCTCCTCTACCACCAGTATGTGTCAAAACCCATTGTCCCCAAAGCTTCTCAATTCCTTTAGAGATTTAAGCAGGAATACCGTGACGCACTCTGTGGATTCGGGGTCCCTAGGATGTCTTGTTCCCCAGGACCTGGGTTCCAGTCAGCAATGGGAATCAAGCAGGAGCCCTGAGATTACTGTGCAGATTCAGAAGTGCCAGTCACCTTACATGAGAATAGGGTATTGCTCCAGCATCCGTGAAGGATTCACATATGAAAAGGACTCCAGGCTATACTTGGATGACACTTGCTTGGTGCCTGGAAGACTGGAAGGCAAAGTCAAACAGGAGCCCACCATGTATCGAGAGGGACTCCCTTATCAGAGGTGAGTCTCTCTTCAGCTGTGGCACCCTTCTTGATGATCCAGCCAATCTTCACTTCATTGCCTGAACTGGCCAAGGCATGGAATTTAAGCTGAAAGAAGAAGTTTTGATCTGGTGTACATTTGCACGCATGTACCAAATGAAGACTTTTGGACCTTTAATCAAACTCACTCTCCATACCACATCCCTCATCTTTGAATTAATACAAGATGTAATCTCTCATGAACATACCTATGAGTGTGACGAAACGGATAATCAAGACATAACAAATTCTATCTTTAGGGTTACTCTCTATGAGTTCTTTCAGGTCTGTGCTAAGAACTAAAAAAACTGGAAGCTTTCCCACACTGTGTACATACAAAAGGTTTCTCTCTAGTGTGAATTCCTTCATGTGCTTGGAGATAACAGGATGGACTGAAGGGTTCAATGTAGGGGCAGTTCTGATGCTAGAGTCCTGTTCCCCAATTGGTTCTTGATCTGTCAGTAAAGATAGGAGACATTTGCTGGGTGGAAGGGATAGGTCGGACTTCCAGGTCACTAGAGGCAAGCAGACAGATACAAGAGAGGAGAGACTAGTTCACCATGCTTCTGATGGAGAAAAGTTGGTCAGCCATGTGAGATCTTGAAGTGGAGTGGCCACACAGGCTGCTCCTCCAGGCAGGCTGTCAGGGGTGTTTAGCAGGGGTAGATGTAACTGAGCAACTAAAATTTAGGGCAGGTGAGAGGTGAGGACATAAGAATATTATTGATAAGGGCACGATTTTCCAGACAGGAGATAGTAGCGCCTGACAATTGTGTCAAGAGAAAAGTTGAAATTGAGCAACTGTCTGTGTCTTTTATCCATGGTTTCAAGGGAAGCTGGGTGGGGCTGTTAGTTTGACCCATTCCTGGAACTTGGGCAGGATAGTGAAAGCTACAACCAACAGTTCCCCAGCATTGTATGCATCTGAAAGGTTTCTCCCCGGCATGAACTCTTTCAGGTGCTTGAAGTTGAGTGGAGGAACTGAAGGCTTTCTGTGATGAATAAAAAAACTATGGCTTCTTGCCAGTGAGACCTTCCTTATGTCTTCTTCAAGATTTGGAACTACAGAAGGCTTTCCTACATTGCTTTCAATCATGGAGTTTTTCTGCAGTGTGGTTTCTTCTGTGGGCTAGAAGAGAACAGTTTGTACAAAATGGATTCTTCCACTGGTATCATATGAAAAGTTTCACTCTGGACTGGAGAGATCGCTCAGTGATTGACTGCTCTTCCAGAGGGCTTGAGTTCAATTCTCAGCAACCACATGGTGGTTTGCAACCATCTGTAATGGGATCTGATGCCCTCTTCTGGTGTACATAAAGACAGTGCTCATATACATTAAATAAATAAATAAATTCTTTTAAAAAGTTTCACTGTGTTATGATCTTCTGTTTTTTAAGTGAGCAGGGCTGCAGTGTTATCACATTGTTTGCACAGATACAGTGGAGTCCACGGTTAATCTCTTTATGTTTACACAGCTACTTGGAGGCCTTCCCACATTGCTCACAAACAGGGATTCTTGGCTCTATGAATTACTTCATGTCTTTGCAATTCCTTGAAAGACAAGAAGGATTTCTCACATGCCTTATACACGTAGTGTTTCTCATCAGTATGTATTCCTTCGTGTGTGTTTTTTCTTTAAATATTGGGAAGAGCAAAGGTGTTCTTACTCTGTTTATATACATAGAATTTCTTTTGACTGTTACACTATTCATGTCTTTGAAAGGAATTGGAAGAAATGAAAAGTTTCTCACATTGCTTACACTTATGGTGTTTTTTTTCTCTAATGAAAGTCCTTGCATGATTTTGAGCATGTCTAAAATATCAAAAGTATAACCCTATGATTTTAGGATGAGTTTATATTTTAAAACAATTCTCTCTTTATGCTTCTGAAAGGACAGTGGGGAACTAAATACGTTCTCAGATTCCTTATGTTTACATATTTCTTTCCATATTCTTGATCCTCATATAGTTTCTTTGAGTAGTACACTTAGAGATATAAAGCCAACACCTATTTCTCCACATACCCAATTTTCACTTATGGGTACTTCTCAGTGGCATTCTGGATTCACAATAAAAATGCTTTGGAATGTAGTTGAAGATTTTTACACACTGATGACATTTTTTTTTTACATTCACATGGTTTCTCCTCCAAATGTCTGCCTGAAAAATGAAAAAAAAACCCAAACAAATAAAAACAAAACCATTACTAAGATTTTGGTTCTTAATGATTTGCTATATAATGGATAATAACATGATCTGTAAATGTTTTAACATGTTCCGATTATATGCTCTGAAAAATGTTCTAAGGATAGCAAAATACAGACTATACTGTTCACGTGCGTTATATCATCTTCATGTCTGGAAAGCATTAAATGTTTATGTCACATTTAAATACACAATATTGTGTCCATTTTTGATGCACAATACTAGTGACAAAAATAACTCTGGATCTGGATTTGGGGAATACTTGATATCCATTAGGAATGTTGCTATTTGGTCCAGTACAAAAAAAAATAAGTGGCTTACTTTTGTTTTGTACATGCCTTATACTCAAAGCTTATAGGTAAATCAACATAGTATTTTAAACAATGTCATGTATGAAATGAAGTTTGTGTGTTTCCAATACTGGAACACTTGATGCTCTGATTGCTGAGTCTTAGATACATACAGTTTTAGAGAAAATTACTCAAGATTAAATCTTTTTGTTGCTGATGTATTTGTTTGTTGGTTTACTTTTTTCTGAAACATCATACTGAGATTCTTGAGAATCATTACTGACTCTTAGGGGTATGAATGACCTTGTTTTCATCAGGGATGTTGGTACTCATTTTCACATTCTCATTTGTTCTTCTAAAAGACAGGCCAAGAAAAATCACTAGGAATAATACTACTACAAAAATATTACCATGGAAAAAATATCAGATTGTATTTCAATTCCCAGTATAAAGTGAGTCACTTGACATATTTACCCAAATACTTCTTTACCATATTTCAATCCATGCAGCAGTACTGATGAGCCAGAAGCACTTGGTTTTTAATACAATAGTATCTTTGTCTATGGAGACTAGGTTCCTCAAGGGTTCCCACATCACATCTTTATTAAAATCCCTTTGGTTTGAATCAACTTAGTTTACTCCCCTGGTTGAAGTTCACAGTCATGTTCTTAAAGGTAACTGACTCCTAAATAAGCAAACACATGTTGCCACAAGAGTGAGCTTCACAGTGTAGGAGGTTCAAACTCAATTTGTAAGAAGTTGACATAGCCTTAGGTTCTGCACATGTCCGAGTCACATTTTATTGTCACGCTTGTGGTGGTTTGAATAGGAGTGGCCCCCATAGACTCATATTTGAATGCTTGCTCATTAGGGAGCAGGGCTATTTGAGTGGGATTAGGAGGTGTGCTCTTATTAGAGGAAGTGTGTTAGTGAAGAGTGGGCTTTGTGTCTCCAGAAGCCCAAGCCAAGCCTAAGGGTTCTCTTGCAGCTACCTGAGCATCTGTATATAGAACTACCAAGCTCCTTCTCCAGCACCATGCTGCATACTGTCAAACTTCCCACCATTATCACAATGGACCAAACCTCGGAACTATAGGTGAGTGTCAACTAAATGTTTTCTTTTATAAGAGTTGCCATGGTCATAGTGTCTCTTCACACAGAACACTAAGACAATGCTTTTATTGTTTATACATATGAAAGGCATCTCACGCCTTAATTCTAACAGTTTATTGAAGTTCTCTGGTAAAGCAACAGCAAAATAGAATCATCCTTTGTGCTGGTTGCTTGCACTGGTTTCTCTTTGTGACTGGGTCAGTTTAACAACTGATAAATTGTGGTTACCAAATGCTTACAAGAGAACAAAACCAAATCAAACCAAACCAAAAACAAAGCCAAAACCAAACAAGAACAAAACCTCCCACCTATCATGAGACTGCATAGTCTTTATAATTCCAAAAGAAAAAAATTCTACTTCATTTGGTGTGATGGTTAGCTTTAACTGTCAACTTAACACAACCTAGCATTTCCTGGGAAGAAGAGTTTCAATGAGGGAATGTCTGCATTGGTTTGATTTGTGGGCATGTCTCTGAGGGATTGTCTTAAGTAAATCAATATGCGACGAGGCAGACTACTATGGTAGATGAACAGGAATGTCGGAATTGTATAAAAGTAGAGAAATCAGGCTGAGAACAAGTAAACAAGCAAAGGAGCATTTATTGATTCATTTCCCTCTGCTCCTGACTGTGAAGGCAATGTGACCAGTAATCTGAACTTCCTGCCTTATATACCCCACGTAACCCAAGCTTCACTGTATGTGTGTCTGTATGTCTGTCCTTTCTTAGTTTTCTCTCCATCTGTGATGAAGGATCAGAGAATCAAATTATGCAGGACATGGGGAAAAGGTAGATTTAAACAAAATTTTAAAGTGATTAAAGTGTATGCACGCATAAACACATAGTCTACATATGCTTATTTTTTATATTATTTACAAAGTACCAAATTGGCTTTGTAGAATGAGTGAGTACTTATATAAATTAAAACTGTCAAATTGGTCCAAATTCCTTCTATTCATAATATAAGTCTAATTTTAAAATAAAAAGTCCTGATTCTGGCTGCCCCAGCAGGTTATGTATCCTCAATAAGACTGTTATTTGTTTGATCTTCTTTTACCTTCATCTTTGTCTCAATTCTGATTCTATAAGATAGGCAAGAAAATTCCATATTCTGCTGGGCAGTGATGGTACACACCTTTATTCTCAGTTCTTGAAAGGCAGAGGTAAGGTGGAACTCCATTTTTTGAGGCCACCCTGGTCTACAAAGTGAGTTCCAGGACAGTTGAGACTACACAGAGAAATCCTATCTTGAAAACAAAAACAAGAGAAAAGAAATGTCCCTATTTTTAAAAATACTAGCTCTCAGGCCCTCGTGTGAGAGTACTCCCGTGAGTCTCTGTTGCTCCTGAAGTTCAAGACAGCTACAGATAGAAAAGGATGACTGTCTCTGGGCTTTCAGTTTTCCCAAAGGATTGGTTCAGGATTTTCCCTGTCCAATCACATTAGGGCAGCCAAGAGGCCTGTGATTGGACAGGGAAAAGGGAGGCGGAGCTATGAGTGGGAGAAACCAGACAGCGTCTCAGGGGAGAAGGAGGAAGGAGAATGGAGGCAGATATGAACCAGCGTGGCTTGAACCAGCCATAGTTATGATATCTTAAGGTTAGAATAATTGGGATAAAGCTTCTATCATTATCAGTTGGCTCTGAAATTATTGTATTGGCATCTTGTAAATTGTGATCTTATTGATACATAAATCTGATTGGTTAACTATAAGCTTTAAGAGTTTTAATTCTACTGGGTGTCGTGATGGCTGACCTTGGGTGCGTTGAGCGTTGCTTGGTATTGAGAGGAACTTGGCCCTCCCACCACCAGAGAGTTTGTAGGCTGAGAGAAGCAAGAGCACAGAGAACTGGCAGGTTCTTTTTTTTTTTTTTTTTTTTTTTTTGGTTTTTCGAGACAGGGTTTCTCTGTGTAGCTCTGGCTGTCCTGGAACTCACTCTGTAGACCAGGCTGGCCTCGAACTCAGAAATCCACCTGCCTCTGCCTCCCAAGTGCTGGGATTAAAGGCGTGCGCCACAACTGCCCGGCGCAGGTTCTTTTTAAAAATATTTCCTGCAATAAAGGACAGACTGGACAGAGATGCCAGAGTATTAATCTGATTTTTTGTTGTTGTTGTTGCCTTATAGGTCAAAATAAAAAGTTGAACTTTTAAAACAAAACCAGCATTGAAATGCTTGTCATAAAAGGACTTGTATCTTATGCTGGTTAGTTTTTGTCAAGGAGACATAAACTAGAGTCACCTGGAAAGAGGGAACCGCAGTTAAGGAATTGCCTCCATCAGACTGACCCATAGGCATGTCTATGGGAGGATTTTTTCTTTTTAAATTAATGATTAATGTATGGAGGGTCTGAGTGTAGCACCAATTTCAGGAGATTTAATTCTTTCTGATCTCTGCTGGTAGAAGTCAAAACCAAGATTTCTTTGGGCTTATGGTTCCAGAAGTTCATGGTGGGGAACCATGGTAGCAAGTGGCACACATGACAGTAGAAACAGAAAGCTGAGAGCTCACATCTTGACCCACAAGCAGGAAACAGAACAAACTTGGTATGGCATGAGTCTTTAAACTCTCAAAGCCCACCTCCAGCGACACCCTTCCTCCAAGTAGGGACTATTTCACAAACATCCCCCAAACAACCCTGTCAAATGGGGGCCAAATAGGAACCTCTGGAGACATTATGGTGACACCTGCTTTCTAAGTTTTCTTTTAAATTTTAATATAGAATTGTTTTGTGCCCTTTAAAAATTAATTTTTCTTTTTTAAAAAAATATTTATTTATTTATTTATTTATTTAATGTATATATGAGTACATTGCCACTGTCTTCAAACACACCAAAAGAGGGCAATAATAGATGGTTGTGAGCCACTATGTGGTTGCTGGAAATTGAACTTTAGAAGAACAGCCAGTGCTCTTAACCAGTGAGCCATCTCTCCAGCCCAAAATAATCTTTTCTTAATAATGACAGGAGAGAGAGAGAGAGAGAGGGAGAGGGAGAGGGAGAGGGAGAGAGAGAGAGAGAGAGAGAGAGAGAGAGAGAGAGGGAAAACACCTCGGTTTCTCCCATAACATAGCGCTAGGGAGTTTTGTGGACCTAACACTTGACCTTTCCTTTACTGCAACACACAGTCATGGCCTACCTCTTTTTGTATTTTAATGATTTTGTATTTTAATGCAATATCTAAATCCAGGCATTGCAGCCCACTTGGTGAAGCTGAGGCAGGCAGAGTTCCAGGACCACCAGAACTACATCCTCTGTCTTTTAAATAGAAGTAAAACATCTAAAAACAGCCCAAGAGCAACAGCAATGATGACGAAGATCAACACGAGTCCCCCCCCCCCCCCCCCCGCGCATGTCCATTTACTATTAGTTTAGCAATGCTGGAAATTCAGGTAATTGTTGCTAGTCCTACGAATCACTGTGGTAAGGGCACAGGGACAGTGTTTCGAAAGCTTCTCTTCGGACTGTGAGGCTCATAGCAGGTGAGGAAGACAGGACGACTGCTCTGAGTTACTCTGCGCTGGAGGAAGTATCAGCTTGGTTGTGCCCAGCTGAGAATTAACAGCTCCTTTGATTAAGCAACACTCTTAAACTGCTTTACTTCATTTTAGAACATGTGCCAAGAAAGATAAACCTTGTATCTTGCTTACACAAATGAGCATCCACCCTCTGGCAGTACACGGGGAGATATAAACTCAACAACTACTTATAGCAACAAATAATATCCGAAAATAAATAAGGTCATATCAGAAATTCCAGCCAGGCGAGCTTATCAACCACATGAGGTGCAATCCTTTGCCTGTGTCTATAAGGCCCAAAGTGTGGCAGGCACACTGAGTGATCTCTGGTTAAAAGCACAGAAACTTACCACAGGGAAGGACTCTTCAGTCCTGCCCGGGACACTCAGTGCCCTTCAAACTCACAGCCTAGTCTCACATACATTTGCCACCTCTGCACCTGCCCTGGTAAGACCTGCCACCACCACCCCTACTTTTCCTTGCTCCAGTTTCAGCTGTCTGCCTCAGACTTCATGCCTCTTACCAGTTAGTCATTTAACCGTTTCTTAGCCATTCTGTGACCAGCATGGTTGCATATAATTAATTGTGTGAGACATTAATATGCAATTTGTCAGTAAATATAAGTGATCAGATAGACTGTTACAAAATCATCTTTGATTACCATCTGCTGGCTTGCAAACAAAATCTGGCCACAAAACAGCCATACTGAGAACTTACTCATCATTCCATCTACCAGTCTTACATAAAACGTTCACGACCCCGGATCACTAAATTTCCTGTGCATGAACTCCCAACCCGAGTGTGAATCTCCTCACCACCCTCCACCACCACCGCCCAGATAGCAGAGACATGGGCTGATGAATGTCCACAGAGCCTGACGCACTAAGCTCTGCAAGGGCAGAACAGCGCGACCCAGCGGGGGGCCAAACTACTGCTTCCAGGGGAAGTTACTCCTCCACTGCTCCCTTGGTTGCAGCAGCCTCCCCCTCACACTTAGGACTCCCAGCAGTAGCCACTATTTTCAGCCGCCAGGTGTCCTAGTCCTCCTCTGACTCCAGCAGCCGGTGGACGTAACCCAGACACAGCGGGGCAAAACCTGGAATCTTTCTTCCAGACCCAGGCATTTAATACGACAAATACAGAACGTGGCATCTCAGTGTTTTGCAGTGACTATCTCCTAAGGCCCAAATTTCTAGTTGGACAGTTTATACAGTGCGAAACAACCACACATACACCCCATCCACCGCCCCTCCATAGTGCAGCAACTCACCCGTGGAGGATACCCATCCCCAAACTGGCAGGGCCGAGACCAGATTACAGATTCTGTGCACAAAGTTCTCAGTCAGCCAAAAGGAAAAGCATTCGTTCACTCACAAAACCTGTCCTGACTTCCCAGCAGCAATTGCTTCCTGCTTATTAAAATAATAGGGCCACAGTGAAGAGGGTGCGGCATAGTCTCTATTTTTTTTTTCTGATCAAGGCTCAATGTTTAATTGTAGGGTCTGAATTTAAAGGGGGAAATCCCATCCCTGACTATGCCAGGATCTCGTCAGGAAGACAGGCTCAGCTGTTCAGCAGACAGTGGCTTCTTGCAGGAAGCTGCAGATGTGGCAGGACAATAGACAACAGGTCAAAAGACTCCTCCCTAGGTGGGCTAGCCGACTGTGGCAAACAAGGTCTGACTTAGCCCACAAGACTGGGTGAAGGGTATACTTCCTTGCTTCAGTATCTAGAAATTTCTAAGTGGCCATGCTTCACAAATGTAGTTTTTGCTCCAGACTGCAAGTCCATGTTTGCCAATGATACGTTCTCTGAGTGTGCAGAAGTTCTCACGTTCATGCAGAACACTCGCCACTGTCCCGTGCAGACCCTTAGCTTGAAAATGGTGTGAAAGGAAGGATGATGGATCGATAAGCCTCTTCCCCATCCTCCTGGTCCAGGAACCCTTCCTTTGGAAGATGTAACAGGAATAAATATCTACTCCTTCCTTATATAGCAAGGAGGAAAGCAAAAATTAAAACTAAAAATCAAAATCCTTTCTATTCTCATCTGTGTCTCTGGGATAGGGAAGGATTGGACAGTAGCGGCCCAGGATGCACGATTAACGTCTGTCCTGTATAAAACATGGCCTGCTCTCATAGGTTTGCTTTTATTGGACTCACTTCTTAGACTTTCCTAACTCTTACTTGTTGAATGTTTAGATTCCATATGAGAAAACCACACTACTCTTGTCTTTCTTTTTTTTTAATTTTTTATTACGTATTTTCCTCAATTACATTTCCAATGCTAGCCCAAAAGTCCCCCATGCCCCCCCCCACTCCCCTACCCACCCATTCCCACTTTTTGGCCCTGGCATTCCCCTATACTGGGGCATATAAAGTTTGCGTGTCCAATGGGCCTCTCTTTCCAGTGATGGCCGACTAGGCCATCTTTTGATACATATGCAGCTAGAGTCAAGAGCTCCGGGGTACTGGTTAGTTCATAATGTTGTTCCACCTATAGGGTTGCAGATCCCTTTAGCTCCTTGGGTTCTTTCTCTAGCTCCTCCATTGGGGGCCCTGTGATCCATCCAATAGCTGACTGTGATCATCCACTTATGTGTTTGCTAGACCCTGGCCTAGTCTCACAAGAGACAGCTATATCAGGGTCCTTTCAGCAAATGCTTGCTAGTGTATGTAATGGTGTCATCGTTTGGAAGCTAATTATGGGATGGATCCCTGGATATGGCAGTCTCTAGATGGTCCATCCTTTTGTCTCAGCTCCAAACTTTGTCTCTGTAACTCCTTCCATGGGTGATTGTTTCCAATTCTAAGAAGGGGCAAAGTGTCCACACTTCGGTCTTCGTTCTTCTTCAGTTTCATGTGTTTTGCAAATTGTATCTTATATCTTGGGTATACTAAGTTTCTGGGCTAATATCCACTTATCAGTGAGTACATATCATTTGAGTTCTTTTGTGATTGTGTTACCTCACTCAGGATGATGCTCTCCAGGTCCAACCATTTGTCTAGGAATTTCATAAATTCATTCCTTTTAATAGCTGAGTACTACTCCATTGTGTAAATGTACCACATTTTTTGTATCCATTCCTCTGTTGAGGGGCATCTGGGTTCTTTCTAGCTTCTGGCTATTATAAATAAGGCTGCTATGAACATAGTGGAGCATGTGTCCTTCTTACCGGTTGGGACATCTTCTGGATATATGCCCAGGAGAGGTATTGCAGGATCCTCCGGTAGTACTATGTCCAATTTTCTGAGGAACCGCCAGACTGATTTCCAGAGTGGTTATTCTCTATTATTATAACACATTTATGTTTCATTTTGTAGGAAAGAATCTATAGCACACATGGCTAATAATTTGTTTTATGTTTTTCTCCCCTAACAAAATGCCAAACAAGAAAACAATAGTTCCTAAGACAGCCATGACAGTCAGGGCCCATGATAAGCGAATGAAAACAGAGAACAAGACAGAACATCATTATAGTCATCATCCCACTGAAGTAAGAATAAGAACTCCATGTACCAAGTAGGAGTGAAGCCAGAGAGAAGGGAAATTTTTAGAGAAACAGGAAAGGAAAGGAAAGGAAAGGAAAGGAAAGGAAAGGAAAGGAAAGGAAAGGAAAGGAAAAAAAAATCAGGAGAGGGCATCAGATCTCCTGGAACTGAAGTTACAAATGGTTGTTGTTAGATTTCTGAGGTAGCAGAAAGATACCAGAGTCAGAAAAAGACAGGATGAGATTGTGTTTATTGGTGCTCACAATGAGAGGGCAGATTCTCTTCCTCAGAAAGTTGAGGATATGCCAGAAAAAACAGATGGTTGCCACCCTTTATAGGGGCAGAAATGGTCGCAGCATATAGCTCACATCTTTCTCCTGCAGTCCCTCTTTCTGAAATTCCTCCCCCAAAGAGACAGGCTGCCCAATGGATACTCTGTCCGTGTGAGCTACTATGTGGTTGGGAACTGAACCTATGTCTTCAGAAAGAACAAGTGTTCTTAGCCACTGAGCCATCTCTCCAAACCATAAAAACAATACTCTTTATATAGAAAGATAATTTGAAATAAAGAGCAATGAGTCATGCTTTAGATGTGAACATACACGACCTTGAGTATGGTCTGTCCCTTGTACTCCATATACTCCTGTCCCAGATATTTTATGGGACTCTCACAAGCAGGAAGACTATTAACTTCTAATTGTAGGAAAAGTAATCTGGCTTTCTCATGCAATGCCTATGTCTTAAGGATTCACTTTGTTAGATGCAGTCCTATCTAATACACCATAGAATCCAGTCTGCAATCTCTCTTTTAAAAGATTTATTGTTATTATTATTGTTGTTGTTATCATTATTTCCTCTCTGTTTGTGTGTGTGTACATATATGCTGATGTCTGCAGAAGCCAGAAGAGAACGCTGGATCCCCTGGAGCTGAAGTTACAGGTGGTTGTGAGTCCCCTAATGTGACTGCCTGGGAACTGAACTTGCAAGCGCTCTTCACGGCTGATCCATCTCTCTAGTCTTGACTCTGTAATCTCATTTAAATTCTTTGCAACCTTTGAAGATCTAACCACACCTATGGCTATTGTAAAAACTGTTAAGTGTAGAATTCTCCCTTGAGAATTCTTCACCCAGTCTTGGGTGTGTCTTAATCTTTTTCTAGTAACCTTTGTGTTTAAATCTATAGACAAAAGAGGAAAGAAGTAGGGAGGAAGAGAGGAGGAGGGGACGGCGGAGGAGAAATTTCTTCTTAAGAAACACATAGTGTAGTATATCCTTTATCCCAGCACTTTGTTTGTTTACACAAGGACCCTTTTCATTCTCAGAACTTGACGACTCTTGAGTGGCTGGCCTCTTATCCATATCCTTCCTGCTGTTTTCAGAATTAACCCAATCAGGAATAGACTATGAGGTTGACCATCAGCCAATGAGAAACAGCTAAGATCCCTCTTGCATTAGAAATCAAAGACAGAGGACTTGTTGGCCATGTGTGCAGTTTGCTAGCCCAGTTTGAGTACATCCACTTTGCAAAAAGAAATTACCTTGCTTTGTTCCTGTGTTTCTTTGTACAATACAGAAAATATTCTTTTTCCACAGCCACCAATGACTGGTTCACATATTTGATTTTTGGGCCATGTTTCCCAAGGGCAATGGGAAAGTAACCCTTCCTGAGATACTCTCTTCCAATTTCGTCATTGGTTCCACCAGTGACACCTCAGATTCTCCATAATTCCTGGTCTCTCTTGGATCCTCCACAAGTTCCCACCCCATTACAATACTGAAGAATCCAACCAAAATGAGGAACACTTGTCTTTTCCCTCTGGCCATTTGGAATTAAAAATAAGATATATCCCCAAGATGGGAAAGTGAATATAAGTTGGCCAATGATGAGCAGGCACAGTCTGTTGCATTCTCCAGGGAATAAACTTGGGAAAGTTGAACTACAGTAATAAAGAAGAGGCTGGTGATGCCTAAGCATCTCTACTTTTAATAGCAAGGTAAAATAGAGAACTCTATAAAGCAGCGGAGTAAGTCCAATCTATCCTGACATCACAGGTTGGGATGGGGTGCTCTGTCCTCACAGAGAGAGGGGGCAGCAAGAGCAAATGGTAGAAACTGGTAAGGGGTAGAAACTCAAAGACAACTCAGCCTGACAAAGTCTGAATGTAGAATCTGTATCAATCCACTGTTCCTCCCCATTGAACAGGTTCTGTTTTACCTTTGCTAAGGTGTCTCAGACTACTCCAGAATGACTGGCATAGAAGCAACAGGATTCTCCTAAGGTCATACAGAGGCCTCCTTCCTTGATGAATACCAAATGCAACACTTGCCTATTTTGTAATGTTACTTCTGCTAGGGAGTCTACTTGTTTTTCTAATTGTTGTATGGAAAAGGGAAGGTGACTTAGGTCTTTATCTACTTGTTTATTTAGGAGTCACAGACGTTTTTCCTCATTGAAACTATCCCCTGAGTAGTGTACTAGCAGTGTTGGCACCCACAAGCAAGGCGCCAGCTCAGAGGACCAACGACAGTCAATAATAGTTTGGGGTTGCCCATGAGGGGGATAGGCCCATCAGTAAAAGAAATGTAATACAGTTAGGTTTTGACCAGGCCCATTTCTTTACAATATGCACACTGATTCTTCTGAAGTGGTGAAGGAGTTTTCTTGTTCCTGGTGGGTAGTTTGGGCCTGGGGGCTTAGGGCCCTGTGGCCAAGGCCTTTGGTCCTCATGGAAGGTCACCATCATTGTTTTAGTGATCTTTCTTGCCTGTCTATCTTCCTGATTCTATTGTTATAAACCTTAGTAGTTATTTCTAATAGTTTGGAGAGGTTCTCTTCCTCAATCCTTCAAGTCTATGTAGATTCCTCCTACTGTTTGGAGCTAATTGAGATACAAAGGCAATGTTAATCAACCTCCAGCCTTTCCTCTGCCTCTGGCTCAATGGAAAAAATAATAATAATAGGCTTTCATCAGTTGTTTTCAGAATGGTGAGGGGGACTCATTTGATTCTTATATAACCTGGCTGATCTCAGAGAGATGGCTGAGTTTGTAAAGACCACTGGCTTCTCTTCCATAACAATTCCCAGCATGTACATGGTGAGTAACAACCATCTGTAATTCTAGTACCAAAAAAATCTAACTCCTCTCCTAGCCTTCGAGGGCAGCACGCACATACATGGTGTACACAAATACATGTAGGATAAACATTCAAACACATAAAATAAAATAAATTTAAAAAGAAAAAAATCAATAGAGTACTCAAAATCTAACTGATGGGATAAGGAGCAGTGTGGCTAGTGAATTGCTTGCCCTGTAAGCCACAAGGACCTCAGCTCACCCTAAGTACTATGTGGACATGCTGCTACACTTGTAATCCTAGAATAGAGAAAGTGGAGACAGGTGGGTCCACTGGACTCATTAGCCAAATGACTAATGACTAATTCACTGTCCCCATGAAGGAATCTGTCACAAAAAAATTAGGTTGACAACTTCCGAGGAACCACCCATAGGTAGTCATCCAAATGTACCTGCAGTGCATGGCAGAGAGAGAGAAAGAGAGAGAGAGAAATAAATGAGTGAAAGAATGGATAGATAAATGGGAAATGTTCTAACACTGTAAAAAGACAAATCTATGAATTATGGGCATGGAGTATTTTCTGTGAAAGACAAAGAAATATTTTTAATATAATACCAGAAAACTTCTGAATTTTGGGGAAAGAGGTCAAACCAGGGATGAAAGGCTATAGCACACCAAACAGAAAGGATCAGAGATGTATATTCTTATGGTATATTATAGTACACACACTAACTACACAACTACACACACACACACACACACACACACACATGCATGCATGCTCTCAAAGAAAATATAATGAAAGTTGCAAGAGAAAGCATTAAGTCATGTATAAAGGCAGAAGGAACATCTCCTTAAGCATAAGAACACTTCGAAAGAGTTGATGGAGCAAAGAATATATTGCAATTCCTTTAAATACTATGTGTAGTCAGGGATCCTAGCAAGGCTATGCTATATCAGCCATAGAGTAACTTTGCTATGCATATTAAGACATAGAACTGAGGCTGAGCTGTCTGTCCTGCCCCCAACATGCACATGTTAAAAGGGAATTGGACCACAATGGGGAAAAGACACTATTCTCTAAAGTAGCCTATTACTTCACAGGTGAAATGGAAACGTGAAAAGGTGTTGGTTTGGCATTTCTTAATACCTAACAGGATGCAAAGGATAGAGAGTAGAGTTCAGATAAATGCAAAGAGCCCTTCTTAAGATCCCAAACCTTGGAGTTCACAGTAAGACTCACATAATGAGAAGGAAGTAAGGTGGAAGTGATAAAAGAAGTAATCTGGTCTGCTCTTTAATACACAAAAAGGGGAAAACCAGGATTCAGCATGATAGGTTTTGTGTGTGTGTTTTTTACAAGCATAAAATGCAGATATATAATTGACAGTGTACACATGTACAAGTGAGATATTCCAGCTTTTGACTGATATACCTCTACCAGCTATACACTAACTGGATGAACCTTTTCAAATAAACAAATGGGTCAAAAGTAAAATCCATAATGACTGGCAACTGTGTGCATGTAGTTTTATATCTGTGGTTATCTGAAATACCATGACTGAAGATACTTCACATGAGTCAAAATCCATTTGGATCACCACCTCATATGCAGTTGTTCAAAGAGCTAAGATCTTCAGAAACTTTTTCTTGAGTATATAAAAAGGATGTCTCTTCACTTGAGAAAAATCTCAACATGTTTATGAATATACATGATGCTTCCAAAATTAACCTTGTGAGAATGTACTTTTGCAGTCAATTCTTTTAGAACATGATTTTAACATTTTCAACTGTTAATATTCAACAAACAGAATAATTATTTTAAGATATATTTTGTTGTTATGTCTCCCTTTTCATTTCTGATTTTATTAATTTGGATACTGACTCTGTGCTGTCTGGTTAGTCTGGCTAAGGGTTTGTCTATCTTGGCTCCTGGTTTTGTTGATTCTTTGTATAGTTTTTTTGTTTCTATTTGGTTGATTTCAGCCCTGAGTTTGATTATTTCCTGCTGTCTACTCCTCTTGGGTATATTTGCTTTCTTTGTTCTAGAGCTTTCAGGTGTGCTGTCAAGCTGCCAGTGTAAGCTCTCTCCACTTTCTTTTTGGAGGCACTTAGAGCTATGAGTTTTCCTCTTACCACTGTTTTCATTGTGTCCCATAAGTTTGGGTATGATATGTCTTCATTTTCATTAAATTCTAAAAAGTCTTTCTTTATCTCTTCCTTGACCAAGTTATTATTGAGTAGAGTGTTGTTCAGATTCCATGAGTCTGTGTGCTTTCCATAGTTTTTGTTGATATTTAAGACCAAACTTAGTCCATGGTGATCTGATAGGGTACATGGGATTATTTCAATCTTCTTGTATCTGTTGAGGCCTGTTTTGTGACCAATTATATGGTCAATTTTGGAGAAGGTACCATGAGGTGCTGAGAAGAAGGTATATTCTTTTATTTTAGGATGAAATGTTCTATAAATATCTGTTAGATCCATTTGGTTCATAACTTCTGTTAGTTTCACTGTGTCTCTATTTACTTTCTGTTTCCATGATCTGTTCATTGCTGAGAGTGGGGTGTTGAAGTCTCCCACTATTATTGTATGGTATGTGATGTGTGCTTTGAGCTTTAGTGAAGTTTCTTTTATGAATGCAGGTGCCTTTGCATTTGGAGAATAGATGTTCAGAATTGAGAGTTCATCTTGGTAGATTTTTCCTTTGACCAGTATGAAGTGTCCTTCCTTATCTTTTTTGATAACTTTTGGTTGAAAGTTGATTTTTTGGGGCTGGTGAGATGGCTCAGTGGTTAAGAGCACTGACTGCTCTACCGAAGGTCCTGAGTTCAAATCCCAGCAACCACATGGTGGCTCACAACCATCCATAAAAAGATATGACTCCCTCTTCTGGTGTGTCTGAAGACAGCTACAGTGTACTTACATATAATAAATAAATAAATCTTTTTTTTAAAAAGTTGATTTTTTTTTACACTGAGGTAGTGTCTGTCTTTGTCACCGAGGAGCGTTTCCTATATGCAGCAAACTGCTGGGTCCTGTTTATGTATTCAGCCTGTTAGTCTATGTCTTTTTTTGGGGAATTGAGTCCATTGATGTTAAGAGACATTAAGGAAAAGTGATTGTTACTTCCTATTATTTTTGTTGTTAGAGGTGGAATTATGTTTGTGTGGCTGTCTTCTTTTGGTTTTGTTGAAATAAGATTATTTTCTTGCTTTTTCTAGGGTGTACTTTCCTTTCTTGTGTTGGAATTTTCCATCTATTATCCTTTTTAGGTCTGGATTTCTGGAAAGATATTGTGTAATTTGGTTTTGTCATAGAATATCTTGGTTTCTTCATCTATAGTAATTGAGAGTTTTGCTGGGTATAGTAGCCTGGGCTGGAATTTGGGTTCTCTTAGGTTCTGTATGACATCTGTCTAGGATCTTCTAGCTTTCATAGTCTCTGGTGAGAAGTCTGGTGTAATTCTGATAGGTCTGCTTTTATATGTTACTTGACTTTTTTCCCTTACTGCTTTTAATATTCTTTGTTTAGTGTATTTGGTGTTTTGATTATTATGTGGCAGGAGACATCTCTTTTCTGGTCTAGTCTATTCAGAGTTTTGTAGGCTTTTTGTCTGTTCATGGGCATCTCTTTCTTTAGGTTAGGGAAGTTTTCTTCTATAATTTTGTTGAAGATATTTAGTGGCCCTTTAAGTTGGGAATCTTCCCTCTCTTCTATACCTATTATCCTTAGGTTTCATCTTCTTATTGTGTCCTGGATTTCTTGGATGTTTTGGGTTAGGAGCTTTTTGCTTCTTGCATTTCCTTTGACTGTTGTGTCAATGTTTTCTATGGTATCTTCTGCCCCTGAGATTCTCTCTATCTCTTGTATTCTGTTGGTGATGCTTGCATCTATGACTCCTGATCTTTTTCCTAGGTTTTCTTTTTTTTTTTTTTTAAAGATTCATTTATTTATTATATGTAAGTACACTGTAGCTGTCTTCAGACAATCCAGAAGAGGGAGTCAGATCTTGTTACAGATGGTTGTGAGCCACCATGTGGTTGCTGGGATTTGAACTCAGCACCTTTGCATCACCCGACTGCTCTTCCAAAGGTTCGGAGCCATCTCACCAGCCCATTCCTAGGTTTTCTAACTCCAGGGTTGTCTCCCTTTGTGATTTTTTTGTTTGTTTGTTTCTATTTCCATTTTTACATCTTGGATGGTTTTGTTCATTTCCTTTGCCTGTTTGATTGTGTTTTCCTGTAATTCTTTAAGGGATTTTTGTGTTTCCTCTTTAAGGGCTTCTAGCTACTTACATGTGTTCTCCTGTATTTCTTTAAGAGAGTTATCTATATTCTTAAAGTCCTCTATCATCATCATGAGAAGTGATTTTAGATCTGAATCTTGCTTTTCTGGTGTGATGGTGTATCCCAGACTTGCTATGGTGGGAGAATTGGGTTCTAATGATGCCAAGTAGCCTTAGTTTCTGTTGCTTATGTTTTTACACTTGCCTCCCGCCATCTGACTATCTCTAGTGCTACCTGCCCTTCCTGATATCCTGGTTGTGAACTCCTCAGAGTTCAGCTGTCTCTGTGATCCTGTGATTCTGTGATCCTGCAACCCTGAAATCCTGGGTGTGTCAGGGCTCCTGGGAGTCACGCTGCCTCTAAGACCCTGAGATACTGGTGTGACCAAGCTCCTGGGATCCTGTGGTCCTGGCTGTTAGACCGCCTGGAAGTAGAGCTTCCTCTGCTACATATGCAACTAGAGACACAGCTCTGGGGGGTACTGGTTAGTTCATATTGTTGTTCCTCCTATAGAGTTGCAGACCCCTTTAGCTCCCTGGGTACTTTCTCTAGCTCCTTCACTAGGGACCCTGTGTTCCATCCAATAGATGACTGTGAACATCAACTTCTGTACTTGACAGGCACTGGCATAGCCTCACAAGAGAGAGCTATATCAGGGTCCTGTCAGCAAAATCTTTCTGGCATATGCAATAGTGTCTGGGTTTGGTGGTTGTATATGGGATGGATCCCTGGGTGGGGCAGTCTCTGGATGGTCCTTCCTTTCGTCTCAGCTCCGAACTTTATCTCTGTAAGTCCTTCCATGGGTATTTTGTTCCCCATTCTAAGAAGGACCAAAGTATCCACACTTAGGTCTTTCTTCTTGAGTTTTATGTGTTTTTCAAATTGTATCTAGGATATCCTAAGTTTCTGGGCTAATATCCACTTATCCGTGAGTGAATATCATGTGTGCTCTTTTGTGATTAGGTTACCTCAGTCAGGATATCGTCCGGATCCATCCATTTGCCTAAGAATTTCATGAATTCATTGTTTTTAATTGCCGAGTAGTACTCCATTTTCTTTATCCATTCCTCTGTTGCCATCTCCTACTTCTTCATTTGCTTTAATAGTAAAGGTGCTTAAAAGAAAAAAAAGTTTAAGGCTGGTAGGCAGAATGCTAGGTTTCCTCAGTTGCCACCTGTTGCATATGTCCGTGCTAAATTTACTTTTCCCACACATTTACGATGGGGCAAGACCTTCAAGCTTGGCCATTTGTGCTCACTAAACGTTAAAGCTGGTGTGAGCCAGGCTTGACAGGATGGAAACAGGTCAGAAAGTATGCTGGGGTCTGGGCAGCAATGAATATGGAAAGAGCAACCTCTAAAATGAAGGTACTCCTAGGCTGAACTGACTCTTGAAAACCATTGAAGTTACATGCATTTCTTTGAGTGAATGAAGGTAGGTAGATGGAAAGTAAACCTGCAGAAGGTCCTTTTTTCCTTCCACAATGTAGCTCCCAGGAATCAAAATCAAGTCTTCTGGCTTCCCAACAAGTGCCTTTAAGCTTTGAACCATCATGCAGGTCCAACACATAGCTTTTGTCAGAGTAGTTCTCAGCTGTTGTGCAACAGTTTGTAAAGACAGAATGACAAGAAGTTCCTGCTTAGAGTCACACCTTCCCTCCTTGGAAGATTCTGTTATTAGAGAATACAGTGTGGCAGTTCAAGGGCAGATACAAACAAACATCTACTCACTACAGGTAAGAAACCAACATCACACCAAAGTAATGACAGCACCAAAGACCAATTTGGAGAACCATGATTTTATTGAGATTTACTTACAGGAGTATCAATAAGGGATTACTTACAGGAATAAGGGTGACTCAAAGTCAGTTGCATCACCAAAAAGTACACTGAGAAGGGGTGACCACTCAAAAAACTTCAACCCTGTAGCTGCTCCATATACAACTTTCAGGCAGTCATAATAGTTACAAACTTTAATTAAGTACTTCATTGTTTATTATCTTATGCTTTCTTTTATACATTTATTCATATGAATAAAGTTAGAGCTGAAAAGAGAGATTACAATACACAGAAAATGAAATCCAGAGAATGATTTGAGGACACTTTGAAAACTTATATTACAATAAACTAAGAAATCAAGGAGAATTTCAAGACATATATGAAATATCAAAATTAGGCCAAAAGTTGGAGGTTTCATAGACCTCCCCCTCCAAATATTATAGGCTATTGCGATTGTCCTTGGTTACCACACAGAACTTGACAGTAAGACCTTATTACTGAAGACACCACACATTGAGTCACAGAGTATTAAGAAATCATAGCTTATACTGACCTAGAGAGTTCAGCCTACTGGCTAGCTTTCATAGTGCTAGATGATGCTGTGTTTACCCAGCTGAGAAGCCTCTGAGCTACAATTACAGATCAGTCTGACAAGACACAGCCATGAGTACGGCAAGAATAACCAACCACTGTGACTGGATTTCAGGCCTATTTCACACAACCCACAAGATAAAACCCAAGTCTGGCAGCATTAATGTGGAGAACTTTCTACTAACCTACTATTATTCTGTTAAAGGGTATCTTTATACCCATAGAAAAATGTATCTTCATCACAGAAGATGGGTTTTATTACTGTTTTTGCAGTAGATTATAATGAATAGATTCACAACTGGTCAACATGTAGAAAATAAGTGATTCTGGAGGGCTCAGTTCTAAATGGAGCATCTACACACATCACATTTCTTCTCTCAGAGGACCAGGGATCATTACAGATGAGGGAGCCGAAAGAATGTGAGAGCCAGAGTGAATTATTACAGCCAAACAGTGTGTGCTAGATACAACAGGACAGTTGCACCTACTAACTGACAACAGCTGTGACTGGAAATACAAGCGAGACAAAAATGACAGCATGGAGGTGGGAGGTGTGCAGAAAGGCCCACTCCTGAGTAGCTATTGGCAACTGATGCCTGCTGGGTAAGGGAGAGGCTAGTCATGCCAAAGAAGATGGCACTGCACCCATGTATATACTGGAAGCATTAAGGAGACTGTAGGTTAAACATGGAAGAGAACAAATGAAATTGAGAACAAAAGTGGTGAGGGATGGAAAAATTAGAAGGAATGGGGAGTGTGTGGGCTTGATCAAAATGCATTATGTGCATGCATAAAATTCTCAACAACAAAACAGATGAAAAGTCAAGGGAATGTGAACAGTGAAAAAGGGAAACATCTTCAAGCTAGAAATGAATTGTCTCCACAAGGAAAGCACAGGACTTGACAAATTCACTGTTGAATTCTACCAAGCTTCCCAAACTATTTCACTAAATATAAAGGGAAGAAATACTAATTTATTCATAAAAGGTAGTAGTATTACCATGATGCCAAAACCAGGAAGGGCTCAACAACAAAGAAAACTATAACACAATTTCCTTGATGAAAATAGAAAAAAAAATCAATATTATACTCTCAAAGCAAGCCAACATATTAAAAACACCACAAACTATAATCAGGTGAATTTCATTCTTTGCATATAAGCATCTTTCCACAGATATCAATCACTAATTGTAGAAAATATAGATATTCAAGGATCCACTGATCACCTCAATACATGGAGAAGTGGACTTCAAAGCTCTATGTTCCCTGATGAAAATATCCTGAAATTAGGAAGAGGAAGACACCTCACTGTAAGAAATGTTACACACAGCAAAACTAGAGCCAAGATTATACCAAATAGGAAAACTAAAAGCATCTCTTCAACTATCAGGAGTTACACAAGAAGAAGTTACACACCTTCTCTACACTGCTGTACACATCTCCTGCATCCTTAGCTAGAACATTTAAAAAGAGAAAGGAAAGAGATCCAATTGTGCGGCTGCAGTTCAGTGGTACACCTCTTGCCTACCACATACAAGCTCCTTGGTTCAACCCTGAGCATGGAGGAAAGAAAAATGGAAGCAAAATGAAGCCAAATCTCTATTTATAGATAATATGATCATCTTATTAAAATTATTATTATTACCTGGTAAGGGTGTTTTACCTGCCTGTCTATCTGTGCACCATGCGCATGTCTGATGCCCAGAGATCAGAGGAGGGTGTTGGATTCCTTGGAACTGGAGTTACAGGTGTGAGGTGCCACACAGGTGCTGGGAATCAAGCCTCAGTCCTCTAGGAAAAGAGCCAGTGCTCTTGACTGCTCCTATGTTCATAGTCTTAAAAGACCCAAAGTGCCGCACCAAGACTCTTACATCCAATCATTACTTCACCAAAGTAGTACAATAAAGTCAGTCTAGAAAAACCAAGTAGCCATTTATATAATGAAAATGGTGATAAAATAATTTTTAAAATTGTCTTCCAAAAGCCCAAGAAACAAGCGACCAGACAAAAAGTCAAATATACCTATGAATAACTTAGTCAAGCTGAGGTCATCGTGACAATCTAAAAACACTGAAGACTGAATGCTCTAGAAAAGGGAAACCATTCCTATGCTCACAAATCACCACCATAGTAATATGAAAAAGTCTAAGCTGTTCAGACTTCACACATGCCCCTCAAAGTTCCAATGTCATTATTTCCAGAAATAGAGAACACACTCCTGTAACTGTAAGAAAACCCAAACACTCCAAATGGTCAAAGCAACACTGAGCAAAAAGAGTAATGCTAGCTAGAGTTCTTACTAC
Source organism: Mus musculus (assembly GCF_000001635.26). Lineage (NCBI taxonomy): Eukaryota > Metazoa > Chordata > Mammalia > Rodentia > Muridae > Mus > Mus musculus. The sequence continues at coordinate 32,768,386 of NC_000083.6, forward strand.
ACCAATTTAAATTATGCTCTAAAAGCAGAGTGAAATAGTATAACTTAAAAACCGACACACGGAGCAATGGAAGGGTCCCAGAACAACCATGGAGCCACTCCTTCTGGTTTCAGCAAAGGCACCCAAATCACGCTAAGGATAAGAAGTGGCCTCAATAGGAAATCAGCATTGTATGTACAAGAGTAGCCCTAAATCCCTCTATTATTCTGTATAAAAGCAACACAAAGTGAACCAAAGAGCTTAACATAAGGTCTACAAAACTTGAAACTCAGAGGGAAATCTACAGAATACATGAAGCTATAGGCGTGGACAATGGCATTCTCAATCTAATAGTTTACAGGAAGTATGACAAATTGGGAATGGACATTAGAGGCTCAGGACTATAATGTTAACACCCAGAAAGCAGAGGAAGGAAGAGAGCTGTAAATTAGATGTTACCCTCATGTATGCAGCAAATTCCAGTCCAGACAGGCCTACAAAGCAAGAACCCATATTAAAAACAAAAACAAACAAAATCCCCCAAAGTATAAATGGGAGTTAATCACTGCAAGAAGTTAAAGAGCTTTTATAAAGAAAAAGGAAACAATTCTTTATTAAGAGAGAGAGAGAGAGAGAGAGAGAGAGAGAGAGAGAGAGAGCGCGCCACAGAGTTGGGGGTGGGGGAATATCTTTGGACTCTCATTCATCTGACAAGAGATTAACATACAGACAAAAAGTACACACACACACACACACACACACACACACGCACACACACACACACACACACACACACACACAGCAAGCTTAAAAGCAATTTTAGGTACACGAAACACACAATGAGAAAACCAGTACAAGGCAACAAAAATTATATTACAAATAAACAAGTAACTGAATCAACACAAGTAGAAACAATCCATTCTCAAACAATGTACGAATAGCCAATAAATACATGAAAATTCTCAATACAATTAACTTTACCCCAGTGTGAATAGCTATCAAGAAACCAAACTATAACACAAACTGGTGAGAATGTACGGCTGCTCCTGGCAATGTGTATTAGCACGGTCACTCTGGAAAACAGAAGTTTCATCAAAAATCAAAATATACTACTACCTTATGATCCTGCTGTACTACTGCTTAGTATGCAACAAAAGGAATCTAAGTCAGATAATACTAGAAACACTTGTGCTCCTGTTCCTACACAACTGCTGACTGCTCTCAATTATAGGATCAGCCCAAGTGCCCATCTCAGCCTAAGTGCCCATCAATAGATAAACTAAAATTTTTCAATTTTTAATGTGCTATATAAGAAACATAGACTATTCTTGGTCACCAAGAATTGTTATTGGCAGGAATCTGGATGGAACTGGAGATTGATAGTAAGTTGTCAACTCAGTTCCAAATGGTGTCCCTTCTATATCGAACAGAATCAAAATGTAAACAAACTAGAGAGATGAACTAAGGGAGTCTACTTGGGAGAACAGACCCACTGGGAAGAAGAAACGGAACCAGAAAAAACAGTTAGTGGTTATGGTTAAAGTACATGGAAACCTGGGTTACAATGTCATTTGAAAACCTATAACTTTGCCAACATACGAGCTAATAATTTAAAAAAACATTGAAATAAAAAAATTATGTACAAAGAAAAAGCCCCTTTTTCCAACATAAAGAAAACGTAAGTGCGGCCAAAACTGTTGCTGTAGACTAGGCTAAGGTGTGCCGACCACTAGGTTGAGTGTAAAGCGCTTTTCTTGACCTCGCACTTTACTTATCATAATGTAACGTTATGGAAACTCTAGGCACACCTATATATGCGGACAACTGCATCCATCATCTTATAGTAAATATTAGTGTTTAAAAAGAAACTAAGAAATGCAAAAATGATCCAGAACACTGTTGTTCACCTCACACAGCTAGACACATCTTCTGCCACTCAAGGACATGTTCCAAGCCTCCAACCAGTGAACAATGTTCCTGAATGACTACAAGGCATTCTTAAGTTGAAAAACTGTGAAACATTTTGATTCATGAAATAGGAAAGTACCTCCAACTCACTGGTGGACTAATCACACAGCATACCTCATGAATCGCACTCCCTTAAATCCAGCACTCAGTCTCCTGGGTAGCAACTGTTATGGTTACAAGAGCAGAACTTCAGTTACCCCTCAGTGCATCCAACACAGGGGACACCGAACTACAGAACTAATCCCTTTGAGACCTCCTAAATCCAAACACCAGCTCTGCCAGAAGTAATGTGGAGAATCCTTTTATAGATGAGCCACTCACTCACCACGTATACCGAGTTAGTAAATGTATTGAACACGTGGTTTTACTAAGGCAGTAACACCAATAAATCTCTTAGTGTAATAGCTAGAGAAATTACAATGAAAATGAAATATACATGAAAAGCAAAATTTACACAGTATATTTACATAAACACACACACACACACTAATAGTTCGTGACTTAAAAATAAAGATTAAGCACAAGTTGACAACAGTCTTGCCTACATAGAAAGTTCCAGGCTAGCCAAGGCCATGTAACATGACACCATCTGAAAAAAGACAAAGAAAAACACTCTAAACACTGAGTACCTGCCATCCATTCAGCTCTTGACACCAACAGACCTTGACTGCTCTCCACTTTGGTCAGAGAAGCTGCTTTTCCCAGTGGACAGCTGTCAATGGAGTGATGCACAACTGGTCAAAGGGCTATAGAGACTGAATGGGTACCTCTAAATGAGACAGCTATATTAGTCTCCACCATCAGCAAGGCTCAGGGACAATCAAAGAAAAAGCAACAAGAATACAGAAGCCAGAGGGAGGGAGAAGTGCTGTGAAATGCTGGGTTCTTTTTTTTTTTTCTTTTGACATGGTTACTATAATCATGAACTCATAGCAAATGTGACTGCATGCACAAGGCCTACATTGTAAGATTAAGTCAGCCCAGATCCCAGCATCTCCCTTACTGAGAAGCTACAGGTAGTGAATAGCTGCTGGGGGGTGGAGAATGACTAGTGAAGATGTAACTACTGGTAGGTCCCCCATCCTCCAGTAGATGGCCCCAGACTCATGCATGTATGAACGACACTAACTAGACTAGCAGGTTATTTTTAAAGACAAAGTTAAGAGGGGGTGTTGGGGAGAAATAGGAAGGCTTGGAAGGAGAAACAGTGGATATGCATGATTCTCTTTTCTTGTATATGTGTATGAAATTCTCAAAAGAAATAAGTCAACTTGGAAAGACAGGCTGACCCATGATTACAATATACTTATTCCTACCTTCTGAATAGGAAAACCAAAACAAAATCAACCCTAACATTTGCTATTCTAAAAAATATTTTGAAAATACTTCAAAGTCAAAAAGAACAGATACTCAGGATTGTGAGAACACACGAGAGAGCAACATAAAAGAAACAATCAATTTAAGACTGGTTTAGGCCTGAGGAGGTGGCTACGTGGGGAGCCACTTGCTGTGCAGTCATAAGGACTCAAGTTTCATTCCCTATTAATAAGAAGCTGGGAATGACTGAGTTATCTATAGAGAAGATACCTTCTGTATTGTACCGATCAATCAAAAAGCTCATGGGCCGTGACTTAGGCAGGAAATGCAAGGAGGGACATCCAGGAGGCAGAAAGGATTCTGGAATAGAGCCAGAGGTAGGAGATTTGCCCAGGAAGATGTAACTAGACAGGTGCTTGGTACCTCAGCACAGGTAAGCACCCACATGGCAGAATGGAGGTTAAAATAAATGGGTTATCTTTAGTTATGATCTAGCCAGAAAAGAGCTTAGCAATATGGCTAAGGCATTTGTAAATATATTTTGAGTCTGAGTCTTATTTCTGGGAACATGATGCTGGGAGGAAGAACCAGAGCCAACTTCTAGAGTGTCTCTATACTCAGCACTGGGGGGACAGACACAAGAAATGCTCCTGCTGCCCAGCTCCAGGCTCAGTGAGACTCTGTCTTAGGGGGAATAACAGTGATAGATAGAGCAAGACACCCAATATATTACTTTGCTCACTTTGTGAACACCACCAACCATACCAGCAACACATAAACAATGCCCTCCAAACACACTCGTCTACGTACGTACACACACACACACACACACACACACACACACACACACACACACACACACATTTTTCGTGAAAAATAAGCATATACACAAAATGCTTATAATTAGCCAAATAAAACCAATAGGACTATCCCAATACTCACAAAGCCATTTTTTAAACTACCCATTAAACATGATTGAAAAACAATACACTTATGCAGGGTTTGAGGGGGCTCAGCAGTTAAGAGTACTTACTGTTCTATCATGAAGACTAGGATTTTGATCCCATGACACACATCAAACATGTCACAATTCCTGTAATACTATCTCCAAAGCACTCTAGCCTCCATGGGCATATGTCTACATACCCTCACATGCTCACACATAAATACTAAAATGCATTTAAAGACATTTATGTGGACTGGCATACTTCAAATATCAATTTACCAATGAATCTAACATAATTTACAATGAGAAGCATCTACTTATTAAATACAAAAAGATATCACCTATTAAACTAATACATGATTGCTTTAAGAAGTGTCACAAATGTAATAAAATGCACTTTCTATTCCTGTGAGCATTTTTCATATGTAGGTCTCACTGGTCTGCAGTTCATGTAATTAGGCCGCCATTCCACATTGCTCAATGCTCTGCTCACTGCTTGCTTTTGTAGAGTAAAATTTAAAAACAAGCCAAGAGATGGACTCTCAAGCAGGAGCTAATGACGGTGAATGTGGAAGCAGAGACATTTCATTTTAAACATTCAAAAGCTGGAAGCTGGAAGATTAACAGTTCTGGGTAAACATGATATACAACAAAAGTTTTTTTTTTTTTGGAAAAAAAAAGACTAGAAAAATATTTAAGCTTTATTTTTATGTGTACAAGTGTGTCTCCTGTAACTAGAGTCACATGCAGTTGTGAGCCCTGTGACGTGGTGCTAAAAAGCAAATGCTCTTAAAGGCCAACTCAATGTCCTTTGGAAGGAGCAGAAGATGCTCTTAAAGGCTAACTCATCCCTATCAGCCCCTGAAACATTTCAATAAATACAAAATACTGTACTGATAACATTCTCACCAGAGTGTGCATTTCCTGGAGCATGCTACAAAAAAAAAATAATAAAATAAAATATGTCCAGTCCTTCATAATACTGACATTTATCAGATTAAACATGAAAAAAATTTCAAAGGACTTTGCTCTAGATTTTCCAATGTTTTTCAACAGCAAAAGTTTTCATCCGATATGTGTTACCATCTGTGCCAAATGAAACCTTGAACATCTCTTTTGAGAAGATTAGCACTCCGGATCAAGTTCTTTCCTTGTCTGTTCATTGAACCAAATGGTGTTCATAGAGGTTTCCACTAATAGGAATTCTCCCCACGTACATTCTTGTTAGTTCTATGAAGCTGATAATGAAGAGTTCACAAATCCCGTTTTTAAGATTTCTCTACAGTAGGTTCTTTCATGTCTGTAAGAGGATGTGATAACTCAAGACTATCCAAGATTGCCTAGCTATGAAGGGTTTCTCTCCAGTGACTCCTTCCACATATTCAGAGGGAATGGGGAAGCAGAAAGGGCTTTTTTTTAATACAACACCACATATACACATAAAAGTTTCTCTACAGCTTGAGTTTTCTCCTGTCTCCTCCAAGATCCAGGACTGCAGATGACTCGACCACACTGCTCGCAGTCACAGGCCCGTTTCTCTTTGATGCATTCCAAGGAGCTTTAAGCTCAGAAAACCATTTGTACATTGATTTTCGTTTTAAAAAAAGGTTTCTCCTCATTGTGACATCGCACGTTTGTTTCAATGAAACAAATCAAAAGGTTTTCCACATTGCTAGCACAAATCCAGTCTTTTTCCAGTATGATTTCTCTTAT